>NW_016690212.1:572252-703705 GCF_001604755.1 Lepidothrix coronata
GAGCTCCATCTGCCCGGAGGAGTTCCCTGACCGGGAATCGAACCCCGGGCCGTGGCAGTGAGAGCACCGCATCCTAACCACTAGACCACCAGGGAACCCCCTAGAGCACATTGCACAGAATTGCATCTATACAGTTCCTGAATCTCTCCAGCAAGGGAAACTCCGCAACCTCTCTGGGCGATCTGTTCCAGTGCACAGTCACCGGTACTGTAAAGAAGTTCTTCCTCATATTAAGGTGGAAATTCCTGTGCATCAGTTTCCGCCCATTGCCTCTTGTCCTATTTTTTGGCACCACTGAGAAGAGCCTGGCTCCATCCTCTTGACACTCACCCTTCAGATACTCATAGACCTTGAAAAAGTTCCCTTTCAATCAACTCTTCTCAAGGCTGAACAGCACCCTCAGCCTTTCCTCATAACAGAGCTTCTCCAGTCTTTCAATCATCTTTTTTGTCCTCTGCTGGACCCACTCCAGGATCTCCATGTCTGTTGTACTGAGGAGCCCAGAACTAGACACAGTGCTCCAGATGTGGCCTCACTAGGGCTGAGCACAGGGACAGGATCTCCTCTGTTGACCTGCTGCCAAAGCTCTTCCTAATGCACTCCAGGATGTCATTGGCCTCCTTGGCCGCAAGACTGGCCATGGACAGCTGGGATTGCTGTGAGGTAGTTCTGCTGTATCATATTCTGAAGCCTTTCTGCCATCAGCTGTGCCATGTGTTCTGTACTGCTTCATCTCATAACATATTAATGTTCCTACATTACTCTGATGCCAATCAGTTGAGGACTGCATTTTTAGAATCATTTAATGCAAAAAAGTATTTATCTCCAAGAACTTAGTTTCAGGATGGGGCTGTCTTTGAAGTAATATAGGGAGATCCAAGAAAGATGATCTGATGGTTGATATTATATAGGCCTCATTATTATTTTTCATGCCTGGGAACTATAGCTCACTTCAAATTGGAATGCTGATTTCATAGTTCAGCAAAAAAAAGGATATGCAAATTCTGATAATAAAAGTTGCAGTAGAAAATTGCTACATCCTCCTAGCCTATTAAAATCTTCTGGAATGGAATGAGAGGCATAAGTCAATGGAAGTTGCACAAAGAACAGAAGGTTTATCTTGAACAAGTCTGAAAAAGAAAAAGTAAGGTTTAACAGCAATAGCCATCTATGAGACATTTATTATAAGGAATATATAAAAGATGAAAAGGTAATTGTACTATTAATTCAGTTATACCTTTTTACAGGTTTAAATCAGTTTTATGAAGAGTATTAGTTAAAACTAAATTTAAGCCTGTACTGAGATTCTTCTGAATTGCCAAGAGTACAAGGACTTGACTTCAGCAGCAGCCAGTTATGTCTGAACCACACAACCTTTTTACATGGCTGAGGTAAAAGAGGAGCAACTTGACTGGAGAAAGCAGAGCCAGACCTAGGAAAAAAAGTCTTAATTAAATTTCAATTTGTTTTACTTCATTCCCACCAGCCCTGAATATATTCAGTAGTACTAACAACATCCAGAGGCTGCTTAATTGAGGAAGGACAGTAGAGCTGCTTTCACCATTACCTTGAACATCTGTCATCATCATAGCAGACAAGAACAGTGTGTGGTCCATCACATTCTCTCTCCTTGGAGAGATTACGAATGTCCATACTACTTTCTTCCTACAAAAAATGATAACATGGAGAGTATAAACATATTTAACTTAGTACAGACAATGGTGTATTGTTTCTGATAAGGTATGGAATATTTCTGTCAGATATGTTCATCAGGAGTATCTAAATTGAACTGATCAAAGTAACATTAAGAAAAAAAATGGAAGGCACATTAAATTTAGTCTCCTCTGCAAGAATTTTTACATGGAGAATATCGTAGGCTTATAAAATAAAGTAGATCTTTCTTACCCTCCCTCCCTTCTTGACATAAAAATAATTTTAAGATTCCTTATCTACTCTCACAAGTATCCTTGACAATGTGCAAAACAAAATGCATGGTATTTGCTATCAGAAAGTCATTCATGTGTGTTGTCAATCAGCTGTTTCAGTGCCTTGCAGTGTGGCAGTTAATAACTGCTCATATGTGTGGAGTCAGTAAATATAGGCATGAAATATGAAACAGCCACTAAATATTGTTTCAAAAGTTTAAAAATGTTTGACACCGACGATTTTTCAGTATAATGTTTCTGTCATTGCCCTTGTAGATTAAAAGTATTAGTGTTCTTCAAGGATGTCAAACAGTAATATGGTTTTGTTAAATCTGCAAAATTACCTGTTGCTGAAGTTAGGCATCTGAAATTTAAAGCACAGAAAACAAATGGTAGATTATTTAAAACTTTCCAGAGTCTCCCAAACTAACAACATATGTCTTAAATAAGAAGTGGTAAATTTTGTATTAAAAAGAAAAATCCAGAAAATTTTTGAATCCTGGCAAGTGGAGAGTATAAAGCTGATTCTCTATATATCTCACCAGGATATTGTCCTCAAGTCACTGCAAGAAATCCTAGCAGCTTCCATGGTTTTGTCCTTGGACTTTTGGATTTACTGCAGAGAGATCACCTGCATGACTGATAAAAAAAGCCACAGAATTTTCTAATTAAGATATCCAATTTCTGAGATTAAATTGTTCATGATGGTTTCAACATAAATCTGTGCTGAAAAGGTTGTTTATTTATACTTTGGACTCTAGATAGTAAAAGAGAATCTTTCTTACTTTACTGAAGTTTTGTGATAGTCCACTGAGAGATTCACACAAGCAAGTAGAATTCAGTAAACAATCAGGTATATGACACTTCCTTTCTCCCAAATATACCTCCACACTACTGCACTAGACCACTGTTTGTACAATACATAAAGATGTTTCTAATAGTATTTCAAATCTGCATGTTTCAGAAAAGAAGGAATGTGACATTGTTTTTCCATCTTCAGATCACTCACATGGGCTCTTCTTTATTCCTTCAGTTTCAGTAAAATTTAACCCACACATAAAAATATCCATATAATTTATAAGAAGTGTCTATGATAGTTTCAAAACCATTTAAGACGCTTCTTTGGTGGGGTGGTGGCATCTAAATGGAATAAGAAGCTGCTGTTGCCAAGGTCTGCTTTTTCTTGGTTGATATAGAATGACATCAGAGGACTTGATATGACAAATTTTTTAAACAATCAGGAATAATGACTATAACATGGATACATAATGGATATACAAAATAGGGAAAATTGCCTCAGATTGGTCATATACTAAAACAATTATTAATAGGTGTGAAGATTCCTGTGAAAATAAAAAATATTTTTATGACCTAGAGAAAGTCTTTATACAGGAAGGAAGGAAGAGTTCAAACGTGATGCACTTAATATATGTTGGTGAAATGAGTTTACTGTCCTGTCTCCTTCTGACCTTCTTAAAGAAAACAACCAGAAAGGTAAGAAAACAAGAAAGACAAAAATGAGAAGAGAAAATCTCTCTGTTATGCAAATCTGATTTTTTCACTGCCTGTTCTTTGCTAATCTCCTTTAAAAATGTTTCTCACAGCCAGAAACATGGTCTTGGCTTGGTCAGCATCATAGCTGAATGATTGCATAGAACCACAGATTTGAATAATGGATTAACAAATTAATTAGTTCTTAACTTTTAGCATAGGAATAATTCTTTCTCATTTCCAACTACATTTCTTAAAAAAAAAAAAATAAATTGCATGACAAAACCTTTAGCTTGAAAATCCATTATTTTAAAAGGTCTTTTATGTGTCAAAGAGTAAAAATAGAGAAAAAACAAGACAGAAGATATTCAGGCTACTTTGGTACAGGACTCTACAAAACACTACATGATGTGATTATAGATAACACATATACCATGGGGTTTACTAGATCAATTTTTAGCAGTAGACAACATCTGACTTCTCAGTTCTTCAACCTGTTCAAGCTCCAACAAACCTGATTCTTTCTTAAAGCTTTCCTTTTTATCATATCATTCCTTTGTATCTTGCTGACTTCATGAGTGTGTAAATGGCAGTACTTGCACAGAGCAGTGGGTTTCAGCCTGATATGGACAATAGAATATGCTGAGTTGAAAGGGACCCACAAGGGTCATTGAGTCCAACTCTTGGCTTTGCATAGGACCATTCTCAAGCGTCACACCATGTGTCTGAGAGCATCATCCAAATGCTTCTTGAACTCTGTCAGGCTTGGTGCTGTGACCACTTCCTTGGGGAGCCTGTTCCAGCACCCAACCACCCTCTGGGTGAAGAACCTTTTTCTAATATCCAACCTAAACCTCCCCTAACACAACTTCAGGCCATTCTCTCAGGTGCTATCATTGGTCACCAGACAGAAGAGATCAGTGCCTGCCCCTCCTCTTCCCCTCATGAGAAAGTTGTAGACTGCAATGAGGTCTCCCCTCAATCTCCTCCAGACTGAACAGACCAAGTGACCTCAGCTGCTCCTCATACGGCTTCCCCTCAAGACCATTCACCATTTTCATTGCCCTCCTTTGGACACCCTCCAATGGCTTAATATTTTTCTTATATTGCAGTGACCAAAACTGCGCACAGTATACAAAGTGGGGCTACACCTTGTGGTGCAAGAGCAGAGAGGGACAATTTCTGTGGACTCATTGTATCTCCATCACCAGTGAATTAAACGTATCTGCAGTAAAAACAGAGGTGAATTTCATTTTGAACTACTTCGGTAAGACAGCATTTTTCAAAAGGTATTTAGTATTCTCCAGTTGTACCAACACTTCTGAAAAACACTACAGTATTTGAGTAACCTCCAGGCTAAATGAAGTTTACTCAAGGTCATGGCCTTTAATGAGTTCCCTGGATATCCTCCAAAAGTTATTGAATATATTGAAATGTATGTCTTACCTACAAACATAAATACTTTATTATGAAGTAGAATTTATCTTCCTGAATTGTAAAGAAGGAAATTAATTAAGATCATCTTAAAATTTTTGTAGTACCGAACTCAGTCTTTTAAATTATAACAACTTTTCTATGATATTAAAGATCAAAAAAACAGATTCTTTTTTTTATCTGGGAATATAGATAATCTTTTTTAATGAAGGGGTGATGCCTGAGGTGAAAAAATAAATCTCTACATTAAAACAGGAATTTTAACTTGGATTTTCATAAATATTTTAAAGAAGGAAACTTTTGCTATAAACCAAAATGCTGTTCAGTGAGACATTTAAATCTTTACAGTGCATCATGAAATGTGGCAGGGGTTTCATGCCTTAAACTTCATAAATATTTTGTTGAGTTCTTGAAATGTGGAAATATTAATTAAAATGAGTGTCTACAACTAAATTCCACTTTGACATGTAATTGCTTTCTGGAAAAGCTATTTATGTTGCCAACATACCTGAAGTCTCAGGAAAACTCCTAGATGTCATTTCTACCTGTTGGATAGTAAGCAGACAATAAATTTAGAATTCTAGGAGTTGATTACTGAATATGTAGAAGTTACTTATTAGTAATGTCAAAAATAATGAGTGGTCACATCTGACCTCTGCAAAAACTATATAGAATGAAAAGGTACATTAGTGCTTCAAGGTTTCATGTCCCTTATACTTAGTTTTCAGTTTGTGGTATCTTTTGCTACTAACTATTAGCAGTAATCCAAATATAGCTTGTTAAACACATACTATAAAATATTACATTCCACTTTACTGCCAAGTGCCCCAAACAGACCAATTCAGTTCAGAATTTTGAAACATGTAACACAACTAAATACAGTTATTTTCTACTACCAGCATGTACAGTGGAAGTGATCATAATCACTTCTTCTTCCAGAGATGCTGGCCCTGTCCTAAAAATTAAACTTATGAACATTATTGTCTTCTCTGAGATATGTCACTAAAATCAGCAATGGAGATTTACAACAGTGGTGACTTCCTTTAATTTATCACATTATAAAGTTGCATTTAAAATAATGTGTGTATTCTTAAGTTTTATAAATTGCAGAATTAGAAATGGTCACAACCCAATTACTTATTGTATATTTTTACCAGGTAGGCTACAACCTAATTATAAGATTTTTCAGTAAGCTTTCTGGCTGAGGAGGCAATACTCATTTCCTCTTTTATGATAAATGTAACTAAAATTGAGAGAAAGGCAAAAGAAACACTCTGAAAGAATCAGGGAAAATGTCTGTTCATGTCTACTTCTGCAGGCAACAGATATTGAGGATGTGAGGTTTATAAGCCCTAGTAAAATTATAATTTTTAATTTGTCCTTTAATTTCCCTGAATTTTTGCTCTATCATGCAGGAAAAATAGTGGAAAACTTTGAATGGAGAAGTGGATATTACTGTGATGTGGGTGGGGGATTCTTGTTGTGTGTGAGTCTGATTGAAGCATATAAGAAAGATATTAAGGTGTTATAGAGTGTCCAAAGAAGGGCAACAAAGATAATGAAGGGCCTTGAGGGGAAGCCATATGAGGAACAACACAGGTCACTTGGTCTGTTCAGCCTGGAGAAGACAAGACTGAGGGGACACCCCATCGCAGTCCACAACTTCCTCGTGAGGGCAAGAGGAAGGACAGGCACTGATCTCTTCTGTGTAGTGACCACTGACAGGACTCAAGGGAATGGCCTGAAGTTGTATCAGAGGAGGTTTAGGTTGGATATTAGAAAAAAAGTTCTTTACCCAGAGGGTGGTTGGGTGCTGGAACAGGCTCCTCAGAGAAGTGGTCACGGCATCAAACCTGACAGAGCTCAAGAAGCATTTGAATGATACTCTCAGACACATGGTGTGACTCTTGGAAACTGTCCTGTGCAGGGCTGAGAGTTGGACTTGTCATTCTGTGATTCTACCCAAATGATAACAATTATGTCTATTTCAACATTGTTATTGACTTGTTTTAAAAACAAAACAAAACAAAGCAAAGCAAGAAACTCACAAAAAAAAAAAAAAGAAAAAAGAAAAAAAGAAATAAACCCAAACCTCAGGCTTTCCTCTTTGCTAGGAAAGGCCAAGAAGCAAAGCTCTTCCCTTTTCTGTCTCCCTCGAAAAGAAGTGCTCGGCATTTTGATTTTAAATTTACCTGTACTGTAGCTAGTTTTAGGTTGGAGAGAACTCATAAATGGGATCTGTCAAATAACATGCACAGCAGACTGTGAAAATCTTCATCTGTGTGCTATAGTGTTTCCTGATTTGTCTAAAGGTCTTAAAAAAAAAATCAAAATTTGGAGCCATGGTTACTATATATCTATCTTTCTACAGAAATTTTCTATATGAGCCACCTTTTTGAGAGCTTCTTTGTTTCAGTGATCAGTTTCTAAACCAGATGAAGGTCAGAGTTCAAATTTCTCTGACATTTAGAATGTTAAATCACTCCACATATGTCTATTTGTTAAAGGACTCTTCTATTTTTCAAGCTCTCAGAGACAAATTGATTCCTTAAACAAATGCTTGTCTAGCTCTGCTTTTTGAAAAATGTTTGGAGCTCTTAATGATGTTATCACTATTTTGTATATTTTTCTTATTTATTTATTTACTTATTTTTAGCAGTGTTCATCATGAAGTATGTTTTTACAAGCTTCAGAGCTTGGTCCTGCATGAGCAAGTTGACATCTTATTACAGAATGATAATTTATGTAAATATAAGATTTTCTTTCTTTCCTTCCCTTTCTCTTTCTCAGAATATTGTGATTTGGAAAGAACCCTCAAGGATCATCGAGTCCAACTCTTAAGTGAATGATCTGTACAGGGATCAAACCTGTGGCCTTGGCATTATTAGCACCATGCTCTGACCAACTGAGCTAATGTCAGAGTCATTTGTTTTCCTTTTCCTTTCTGCTTTTCCTTCCACTTTCCCTTTCTTTTCTTTTATTTCTCTAAACCACGTTTAGCAGTTATATGTACTCAATTGTTTCTGCTCTACCTGAAATTGTGGGTTTTTTGACATCTGCCAGGCTGTTCACCGTACAGAAAAGCTGATGGAAAGCCAATGCATAAAGAGCATGCATGTGATTATCAAATTAGGTGTGCTAAGAGAGAAGAGAAGCTGCACTGGCAAGCAATGAAACGTGCTGACATTAAATTACATTGCTGGACTTACATCACCAGCTGGAAGGAATGTCAACCCTGGCACACACTGTCATGATACCACTGAGGAAGAGATCAGGTTTCAATTACCCTTGCAAGGTGAATGTAACTTCAGCACCTTCTACACTTCTTCCGAGCACAGGTCCTGCAAGAGTTCTCTGTTAGATGCTTTTATTTTCCTCTTTTCTGGCTTATGCGTAACGTGCACTGATCCATCTTTTAGTTGTACTGTCAGATTTGGCAGGGTTAACAGAAAAATACACACACAAAACCAAAATGACTCCACTACCACGCCCCCAGTTCTCATATTTAAAATGGAAGGGGACAGGAACAATCATGCCAAAACAATTGCCTTAACATGTCCAGTTAATTCTTTGTCCAGCATTTGTGTCTTCGAGTCACCGAAGTAAGTCATCACAATAAAAATGACAACAGGCAGACGAAATATATGCTTGAAGGATATCTTCCTGATGGACATTTTTTTCTAATTTGTGAGAACACGTGAAGGATAAATAAAGTCATAATGTTTGTTTTATTGGAATTTCCTAAGAAATAGACCAATTAGGAAAATGGCCATAGGAACTATGTCTCTGTCTCTTCAAAGAATAGGTTTCAGAAATGGCTTTTCAAAATTGTAGATGACTGAAATTGTTCGTGAAATTTATTCCTTGATTTTATTAATAAATTGTTATTTACTGCTCCATGAATAGATGGACAGATTCTAGGCACATGTAAATTTCTGTTGAACAAATTTCTGTTGTCCTTGATGAGATTGGACCAATTTACACCAGTTGAGGATCTGTTACATTAACATGAACTGAGAAATATTACATTTACAAGTTTAATAAGGTTAATACTGCTTCAGAGTTATATTTCTTCTTGTACACTAGCATGTTTCCTATCTTCTTTAAGAGAGAAGAATTTTTATTCTAATTTCCAGATTTTTTCAATTCCAGAGCATTTCTTACAATAGATGTATTTTTAAAATTATATTGAAGCTGAGGGGGTAATTAAAATACATGATCATTGTAAGTCATTGTCTTTTTCCTTTGAGGTAGTAGTATTTTCATAATTATTTTACACTAGCAGCTGTGAAGGTGCATTCATTTTAAAGACTGACTTTTGTAAGTTAAATTCTTCATATCTGAGAGAAAGGCAATAAGCTGTTAAAATATAAATCAATAATTTGGTTGATATATTTGTGTCTACAGGGGCAAGGTGATCTCTTTTCTGTTGTTTTACAGATCACCATGGATAGACTCACTATGCTTTAGTCAGTAGACTATTGCACATGACATTTTTGATGTAGAAGAAAAGCTAATGGATGCATTTTATCAATGGACAGACATAGAAAGAACAGATAATAACACTGACTAATGATGCAGTCTTAACTGTACATTTGAAAACAGAAACAAAGGCTAACATTTTTATGTAGATTCATAGATTTAAAGTTTTCTGTCACACCTATTTCCTAAGTCAAAATGGTAATTTTAATTTTGGAGGAGAATGTGCAATGCTAAACTTATTTTATACTCTGAGGTTACCAAATAGACTTCTGATGTTTACAGCACTTTGTGTAAATTATTGTTTCTTGCCTGTGGCTTTCAGTCATTGAATGGTTTGGAGAACTACTGAAGCATGATCTATTTTTGAAAATGTTAGTAAGAGATTAAGATTCAGAAAAACGTCTTACATTTTACTGAGTATACCAACTAAGAAATAATGACTTATAAACATTTTACTAGTATAAATAAAAAAATATTTAATCAAAAGCAATTGTTCTGTTTTGCAGTTAAAAACATTGTATAACCTTTCCTCAAGATGTATTATATATCCATCTATAAAAACCAGAGAAACTGAAATTTGTGAGACGCTTTGCATTCCTATGCATCTTCTCTTTCAAAACCTTTGTTCAAACTGCATTCTGTGCAGTTCCTCCAATGTCTCTGTATTCTCAGAAGAATGAACAGGATAAATACATAGATCAAAAAGGGGGCACACTGCTCTCCAGAGAGCAATTAATGATCATTTGCATAGCCTCTAAAATTTAAATGTGAAATGAAAGCCACGTGTCCCAATTGATGGCTGAATTCTGCTCTATCATTTCCCAGAGGACATGATAGCAAAACACAATGTACCAGAAGAATAGACAGTCTTATTTTGAACAATTTCACATTTAAAGGCATCATATCTAAAGTCCTATGCATACTTGCATTTCAGGGAAATCTGTTGTTTTTCACATTTTATTAAAAACAACAGACAAGTTTCCATTTGTATCTGGTCTTAATCTTTTCATTTCCTTGTTCTGGGTCGGTATTTTATGACTGTACAGATTTTTTGGATAGTCTTCTTCCACCCTACTCATCCCACTACAGCCATCGTCACAGTAATCTCTATTTCTTGACACTAGTAGTAATTTATGGGTAAACTTCTATTTCTTCTGGCTAGTTTGCTATTTTACCTCTCTACTACTTTCCTCTCTTCCCCTGTTCCTTCATTCATCCCTTCTTTATTGCTGAAACCTCTCTACACCACCTTGGCTCCACTGAACTGCCGAGTGTCTATAGAAAAGCATCTGACAGTGAGGGCACAGCCAGGACTGAGATCACTCATGGTTTTCCATCTTCCAGGATAGTCTGGCTTCTGCTGCTGCCTACCAGTGAAATTACTGACATTTCAATAAAAAGATTTTGTATCTTAAGATTCCAGTTTAAAAAGCATCAATATTAGTGAAGAAGTAGGAACACTTTTAGAAGATGAGCAAATGAGTCTTATATTTCAGGCAAATACATAAGTTTATATGTTCTGGTATTTGCATATACTGTGTCCAAAGAAAAGACTCAGCCTAAATCGTGCTATTCAGTCAGCAATTTTTATATATTTTCTTGAAATTGAGCTCCAGTGCAAAGTTAACATTAAAATTGTATCTGTCTCATGAAATGACATATTGAATATGTAGTTTTCAGAAGAGGAATTTTTTTACTGGTCCCTAAGAAATTTGAAATGATAAGATATAATCTGCAATCTCAATCAGGTATTTGAGATAACTTTAAAAGGAATTTGCATTTTAAAGAGAAAGGTACACCTTAAAGAATATTTACTGTCAATTTACTGCAAAGGATAATACAAGATATTTATGTGTACTGATTTTGTCTGGGATAGGATTAACTTTCTACATAGTAACTAGTATGGGTGTATGCTTTGGATTTGTGCTGAAAACTGTGTTGATAACTGTTTTAGCTATTGGTGACCAGTGCTTACGCAGTGTCAAGGCTTTTTCTGCTCCTCACACCACTTCCCTAGTGACTAGGCTGGAGGTGCACAAGAAATTGGGAGGGGACACAACCAGGACAGCTGACTCCAGCTGACCCAATGGATATTCCATACAACATGGTTTGTAAATCTGGGGAAGAAGAAGGAAGGGGGGGAATGAGTTTTCTCACTTTTACTCTGCATTCTTTCCTCCATCCTACTTTGGGGAAGTGAGCGAGTGGCTGTGTGGGGCTTAGTTGCCATCTGGTGCTAAACCATGGCATTGGGAAGTGAGGTATATATTATAAAGATAAAAATCTATGTCAAGAAACACAATTTATAGTTGAGTCTATTCTGATAAAAGTTATTTTCAAAAGTAAAACTGCCAGCATTGATTTGTAGTTTTATTTTAGGTGTCCAGTTCACTGACAATTATATAACTAGTGACTGGACCACAGATGTCCAGTGTTTATATTTTCTGATGAAGATCCAATTAAAAGCTTACCATCTGCCATAAATCTTTGCCTCCATGCAGCTTTCAATACAAGTGACATACATTAGCATTCAAGCTTTATCCTGCCTTTAATTCCTTGTTGTCAATTTATTCCAACATTCCTTTACTAGGAATTTAAAAAAACCTCCAAGAATTTGTTTGTCTGGTTGGCTGTTAGTTAGTTTGTTTATTTGTTTGTTTTGTGGTTTTGTTTTTTTTTTTTGCTATAGCCAGAGGTTCATACGTTCTTTGAAAAAGTTCTTTTGGAATATAACTCAGATATTATCAAGTAGTATTGATAATCACATTGTAGATTTGGAGATTCAGAGGTCAATGAGAATTTTGTAGGAAAATACTCACTTGAGAGGTTTTTAGAAAAGTCTCACTAACGAAAATTCTTTGGATATGAAAAATGACAAATGTTTTATAAATACTTTAATGCAAAGTGAATGCTCAGAGATGTAGAAAAGTTTGACATTTATTTTCTATAAATAAATTTTAAATGTTGGAACATTCATGATTTTTTTTCAAAATATTTTTGTATGAAACCAGGACATGAACTTCTATTAGTCCACTGAAGTAAGAACTATATTCTTTTGGCTAAGCCAAAGACAGTGTTCATAGGACTGGCAGATATCTCAGAGGATGACTGTGTTCAGAATCCTTCTGGGAAGGCAGCTAGAATGAACCAGCTTCCTCTGGCATCCAGATATGCTCACCCATAGAAAATTGAAATTAATTATATGTGACACTCCAAGGAGAGCACAATCCCTCTCTAAGGTAAAGCTGACTGTAATGTCTGAAATTCCATTGACTATGATGGGTATGACACTGTGATTCCTGCTCAGATTGGAGAGTCATAAGTTGTTAGAATGAGTGCACATCTTCAGATATTTCCTTAGGTAAACTTGAAAAAAAGGTGTAGTTATTTTTGTATGCTGGTCAACAAATTGTAATACTCTTCACAATCTAACAAATTCCTGTAAATGCAGGAAAGGTTTGAATTATACTTTTATTGGGAAATGGTTTCTAATTTCCTTCTTCTACATTCCCATGTTATTTGCCACAAAGAAGAGCCAGATAATGCAATATAAAGAAAACACATGACTGCAAGACTATTGAATTGTGAACGTCAACTCCTAAGAATAGAGTGTGTTCCTAGGATAGTACCTGAATATTGCAATTTATAGCTGAAAAAAATAAAAATACCAACATGAATGGAATGAATGAGAAATAAATATCCATTCTGAACCTGAAAATTAATCCATTTATTAATATTACTAAACATACCAAGGCATCTTAAATGCTTCAGAAAAAATGTAGTAATACAGAGGTATGGGTTCATGCAAAAAAAAATACTTTGAAAGCTCAAGAGCTCAAGTCTACAACACACATTATTTAGGCTCCTGGATCATGGAGTAGAATCCTGAATCTGTTTTTAGCAATGTTATTTCTAAAAGCACAGTATTAATAGTAGGCATCCTGAAGAAGATCCTGAATAGTCTCCTGAGAAAGACATGACTGCAGGAACTTTTCTTCCTTCACACCTTGAGAATGGGGTAGTGGTACTCCCAGAATAATCCTTCAGTGCTCATGAACATTGATCATGGGACTTTAATTAGCCTGAGCTTCCTCCAGTGGTCACTTTGCTGGTCTGATTAAAAGTAGACAATGGCTTTAGTCCTAAGACTGTCATCACAGGTAAATGCACCATAAAGAGTCATGTCCTATGGCAAAAAAATATGAAGCAGTGACTCAAAATAAGTTTCCTGTTCCTAATCTCTTTACCTTTACAATATGTATAGAGAGCACTGCATGAAAGGAATTGTTTAGTTTTAAAAAATCATTGAGAAGAAAAATGTGAAGGTATAGCTCCATAAATACTCTTCTTCCCTTGTGGATCTTGTGACGCTGAGAAACCTTGATATATATGTATGTACACATATGCACACCATTCTTCTCCCCATCCCTCAGCACTTGATTTCCATAAAAGTGCAATGAGACTGAATTTTCCTGAGAGCAATTCACCTGATTGGCATCTGAAATTCTGGGGATTTTACTCTGTTAGAAATCTAATGCTGAACCTGGCTTAGAAAGTAAAGAGGCAAGCAGACTTTTTAAAATATACTTTGTAAACACTGCTAGTTTAGAAATAGGCTAGAAGGTTATTTTTCATGATTAGTTATTTAGTATAACAGGGTGTGCTTCTTATCTCCTGAAGGTAGCATGCACAGTGTAACTCCAGTTCTTTTAGTAAACACAAATTATAATTTTATAATTTTTCACATTAAGATCAAATCTTGAGATGGGGTAATTTTTCTATGTATCCTTTATTAAGTTTGATGGCAAAGTTTTTTGCCTTCCTCAAACTCAGGTATTATTCAAACTGACAAATGCTTTCTTTCAGTGTTTTG
Source organism: Lepidothrix coronata (assembly GCF_001604755.1). Lineage (NCBI taxonomy): Eukaryota > Metazoa > Chordata > Aves > Passeriformes > Pipridae > Lepidothrix > Lepidothrix coronata. The sequence continues at coordinate 586,458 of NW_016690212.1, forward strand.
CCTGTTGCAGAAATGTAGAGTATTTCCCTGGCCTTGGCAGTTTAATCGTCAGAAATCCATTTTCTTAGTCTGTGTAGCTGTAGTATTCTTTCCCCTAAATACAAATCTTTATCTGTAGTAATGTATGCAACCTTTTCAGTATGCTGTTAAGATACTCTATTAGTATAAATCACAGTAGCTACAAACATTAAGGAAGTTTAATTCTCAAGGTAATCTCCGATGTTGTGTGATGTACATGACACGCTAAGTCACAGATTTGTTTTTATTCTCTTATCTGTATATTTTTTAAGTGAATCTGCTTATCTTTTTTAGAAATTTTGTATTCTGTTGGAATAAATTTACCCTGTCCTATAAAAACTACTCTGAGTGCTAAAATGTGACTAAATTTTGTATGCAGAAAGCTTCAATGCTCTGTCAAAAATGTTAGATACAAAGATGTTTTTCTTGTTAATTTAAAGAGCCATAATATTGAACTAGGAATGTTCACATTGCCTAATTTTTGTTCACATGCTGTTCTTCTGTCCAACTTAAACCTCATTTTTATTTTCACCTTTTAGCGAGTAAAATAGAAGGTACTCTGTAGAAGACAATAGATTGATAAAAGTACGTTGTTGAAAGCATAATAGAGAGACAAAAATTGCTACAATATATTTTCAGTAAGTAGCCTTTTCCTTAGTGGTAAGGGCTAGAGTAGCATAATGGATCTTTAAACCCTAAATTTGACAGGGAATTCCCTGACTACAAAAGCGCAGCCAACAATTGCCTTCTGGCTCTCCCCCATAATAAGCTAGTCTTCTCCACTAAAGAAGTACTGTACCGCACAACTATTAAAGATCTTGGTCTAAAAATGTGTTATTGAACTCCCAGTTTCCGATCCTACTTTCTCAAAAATCCATCTATTTTATTTGTTCATTTTTATTTAACCACTGTCTATTACAAATATAAAATATTTGCACAAATAGATATATAAAATATATAAAGACTTGTGTACACACAATATACATAGATGATTCTAGGACCTAAACATCAGGTCTGCTCCTCATTTATCTATATGCCTTACCATTGTACTATGAAGCTAGACACTCACTAACTGAAAGTATCTTATTTTTATGTACAAAGCATTAGTTTCTTCTATCAGTTTGTTTTGATATTTGAACATATAGATTTTGTCATTATAATTTCCTAATCCGTATATCTACCTTTGTTGTTACTCCAGTGACTTTATGCCCTACAGTGAATCTTACCGTGTGGCCCATATGGACATTCATTTTCACGTACCATGATTTTTTCAGTCACAAAGCTTTATATCATATTTTTATTCCACCTCATTCTGTCAAATTTAGAGGAGTTCACAGAAAGATAGGCTTTCTTATGTATTGTTCCTATAGCCATCTTAACTTCTAGTAGGTTGGCATTTTTTTGTTGGTTTTGAAACACAGCCAATAATAGTCACTATATTTTGATTTTTACAGGAGTAATATTTTATATTCTACCTTTTGCGTTTAATGATTGCATGTGTTAAAATGGAAAAGCACTTTGTTATAATTAACAGTGTCTCTGCCAGCAGTGGGAAGTCTGGGTACCAGGAAAATAAAGAGATTAATTAAAAAAAAACCAAACAAACCACCTCTTAGGAGAGAAGAATGAGCTAGACACTACAGAAAAATACATAGCTCGTCATTGTACAGCAACTGGACAGAATTAATTTTCTAATTAGAAGTCAGAAAACATTGCTTGAAGGAAATACCCTCAAAAGTACCATCGTATAATTATGATTAGATTCTAAGAAGTACTTAAGTTGAATTTTGTGACACTTGATTATCCACATCTTTGAAAATTCCATTTATCATTTATCACCACTGAGATGACAAAGCAGTGGCCATAAAATACTTTGAAACTACAAAAAACTATTTCCTTCATCTGCACATTTTGAGTGTAATCTACAGGAAAGCAAGGGGATTACCCATGAGGAAACACAGTTTTTCTCTGGAAACATGCACATCTGAAATACAAGTAAAACATTGTTTTCATGTCTAAAACCAGTGCTTTGGGTTATTTGTATCAATGGTGAAGGTACTTATTGATGCAATCACAAATACAATGGCACATTTTCCTTTTTTTACACTTTGACCTTTTCATTCCACTGAGATTACTGTAGCAGCTTCTGACCTTTATGCATATCCCTAATTCTTTAAGAATCACTATTTGCTGTCTCTAATTTGAAAAGTAAAAAGTAAATTAAATTTTACTGAGGTCCATCTACTTTAATACTGTAAACTATAGATAAATTTTAATTAAAAGAGCACCTAATACTAAAAGTGGATATGACATTTATTACAATCATTAATAACTTGCCTCAAATACCTCACATCAAATTAAATATGCTGAAATTTTGAGCCATCATTAGACACGAGAATGCAATTTACGGCAATAATACATCAAGTTAAAAAGTTTTTTTTCTAACCAGAGGTAGTCTCTTGTACCCTCAATCCAAAATGTCACTATAAATTAGTTACTGTTGCAACATAAAATAGAATATTCTAGCTTCAAGTGTGCCATTAAATATGCATCTTCCAACTTTAAAAAAAGACATTTCAAAATGAAAAATTGTTGGCTCCAACTTTTTCAATTTTTATGTTGTATTAGGTACCAGAAATGACTTAGAAAATTATAGCCTCTGGATAAAGCAGAATGTATACAAACTGTTTCATTTTACATCTCAATAGTCTAAGTTGACTGTATTAATCAAGTGGAGGCAGTCATCATGGTAATCAAATAGACACCTTCTAGCTGACCTTGTAGATTTTTGTTACTGATGGACTTAAGATTTTCTGAAATGATGTTAATCCTCATTAAGAGTGATGCAGGTCATACTGTACAGTACTGCAAGCCTGCATTCCAGGTTGCTAAGTCATGGGGGAAAGAAAAATAGCATCTCAAATTAAACACCTCTAGGTTTTATTACGGGCAGGAAACATCCATTGGTAATCTTTATCACATTGCTCCTAGAATCAAAACATATTTATAGCTTATTGCTACTCCATCTCAGAAAACAACACCTGTAGCAAAATAAGAAAATATGCACTGCTTTTCCACATTACAGAATAAATGAATAGCATAAAATTAAGACTTCAACAGGAATTCAGTGGCTCACCATGTATGTTTATACACTATTTCCATTGTTGATATGAATAAACAATTTACCCCACACTTTTTTTGCCAAATACATGCTTTAAGTACCCTAAATTTTGGGGGGCTGCCTGGAACGTGTGTTTTGCCTGGAATTTGTATTGAAAGAATGCCTGTTTCCCTAGGCATTCTTCTATGTATATATCCATCTTCCATTTCTTTACCATCTAACAAATACCCAAATTGGATAGTTTGAATTTTTTTCTATTTTTCTATTTGCATTGCCTTTTAAAATGTCCTTCCTTTTTTCATCTGTGATATTTCTCCATTTCCAGTTTGACTTACTTGGACTTTGTAATTCTCTTTCTATACACCCTTTACTATTGTTTTTTTTTCCTCTACTTTATCTTTGTCTCTATTCTTAGCTTATTTTTAATTTGTTTTGTTGCTATATATTCTCCTGCCTTTTTTTTCCTATATATAGCTCTCTTTGTCTGCCCTTTTAGCATTGCTTTTTATTCTGAGAGCAATAAAACAATGCTATACTTTGCTGTAATTCACATGCAATAAAAGTACTTTAAAAATGTATTGCTTTCACAGTAAGAATGGTGGGCTTATTGGCAATATTATGCAGTTGTTCAAAAAGTTACTGGTTAAGGAAAATTATTAGAATAGCCTAAGATACTTTGTGGTCTAGTACATTTTGTATCCCTTCACCATCACTGCTGCCAAGAAAACTAATTGAAACCAATAAACTCTAAAGGTTAATATATACTCATAGTTTAGCTAGAGAATTTAAGAGCTGTCCAGGAAACTTGGACAACACATTAAAATATTTAAAGGTGGAAAATGAGCCAGAATTTACTGTCTGTGTCAGTCTGCTTCATAACTATAGTAACTTATATTAAGATACAGCAATATTAATAATGATATTTCTTTATTAGGTCATCTGTTTTCACAGGTTTTCTGAAGGACTATTTAATTTCATTTCCTTATCAGGTGATGGGACACTTTCATTATGAAAGCAAGCTTCAAAAAAATGTTTAGATATTTGTATTTTTTTCTGTAACTTCTATCAAATGTTTTGTGTTTGTTGACTAGAACCAGAGAGGAACTGATTGCAGGTACAAGTTGTAGGAATATTCATTCCTTTGTTTTAATATTGGAGATCAGTGCTGTTCTTTACAAAACTCTAACTCATATGTAGGCGTGTGTCTTCTGTGTCTACGAAATCACAGCTCCACTAGGATCAACTTGACCTCAAAGAAGCCAGAATTATACTCATGTACTTTGAAGAACATCACTCATACACTACTGGAGACAACAATTCCGAATGTATGCTTTTCATGTATCTGCTTTGTATTATTACATCTTCTAAGATAAAACCATAAAACATCATCAATTCAATTAAAATAAACTGGTTTATGTTGAGAAATAAATCAGATTCAAACCTTTGCAGGCATTTCTAAATTGATTTAAAGCTTTCATGTATAAAATTTGTTTATATTACAGTCAAGTACTAGAGAACTTATAATTTTTTTTCCCACTCATTTAGGTGTAGGTTTTGTATGCTTTTAGTCATAGTACAGGGGAGAAAGACAAAAAAGGTTTATTTTAAACCATGTATACAGTGCTAGAGAATTGATTGAAGAAGTTGAGCAATAAAGTAAAATACCAGATATATACTTTGCAGTTCTGTAAAGTTGTTGTTTAAGAAAATGTACAAATATTTTGATTCATTCAGGATAGCTTTACTTAATCCTTGTGTGAATAGATGAATAATGCACAAATAATTATCAGAACTGAGGCTCAATTTAACAGTATTTAATCCACGAATTCATCTCCCTATGGAAAATAGTTAACTTTTGAACCACCTAGAGTAATTTCCTTGCCAGATACATCAATTCTGACCTTTTTCCTACATCAACTCCCAAAGTATATGAGAGCACGTATGGCTTCTTCAGAACACACCATAATTTTCTCTGTTAGCTCCCAATTCGGTGGATTCCAGCATGTGTTCCAACCTTGAAGTATTACATTTCTTCTTTCCAACTTTTACAGCATTTTGAACTCTGTCTATCAGAAGATGAAGTGAAATTCAGTGAGCAAGCAAAAAATAACACTAGAATATAATAATACTATAATATGAAAACAGCAGGTTATGTCAGTGTAAAATACATTATAATTATGTAGAGGCTAATGTCTGGTTCTAACCTACCTGTCTACACATAAAGAAACTAAGATCTTCTATGATTTCTGGGGAGCTCAGTGTTTCTTCACCTATTATCCAGTTTCACCACTACAACTCATGGATGAGTCTTCCCAACTTACGTACTCTGGTGTATGAATCCCTCCAGTCTATAGAGTTTCCTATTCTTCCACCACAGCTACACCACCTGAAGTCACAACCTCCGTTCTTCAAGAAGTTGCCTTGACAACAAAGCTACATCAGACCTGGAAAAGGGAAAGGAAAAGGAGACCTTTTTATCTCTCTTAGTAAAATATTCTTCAGCAAGTGTTTCAAAATTCATAAATCCTGAGTGAGAGACAGATTGTGTAATTTCACGGCAAGTGAAAATTTTTCTGTGAAGGAAGGTGATAACAAGCATTTTCTTTTTAAATTCTTTCAACTTTACTTCTAGTGCCTACTTACTGTAAAATTCCCAACCAGTTTCAGGGGCAGAACCCAGCAGCCTCTCACCCTACCTGAGTGTTGCTGACATTAGAGCACAGTCTCCCTTCCCTCACACTTGCATTCATCCTTTTTGCTCAGTTGCACAATAGGAAAATCCTGTCAGACTGGGACTTTCTGAGCAGAGGGAAGGGAGGGGGTGTTGATTAACTAGCACTTTAATTAATTTACTTAAAAATTTAATCTGAAGTACAGCAGCTTTTGGAAACAGCTATCTTAGCAAAGCCCTCTAGTGGAGATACAGTTTGAACAAGTAGTACCCTTTTTTCCCTTGATCAATTAGTGTTACCAAACAGCATCAGAAAGATTCATCAGTTTTAATTGTATTAACAAAGATAGGATTTTTTTTCCACTTTTGTAACTGTCCATCTGTAACAGCAAATTTTGACAATGAACATTTTAATGAACTCAGGTTTTAGACAAATTACAAATCTATATGATCATACAAAAGTGGAAGAGAGATGACAGACTGAGAAGCTGGGTGAAAAAAGCTTGTTTCATCAAAAAAATAAAATAGCTTACATTTTTATTCTCCTGCAAACTGATCTACCAAAAAGAGATTTTCACTATCAGAGCTCTCAAAATTGCATATTAAATATAAAAGAGGGTTTAAACCTGAAACAACCACTTTTAACACAGTTCGTAAAGATCCATCAAATGCTTGTGTATTTTTGCCCAGTTTATCCACTTGTGATCCAAAAGCCTAAACACTGTTTTTCATTCTTGAAAATTCTGCCTCTAGGAAGATTTTTTGCAGCTTACAAATAATCTCTGAATAATGAACTACTAAACATGTGTACTGCTTATTTGCATTGCTATACATTAAGAGCAAGTGTTCCAAATGTTAGTTCTTTTAGCAAATAAACCGCAGTTTTGTACCAGAAATTTTTTTGTTTGATGCTAGCTGTTTTCATTTGAAACCTTACTAGGGCACTGTGGGACTGCAACTAGGCACTTCTCCATGTATTTACTAACACTAGTGCCTTAAGACATGACTGGTTTCACTTTGTCAGGTGTCAGAAGATGTTTTTCTGTATTATCTTACAGTTAATTTTGGCTTCAAGTCTAGCAGTTTTTCATGTTAACGTTCACAATTTGTAATTTCTTTTATTATTTAAGGTTTCCTCTCTCCTCCCCCAAATTCAGTGTACAGTGGAATGACAAAACACTTAACTGAGAAAGCAGAAAATACTTACTGTCCAAGAATATATTGAAAAAAGCATTTGGCCACTTTTTTCCTAAGAGAAAACTACTTCAGAACAAAGTAACAGAAGTCACTTCTATTAAAAGAGTATCACATTATGTACCCCTGCACTGTACTCAAGGCTTAAGCTAGTACCATGAATTTCATGGAGTAAAGATTAGTCCTTACCTGAAGCCACGTTCCCCGTTACAGAAAGTCATAGACTCTGCTAATAGGTACATTTTAGAGTACTATATATCATCTCACCTTAGCCACTGTGCTTCCTAGTGTGGCATCAGAGAGCACACTACTTCAGCAAGGGCAGGTGGCACTGAGAGGGAATCCGACTGAGAAGGGTGGCAGGGCAGTGATCCCCCCAATGAGGGACACTGTTCCACAAAAAGTGTGTAAGAACAGCAGAGGTTTTGGAGGCAGAGACAACAGCCTTATGATTGCCAGTCATGTCCATGGAAGGCTGAGGTCAGGCCAGGAAGCAAGTCAGTGAGTCCAGCTCAGGGACAGCAGGTACAGTGATGGGCAAAGGTACTACTGTAAGAGCATTCATACAAGGACCTAGAGCAAGGGCCTGAGCTTGAATACAACTCCCAAGCAAAAGGGACAGAGACTCCACAGCTCCTTGTCACAGCTCACCTGTGTGTCACTACTCTGAACCAAGCACCCAAGGAGAGCAGGAAGGCATCTTGGTCCATTCAGGGCCTTGACACAGTCTTAATTGCACAATCTGTTTAGGGAAGTAGCTTATTGCTTTGGAAAAATATATAGGTAGTTTTAGTGTCAGGAAGAGTGGTGGTAGAGCAAGCTTACTGGGGCACAAGCTCAAAATCAATAAGCTGAATGCTTGGAAGACAGCAAAACCCATCAGAACTGGTAGCTGGTTAGCTACAATCAGAAGTTGCTCTTTTGAGTTCTGATTCAAGGAAAAATTATAAATAAAAAGAAATTAACCTAATGAAAACATAATCCAAATATAATTGAAATAATTAGACACCAAAAATATGTTTTTTATGTAAAAATTTTTCTAGGAGAGATGGTTTCTAAAGAAAATATAATCACCAAAACCAAGCAAAATATTTGAGTTTCAGTACTGATTTTTCTTCATCTCTGTCCATAACTGAGTCTCCCAAAAGATGAACATGTTCCTCTTGACAACACCCCAGTAAAAATAATCACAGAATCATAGAACAATAAAATGGTTTGGATTGACAGGACCTTAAAGATCATCTAGCTCCAATGCTACCACTCCCACCCCTCTGCCATGGCCAGGGACACCTTCCACTCAAACTGGTACAAAAATGTTATTCAATATGTTTTGAACAAAAAACATAGGCACGGGAAGACTTGCTGAGCAGTGAAAATGAAATCAGGAGCAAAGACAGACACAGGCTAGTCCCCCAAGTGTCACACACTGTGAGCACTGCAGGCCTTCCTGGAGTTGGCAGTACTGAAAATTAACTTACCACACTTTTGTCAAAAAATACTATCTATTATTATAAGATTGTTACAAATAAAATAGTGTAGGGAAATAAATATTTTATTTGTTTATCAGTTTCCTTCCTTCCTGAATTCCTACATACATAGTGTAGGGGCAATTAGAAAATGATTCATCTGATCAGGCACATAAAGCTGCAGTAAAGTTAGTCCTCGAGATACCTAGACCAAACCAGGTGTACAACTTGGCACAAGCTATCTATGGTGTTCAAAACCAGTCAGGTATTCATGCCTTTACTATGCCTGTTCCTGTGAATTGACTTTAGAGAATCTACTACAAATGCAGATCTCTAAGGTTACCAGTAAACATGGTGAATGTCTCAATTTATTTCTGTTCCTCTCAGAAACACAGTGCAGAAAACGTGTTTGTACAACTATAAAACTAAAATCAATTTTAATAGCACTGTACTTCTAAAACAGTTTACAAAAATTAGCAACCAGATTGTGTGAGATCAAGCTGGGTACTCGGGTTTTATGAAAATCCAGATCCTTTTTAATTGCTGAAGCAAAAGATAATTTCTTTTGAAAATTTGATCTGTAGTCTATGAGCATATTGATAGAGTTAATTTAACCTTGATGTACAAACTTCAGCAATGGTAATGATTGGATGAAATTCTGCATAATTATTCTCAATATTTTCGTGATTTTAGGGCCAAGGAGGATAGTTTATGACCTACCAATTTTTTCTTCATACATTAAGCCAAGAAATTAATCCAGTAACTTTTATATTAATCCCATAAATTCCATTAGAGTTATAGCATGTCTTTTTGTTATGCTTTATAGTGCTGCAGCAGTACTAATAATCCCAATATAAAAGCAAAGCAGATAATACTGGAACATGAATCACAGTGACTTAGGATCTTGAATACTGACATAGAACAGGAGGAGTTCAAAGGACTGTTTTATATCAAAGAAGACCCAAATGATTTAAAGGAATCTGTAACAATTTCTTGACGGAGTGTGAAAAGTGAAAGAATCTTTTATTCTTTGTCTAAAGGTTATTAACATTATGATGAGAAAGAGGACACGTTTCACTTACAGGACTGCTGCATTTTTTAACAGAATTTGACTGCTGTGCAAATAAAAAAAGCAATGTCAGTTTTCCCCTTTTAATGCAGTAGAGGCTCAATCCTGATCTGTAATTTAATGATATTTTGCTACTGTGTTCTGGGACACCTAGGGCAGATCTTAATTAAAAATCCATATAAGCACATATCATACTTCTGGAAAGTTGCAGTCATTTATCTGAAACATTAAACCTTGTTCAGAACTCCAGGTTGGAGGAGCTGTCAGAGGGTTGCAAAGGTTATTATAACACAAATGCCACCTTCTGTAACATTTTTAGATTTGCAATGAAACTGCTAGTTAACTCAGCTGCAAAAGGAGAGCACACACCCATTAATGAGTACAGAGGTCATGCTACCATCCTGGGCAGGGGCATGTGTCAACGATTTAGCAATTACAGCAGAAACAGTAGTTCAGACCAGGTGGATAATTTTTGTATTAGAGAAGCTGATGGAGTGAGGCATGGATGAATTTTGGGCTTAGGGAATCTCAAAATTCCTGTAAAGGGAAATGATCCTGAAAATTTTACCCTGAAATTTAATGTGAGATAGTGCCACTTGCAACTTACAGAGTATTTCTGCTAAGTGGTACAACACAAGGCTGCAATATTCAATTAACACTGAAATAGTTAAACAGGAGAATAGTAGGTTTTGGTTTTTTTTTAATAAAGAGAGTAAGGTTTAAAATAAATCCTCATGACATTCACGACGTTACATCTTATGGCCTATAGGAATAATAGATATGAGAACTTTCATAAGACTTATGGTAGGCATATGCAACAGTTTTGAGGCATCACCACATTTAGAAAAATTAGTCTTCCCAATTGGAAACACCACTAGGTCCTATTGTACAGGATACTTTGACAGAACTGACTATGATACCCCACTTCAATGTCACTTCCAAGGCAACAGTTCACATACTGTTCACGCTGGTCCACAATGCAAATCTGTGAATTTTTCATTGTTACAAAATGATCCATGTTATATATTTCCCTGGACATCTTGTAACTTCTTTGATTACCTTCCTTGCACCTTTTTGTTACAGCTGAAAGTATAAGAGCCTTGCATAAGCTAAATTCAAACTACCATTCTAACCATTGTTGTCACATGTGAATGTTTAAAAAGACCCCAAAACTAATGTTGCTTCTATTCTATTTGGACTTAGATCTTGAACCTATAGACCTTTTTCCTATATTATATAGAAAGATGTAAGTATCTTGTGTAACTGCAATGCAAATACTGAGGTAGAAAAGTACAAAGAGAAATATTGCAGTGTAACTAAAGTTGAGTATAAATCCTTGAAATAATTGGTGATAACAGGGATATTGTAATAACACTCAACAAAAAGAACGCTGGAAGGCTGAAATTCAGAAAGGCAAGCTTAGGAAGAGCCTGAAGAGTTTATGAGATGGAAATCCTCAACTGAGATTCCAAAGCTATCCCAGTTATTCATTGCAATCTCACTTTGCCACCGTGTAATGAATGTTGGTAAACAATGGTGCTTTTAATATTAGATTAAAAAAAAGTTTATTAAAAAATAAATCATGTACTTTTCCTATGGTTGTGTTCCCTAGGGTGAAGTTTGGTTCATTTACAAAATACATAGTTATGAGTGGGTGGAAAATAGCATCTGTTTTATTTCTGAGAAAAAAAAAATCTAGATCTTGATAGTTGTTTTCATTCTGTCTGAAATAAAAGTGGAGATCTCAGCAGCTTTTATCTTAAAAAATTCATTTACCTTTTATATTGTGGGATAGATATCTAGAAATGTTTAAGACATTTATGAATTACTGTTGCATAATGTCTTACTATTCCTAGTGTATGTTCTTTAGTTAAAAGGTGAAGAGAATACATTTATATATAACAATCCACCCAGACATAGAAGATTCAGGTTTTCACCTCTCATATGCTTTAAATAAAGTAGGAAATTTAAGGTGTGTTTTCTGTATCTCAGCTACCGAGTTAGACTTTCTCACTCAGTTGCCTGCCTCAAGTGACAAAGAAACAAGAGAAAGGTGCTACTCTGGTGGAGTCATAATGCACAGCTGATATAAATCTCTTTCAAACCAGCTCACACTCACAAAAAGGACTAAATATTAAAACAAATTTCCATGCCTGATACTGATCTGAGATCTACCTTTTCAAAAGGTTGGCCTGGTAGCATGTTCATGTATAAAGTATGTGTCAGCTGTGTCAGTGCTCTGTCACCAAGGGAGAGATGTAGTTCAAAGCTTCCTGCTTTCCAAGAGAAATAGAAATCAAAAATAGCAGAGTCAAATCCAAGGATGTTGAAATAATTCACAATTAGTCTCTCAAAAATACAGTATTGCTTGCAGCTGAGAGAAGAGTAAATAAGTTTATCCATGCATAAGCTAAGAGAACAGCTGCTATTACCAGCAAATTAGGATGTTAAAACCCCAAACAATGCAAACATTGATTTAAAGCAAGACTAAAGCAGTGGAATGTGACTCCCAAAGCAGGCTTATGATCGTTAGGGATTCACTTTGCTTTACTTTTCTGCTATTAGGGAAATGATATATCAGGTATGAGCAGACAGCTCATATGCCATATAGATGTGAAAAGGGTAAGTTCTGCAGGGATGTTTGCCAGAAAGCAGTAAATGAAGCTGAGTATTGTTGAACTGCAGAGATGATAAGAACAAGTGTTGTATATTGGTTTGTTTATCTGATTATAGGTGAAAAGGGAGAAATCAATGTAGTTAGTCAGGGATAAATTGCAGACTTGTTACCTAGTATAACTTGAACAGCTTGTGCAGATATAATTAGCACAACCTCTCTCAACTAAATTACTGTTTAAAAATGAAAAGAGATAGAATGAATTTTCTCAACAGTTATTATATATCATGGTAGTATATGAAGAGAAACCTTACTAACTTGAATACAGTTATTTATTTAAAAGAATGCATACACTTTATATGAGTGTGTATATGTGTATATATAAACAAATATTGAAATGCATTACAAATGAAAACAACTGAAAACATAATTGGAAGGAAATATTTTCTCCGTCATTTTTTGTATGTGTTCAACCAAAGTCTTAAGGCTGTTTTGAATTTTTTTTTAATTAATTGAGAGTATAAAGTTTTCTTCTAGTTAGAAATAGAAATTGTACAATATACAAGAAAAAAGAGCTTCAGTTCATCCACAGACATGAAGTTATACTGTGGACTAATAGCTTATAAGAGGAGTGCGGCTGTTATGGAATGAGAATAAGGGTCAGAGCAGATATTTCATGTGCATTTTCATGAGGTAAAATGATCCTTCATGATCAAAGGAATTGTAGTCATACTAGAAAAAGGCTCAAAATAGAAGATATTTCATGCAGGGTCTCATGCACAGGAAAAGATGAGATGTCCATCTTAGCAAACAATGGTTGCAATGACATTATACATATTTTCTAAATAAAATTTGCTGGTTCTAAAAGAATTTCTAGAATAATTGTTATATAAATATAGTACAATGTGATACAAACAACAACAAAAAGAAATTTTGGGCATGATGGGGGTTTATCTTTTTGTTGTCTTTGAATTTTTTTTAATTGCTTCAAGTTCCAGAAAGAAATATAAAAAGACTCCAGAATTTCTTTCCCATTCACACATGCCTAGAATGTAATATCACAAAAGAATCAAGGAAAAGATTCATGACAAAAAAAGTCACAAACATATGCGAGATGTTTACAACAGTAAAAAAAAAAAAGCTTTCAATTTTAACCTGGAAAAGATAAGACTTGCTGCTTTGGTTGTGGGGCTTTTTTTTTGCGGTTTTTCTCATGCTTCAGTAAATATTGCTAGACTCTCCTTGTCTTCTTGAGCTAGATAACTTTGACTCAACTTTATTGACCTGCAATTTACTTTATTTCATTGTTTATTAGCATTTTGTCTGAGAACCAATTGTTTCCAAGTGATTAATCACACTTCTTTTAAGAACTCAAAAGCTGTTATCCAGATGAAAATATGACAAACGGTTGCAAAAAAAAAATTCCTAAGGCAAATGCTTTCTGTGAACCTGGAAAGCTGTTTCAAATACAGTATAAGTATTTCTGACATCAGATTTGAAAGGATTGTGAATTCCATGGGAGAACTGGAACTTGCTGTATTCTGTCTTAATATGTTGTTTTCCAAATATTCCAAAAAAATGTAATTAGGAATATTTGTGTCATGGAACAATTAAAGAATTATGAGTTTGGTACAGTTTTCATCAAAGACATTGAAAGTTTTCAAAAGCTATTTATAATTTTTGAAAAGAAACTGTAATTGTGATGTTAATAATTTAAAAATTTTGTGAGTAATGACTTATGTGCAAAAATAATTCAAGAATAATCAAAGGTGAAATTTTTTGGGAAAGATACACAGCTGTGAGTATTGAGAAGTTATTGAAAAAATCATTCAGTCATTTTATGATTACAACATACAACAACATTTTACACTTTACTGAATCAAATAAAGAGACTGGATTGAAGAACTTATTTCATGATGAAACCAACAGTTTTTTGAGGATATCATTTCAGTAAAATGATCTGCTACAAGTGAAAGGTTGCATTCAAATTCTGAAAGAATTTTAATTACTTTTAATGTCAAACAACTCCTAAAGGTGATGTTTCTAAATATGAGAATATAATTATTAAAGAAAAAATAATGTGTTCTTTATAATATTATACTTTGTTGAAAGTTAAATAACTTACATATTGCCAAGTAAAACTGTACTGTAAACAAAATTCATATGACTTTAAGAGTTTTCTTAAATTAATATAGATGGGATTAAAGAAAAAAGAAAATACTGTAAGCATTGTGAAAATAAATGTGGTTGTATATATGTCCTCAATGGTTTTATCTTGCTAGGTTTTTTCTCATGTCCTCATAGCTATGTTAAGTTTATAAATCTAAACTTTTGGGCACAAAATGCCAAAAAGGAAATTTCAATACTTTTGTTACATTTTGAGATGATTTTTATTATACGAGAGGAACCAATATCATACCTGTGTTTAAAAATATGGAATTAGATTGACATCTTAGTTCTCAAGTCTTATACTCAACACAGAGTTGTAGAGTTCCAACAGAATTGTCCCACAGAATAAATTCTCTTTTGCAGACTTGCTTTTTGACACAAAAAATCCCAGGTAGAGTTCTTATCTTACTCATGTTTCTTTGCTTTGTTCCAGTGTAAGGAACACTAAATGACCCCAGTTAGTCACCTAGCTGTGTTGAAGAATGCATGAAATATGCTGTCTATTCATAATACCCAGGTTAGTATCTTCTTTCTTCTATTTTATCTATCTGAGAATAACATAAATTTCATCATTTTGTGGAATTTGTATAATAAGGCTACTTTATAAATGACTTTTTAATGTAAGGATTATAATATAAACTATGGCATTCTTTCATGTTTTCTATTTGAAATGATGCTTAGCAACTTCCTGTAACAATGTGAAACTTGAATGCTGTATGGAAAAGAATATGTTTATCTTAGTTTTTAGCTTTAAAATGTTGTTGAGATCCCTACTATTGTATTCTTACAGAAACTATGAAGAAATAAGAAGAGGAAGACATTCCTTTGAAAGTCTTGGCATGAGTATGGAAGGTATGTAAGGAGAATGCTTCTCTGAGAAATGCTTATATAGAGATAGGTGTCTGTGAAGCAACCAGCTACTTATTTTTTCTTAACAGTGCTGGAGAGATACAGTGGTACCTACATATAAAACACAGTTCTGATGTCATTAAAATCAACTACAAGAATTTTATTCTTGTCAATGGGAACAGGATAGTAAATAGGTGCATGCAAAATTAGAAAATTTAAATGTTAATATAACCATAGTGAGTTGCCTGCTCTTATCACTTCAGGGAGGATGCAAGGGACAGGTATTAATCTGTGTTATAGGTATACGAAGCATAGACTTGTAAAACTCAACATGAGCAGAACTATCAGGTTTTTGTCAAATGTGAAGACCCTTTTCTAACCAAAGCAAGAGCACTGTAATATGTTCTCCCGATTAAAGCAAAAAAAAAAAAAAAAAAAAAAAACCAAAAACCCCCCAAACAAACAAGCAAATGATCAAACAGGATGTATTCAAATTTCCTTTCTCTCTGACTGCAATTCCATCTGGAAGAAAAATGTGACAGCCAAAAACGTAGTCTAACCCAAAAGTACATCACCTTATTAAACGGTAATGGCAGGAATCACTGTCCATCTTAAATGGATGAGTATATAACTAAGAATGGCTACTACAATTTGACAATATCTTCTCTAGGGATGGCCATATTTTCTTTTTATAAGCTTATCACTTGGCAAAGACCTTTCTTTTTCCAAGGTGATTTTTTTTTCAAAGTTCCAGAAACTTCTGACAACAGTCCATCTTGATAAAATAATTTTTTACAGTTTGAAATTATAGGATTTAGTGAGTGAAAGAATAGTCCTTAAGTGACAAAATAGTTCTCATTTAATACTATTATCCTTGTTTTCAACTTCAGAATATGATATAGAATGAGTATAATAGACTTTTTAAAAATATTATTAGTCTTCTGTTCTTAGGGCTGATCTTTATGAGTACAGTATGTTTTCTGCAATTAATATTTCAAGTGAAGTTAATGATCCTTTTAAGAATCAGGTGCAGGCTGTTGACAGCAAGCAGGAATTATCACAGTGTGAGACATTTATTCAGTATGAAGGCACTGGAAAGTAAAAGCACGAAAGGGGGGGATTATCTCTTTCCCTCTCAAACCACTAAGCACATAAAAAGTGACAAGAAACAACATCTATCGATTTACAACAAAGGAAGTATTACATACTTACTTGCTCAAGAGTCAAAGATGGAAAAAAAAATTGAATTCTCAGTGATAGCATGCTGGAAAAGATGACAATTTCAGCACCTGAAGCACTTGCAAATAATAACTTTACATACAGGTACAGTCTAAATCAACTGGAGACGATGATCGCAGAATACCTTCAGTAAAAATACTATTAGCTTTATAAATAACAGCTTCTGCATGTCACATTGGTACACAAGATGGAAAGAAACTTCCTACAGAAATGGTTTTGTTCAGTTAATATTTTTCCCTGGCAGCTATTACAATATGCTTATCAGGGGAGAGGTCATTAGTGTTTTTTTCTTTTTTTTTTTTTATGATTGCCTGGTAAATACTGTCCCGTGGCAACTGCAATGTGAGCTATAAAAGATATTAGCTATGCCTTTAGAAATTTACTGGGTAAATGGGCAAAAAGCAAGGGATCAATAAGAAATCAAGACATGGCACTAATTGGTGCTTTGGTTTTAATGGGATTGTGTCAGCTTTCCTTAGAATAATTTAGCAATTATGGACCTCCAGGAAAAAAAATATTCAGTAAGATTAAAAGGGAAGAACACTTGGAGTTCCCGTGTTTATATTGTTATTTATACTGGGGTTTTATACTGAAGATCTCAGACCAAAAGAAATTATTTATGAAGATTCATTTCTCACAATAGTTTACCCTGAGCATTTATAAAAAGCTCTGATACCACCTTTCAAGCAAAAGATTAAAACTGAACACTCATTGCAACATTTCTTAAGGAAGAATTTCTGAACTAATCTGTAAGTAAATTAAAGTTGGCAAAAGCCACTGATTACACCTATGTTCGTAAATAGCGTGTTCCAGAATCGGGTCTGAATAATGTAGAAGTTGATGTTGAGCGGTTGACAACCCAAATACCTTTCAGCACCATTTACTTTCAGTCAGCTTTACTCCTGTCCTACAGATGCAGTGCTAGTTCCTGGATGGAGCCAAAAATTAATTTAAATGAATTTTGAAGGCATCCAGTCTGTGTGCTCTGAAACAACTTTATGATGCATATCAAAGTATGATTACTGAGAGTGGCGGAAAATTTGTTTCTGAAAAGTATGTGATTTAAACCAAAATTTTAATAAAGTGAAACAATCATATTCCTTGCTACATAACTTGCAGAATTAATAAGGGATGATTTTGTGTAATAAATCCTGTAAACCATATTGTGATATGCATAGAATGCAAATCTTAAAAATAGTAAGAAAAATTATTTTCATATATTTTAATGGTAATTAATCAGAAACAAACCAAAAAGGTATCACAACGCATATTCTGAAAGAGAAATTTTATATGCATTCTGTACTTCAGCATCACACTTTCTCACATACTTAGTAGCTCAGAGACTGAAAGTGCAAACCTTAATTATTTAACAATACAAGTAATATTTTCCTTAATCATGTCATCAAAAATAAGAAAGTCATTTTTCCACAAAAAAAAGGTAAGAAGACAAATCAACCAGAAACAAACACCCAGCATAGAAAATTGAATCTCAGATATTTTAAGTTTAAAAATGTTATAAGCAACTGGAAATACTTACTAGTTCTGCTTTATTTCTGCATTTTAATGTAAGGAAAATAATCAGAAATTCCTGTACATACTGAAAGTTTCTGACTTTATGTATCTATATGAGTGCTATTGTCAAGAGTGGATATAGACATGATGGAGAGGAGTAGAAGACTGCACACATGGCACAAAGCTTGTACTACACCACACAAAACAAAGCATGTTCTTTTTCAGTTTCAGTAAATCTGTGCTTGGTTTTGAAGCCTCAGTATCATGCATAGAATTCTTTCTAATGTGAACATTATCATAAATCCTAATAAAATACAAATAAACATAGCCAAAGAAAAAGAAACAAAAACCTCCTTACAATTATATGCTTTTAGAGACAAATATTTTCCACAACCTTGGGATGTCTAAAGTAGTGATTATACTTGAAACTCACTCTCAGCATCGCTTTAAATACATTTTCCAGTTAAAACAGAATGGCTTACATGTTCTTCTCCCCAGTGATTTGCATTTCTCACTTAAATAAAATCTGCTTCACACAAGTTTAAAGTTTGGGAAAATGAAGGAGTAACACCACTACTAAAAGCCTGGACAGGCTTTTTTTGTGCCAAGTGTTCACACGGCTCCCCCAATATATGTCACTCCCCACATACAAATTTTGCATCTGTAGTCTTGACTTATGTAGCAGGAGTTGCCAATAGTTTTGAGATATGTCAATCTACAGAGCTTAAATAAACATACAAATTTCAGTTTTAATTATTACTATGTGTTTCAGTTTTAAATTAATATTTTTTTCAAAATGATCCATGGCATTAATTTCTGTCTCTATCTGTAATCTTGCATTATTTTACCACTGATGATCTTTTTATGTTAGAAAAAAATATAGATAAAGACAACATCAAATATTTTCTTTCTAATTTCTAAAATAAATCAATAATTGACTCAGAAAATGCTCCTGACACTTGAAAATGTCAAATATATTGATGCAGAAACAAATCAGATTACAATGCTAGAAAGGACCCTTCTGAAATTCTTTAGAATTTGAAATAACAAAGATTGCCAAAATTTTGCAGTTTTGAATATGTATATATTTTCATTAAAAATTACATTTTCAGTTTAATTTGAAATTACAGTTTCAGCTCTGTCTAGCAGTAGAAATTTCAGAACTACAGATTGTAAGGATAGCTTTATAATATTTCTAATCAAATGAAAAGCTAGCAGCACAAATCTTACAGAAATCCTGTTGTCCTGTAACAGTCCAATTTTCCTGAGCTGGAAAGTTCAACTACATCAGAAGAACATCTACAGTTCTGAGTTTTTATTTGGAACCATTTATCTCCTCCCATCCAAGACTTTGAAGGTTTGTCCACATATAACAGTCACAAATTTATTAACTCTTCATCTTCATCTTATGCATAAATGGCTGTATTGAGTGTCATAACTGCAAAGCAAAACACACCACCTGTCTAAAAGCAGCAATTCTCCAGACTTGCTGAAATGCATTAGGTAGTTTGTAGCTGCAGTCTATTGACAGACATGAAATATTGTGGAGAAGTATTTGGCCTACATGAGATACAGAATATGCTACGGCATAAGAAGGAATTAAACAAAAACTAAATTTTGAGGAAAAAAAATTTCTGCCACAGTTTGGATTGCATATGGAAAGGCATTTATTTTCGTTGTTATTAGTGTTAAGTAAAGTATATCATGTTCTAGCTACTTGCAGATTTATGCATGGGCATATTGTATTTTCTCTGTCAGCTGTGTTGAGAATTTATTCCTTTCATTCAACAGGTGACTTTTATTAGAAATATTGTAAGAATGATATTTTTTCTTAGTTGGAACATCCTATATATAATTAAATGTGTGGGTTTCTAGATGAGTAAAATTTGCAAAATATATTTATTCTTTTGAAATAGAATGATTCCCCCAGTTTTCCATTTGTAGTCTGAACATTTTGAAACTTGAGTTATTTAGTCCCAGAAAACTAAGTAGGAAATTAAAGTAATTTAGAATTAAAATCATTAAACATTTATTTTTAATATATTAAGTTGAAATGTTTTAAATTGAGCACATTTTTCCTCTGGCAAACAATTCATTGATACTTGTACATATTCAGCAAAATTCCCGAATTTAAAAACAAACAAACAAACCAAAGAACAGGAAAAAAAACCAAGGTTGTGCTGTGGTTTTGGGGTTGTTTGTTTGTGTGTTTTGGTTGGTTAGTTATTTGGGGTTTTTTAATTGGCTTTAATAGGTGGAAATGGATTGATGGAGAAACCTGAAATAGTGATTTTTTCCTTATCCTAAGCATCTGAGGAAACTATACGAGCACAAAGTTTTTGAGTGAGTGTTCAGCTAAGTGTATTTCTATCCCTAATAATCTGCAGTCTACCAAATTGAGCAAAGATGCCTGAAAGAAATTAAATTTATAGGTTTTGTGAAAATAAGCAGCCAGATAGACATTAGTATTGCTTTACTGAAAATTTGAATCCATTTAAGAGCCCACATAAATTTTCTCTGAAGTAAACATTAATCAGTGAATATTCACTGGATTGCTCTATGCTGTATAGTGTAGGCTTTTACTGTTTTATGATATTAGGCACCAGAGCATTTATTGTGCCTACAGACATTGACAGATGTAGGCATAATACTGTACTTATCATAAGCTGAGTGTGGTAAGGTGTACTATGGGCCTGGTGTGTGAGTCCGTCAAGTTGTCAGTACTACAATGTCAGTGCAACATCCTTTAGAACAGTTTTAGAGACATTTTCTGTGTCGAGATAAAACAGCTGAACCAAACCAAGCCTTAATTTACACCATCTAAAAACTAAGCATTTAGCCCCACTGGTTGCTTGTCAAGGTAGGATATATTATTTAAACTTACTTGTAGTATTGTTAAAATAGATTCTTATATCGCCTTTCCCTGAAGGACTCTTTGGAAATTTCAAAATGAAGTGTACAGTTTTTGTTCTTCTACTGCCTCGCATGTTTTCAACATGGCTTGCTCCAGAACATGACAGTTTTCTTCCCCAGTTTGACCTGCCTTAATACCAGAATTAATGGAATGTCATTGATGTAGAAAATCACTATATTTTTAAACATGTTGAAAAGCAAGTTTTAATGTATAAATTTAGGCAATGTCTGATTTTATTTTTGTTTCACGATTCCATTTCATTAAAGCTAAACCAGCCACTACTAAACATCAATATTTCAAGGCAAAGTGCCCCTGGAGTAACTCAAAAGTTTTGGGGAAGAAAGATTTATTTTATCCACTAATACCTAGTGAACTTGCCTTTCAAGTTTTGAAAGTATTTTTAATAATTTAGAAAGAACTATTTGTTAATGTTTTAAAATGAAGACCTGGATATAAATGCACTTATTTTACTAATATGAACAATTTTTGTTATAGCCTAAAAGAGTTCAAGCAGATCAGAATTTTGCAATGCAAATGCCCAGAGTGACTAGATATTTTCTGCTGTTGCTGGTTTTGACCGACATGTAAATTGTCATCAAACAAATATGAAGAGGCATTAGGACTGTCCATTTAAATCATCTGGGTATTAGTTTCCAGGATCTCTGCATCCTCAGAGGTCTAAAGTAGTAAATATTTACTGTTTGTTGCCACTTAAAAGTAAAAAAAAGTAACACTTGTTTAAAGTTTAAAAATGTTATTAAGAGCAGCTTGTCAGCGTTGCTTTGAACTTTACCAAGTCGGACCAAATTAAGACACACAAGTATTTGAGTGGTTGGTTGAATAGCTTACAAACAACAAAACAAAATCAGATTTAAAAGATCTGCTCCTATTCACATCTCCTCTAAAATGAGAACATATTTTCTAAAGTTACCCCTAGTACTATCTTCTAAATTAAATTTTATTAAATATTAAAATGAAATTATGACTTAATTTGTATTAACTCTGTAAATTGTGTAAACTCCAATATTTAGATAAATTAAAAATTTTGATGGAAAAAATCCTGATTTAAAAGAAATAAATTTAGCATAATCTGATTACAAGAAATGAAGACATGAGTACCAACACCTTTTTCTTTAAGCTAAACAGTGTTAGAACCGTCTTCAGTGTTAAATATGATATTTAAAAGAGCATAATATTGAAAGTTCCATGGGAATACTTATATTTTGATTTCTCATATAAAATAGTTGTTATTATTTAACTGAATCCAGTAAAACAAGATGTTTCCATTAAATAATCTGGACTTCTAAATTTATTTTTAATATAAGACTAAATTATTATGAAACAAATATCCAACAGCTACTCCCAGTGGAAAATTTACTCTAGTGATTTCAGCTAGTAAAATAATTATCATCATAATTGCAGCATCTCTGATATTGGAGCTCTGGTCTCTGATCCCTACAGTATCATGTATTTTTCTTAAAGAAAAATAATTATTACACAGAAAATAATGTGAAAGGTAAAATATATATGAAAGAAATAA
Source organism: Lepidothrix coronata (assembly GCF_001604755.1). NCBI lineage: Eukaryota > Metazoa > Chordata > Aves > Passeriformes > Pipridae > Lepidothrix > Lepidothrix coronata. Next base: position 608,834 of record NW_016690212.1, read on the forward strand.
CAATGCTGTTAAAAAAAGTCCTACAACCTTTCCTTATTGAAATTTTATAACTATTTCTAAACTAAAATTATTAAGATATAGAATGAATAGGTGAGCAACAACATGTCCTTGATCTAATGAGCTCTCTGCCAAGTTCTTTACACATTTTGTGAATGCTTGCCTTCCACAGACTATTTGCATTTCTGACACTCCATTAATTTTCCTTATCAACCGGAAGTACAGTATATGACAGATGCCTTCATCTTCTTCTCCCTGAGATCTAGAATGTTTGTGAATGTTTGACATGTCTGTCTAAAATGATGTAGATTATCTCAAGCAAAAACTGCTCTGTTCACATGGTTTAAACTAAAACATGATTGAAGCAGTTTATTGAACAACTAACAACATAATTAGCAATCAATGAACTACACGTTCAGTATCAATATCAGTAATACAACAGATTGAGACACAATACTGAGCACCTACACCTTTTGAAACACCCTTTTCTAAGTCATCCCAAACACACCATCAGATGTTGGAGTGGGATACAGTTTGTCTTACCATTACTTAAACTGGGACATAAGAACACAAAGAAATGGCAATATGGTCAATTTAGGCTTCAATATTTCTTCAGCCCCTGGGACCTTGAATTTATTTGGTAGTTCCCTTTAACCTGAAAGTTCATTGGACATTTTGTAAGATAGAAGAGAAATTATAACTTTCCTCTGTAGTGGATGTCATGAAATAGAGCAGAGACACATATAGATATAGTTTTAATATGTTTTTTTGTGAAAGTGAATTATTTAATCTTATCATAGTGGATAGCTTCCAAAAGCCCCCAAGTCCCTCAGCAGAAAGATCTTTATTCAGCCTAAGCTGTAATATAATGTCATGATGCATTTCAACAAAATTCAGTGAAAATAAGCCATATTTTTTTAAGTATTTGTCTTTTGTTGATCAAAGACCCTTTTTATACTAAATGTTCTGGTCATCTCCCACAGTGGAAACTGGAAACAATAAGCTGCTTGTTAAGTTTGTGATTCTATTAAAAATATGACAACAAAAATTGTTTCTGTTGCATGAGGACAACACACATAAACTGGTGTCAGTCCCTAGAGCACAAACCTATGCTCCTAATTTAAGAGCCAAACCTTCATCCATTTTCCTGCACTTTCAAGACTCAGAAAACATGGCTAAATGAGATAGTTAAAAATATTGCAAAATATTTAGAGCAAATCAGATGTTTTACTTCTAAAAAATCTAGTTTCTCCCAGCCTGAGAATATCTGTCATTACACACTGAACAGCACTAAGGGTTTTGACAGTCACAACTTCAGGATATATAGTGTGAGATTAGACTTAAAAGTCTGTATAGGAAGAGGTGTGTTCTGCATCTTGTGATATCTCTGAGTAGTTAAGTACAGGATAACCATGGTCTCTGTTTTAGTATAAGTCAGAGAAAGTGGGTAAGACTCCCTCATTTGATTGTTAATGTTTTTCTTAATCCAACACAAGACACTATGGGACACTTTAAATCAGGAATTCTCTTATTCCTGCTATGGGGAGTGAACTGATGCTATATTTGCAGAAAACCTCTTTCCAGACTTTTTAAATTTTGATCTATATTTGAAGAACAGCACAACCTCCTTACAGTGCCTACTTTATCACGCTATTTGTCACACTGTGCAGCTCATAGCAATCTGATGGTCTATTTGTATTCCTGCTTTAGCCCTGGAGTGACTCTGATTGTCATTCAGGGACAGAGGTCATTTTACAAGGGAATGTGTGTCCCATCTGTCATATTTGTTGGATATATTTATGGAGCTTTGTTTTGTGTCTTTTCTGTCCTATGTCTGCTTTTTGCTTTTCCCTTACTATATGTAGTTTCTCTATACTCTTCAGCTGTGCTTACTTTCTTCCTGTGGACTGAATGATGGTACCGACATTCCATTAGTATTTGAAGAATAAATGTACAGTAATCCTATGATATCTCAGTGTTAGCATGAAATATGTTTATCTCCAGAAATGTATGGAATTTCTTTTCATGTAAGTTAAATGAGAACAGAAGTCCCCTGACAAAGTGTTCCTGTAGCATGTTAAAGGATGTCCAGTTAAACTCAAATAAATTAAAATGTACAGTACTTAACAAAGAGAAAAACAGTCCATTGAAATAAGAAAAGTAGTCCTTATGGTGGTCATTGGGACTTGAAAAATGAGCCAGATTATGTAAACAAATGTTCAGAAGGGTTAAAGCTGTGGAGCCAGATGTTTTACAAACTATCCTCATCCCTGTCTTGATAGCGAGCTGTGAAACCATGTTTCTTTTCNCAGTCCCACTGATTAAATGAGCTGCACAGTATTTGATTACAGAGTATAAACAACATGTTGCAAAACTGAGTGAATAATTCATAATGTATCATTTATCTGACAATTTTTGCCTCTGTTTCTGTTTGCCAGTTGTCAGTGAGAATATTATTATGTTCTCAAATGCATCCCTAATTTGAATTTATTTGCTGAATAATTCCCACAAATGATTCTTATTCTGTGCTTCATCCACAGGTAGTTTTTTTATGAGTGTTCAACACTGGAATCTGCAGTTATTTTTATTTGTTTGCCATATGGATTATGTGATATTCCTCTGTTTCCTGAATGGATGGCACCTAGATCAAAATGAAACTTCAAAATCAAAATTCTACATTCATTTTCTTCCAGTACACACTTAAAATTCTTGGGCAAAGGCTGTCATGCTTCACTGGACTTCAAACTCCAGTCTAAGAACAGGTGACTTATTCATTCCTTTTCAGATTACCTAAAGTCACGTATGTACTGCCAAGGAGATCTGAGTATGCTGGTTCTACGAGCAGCCAGAACGGTGTGCAAAGACACTACAGCTGTTGGGCATCTCAGCCTCTCCTTTCACTTCTGAAATTAATCTTGGCTAACATTACTCCTCAAAAAAGATAATTATTTCACTCTCTTCACCTTTTGCAAAATAGCCTTATGGACAGATACCTCTCAACTGGGACTCTGCATTCCAAGGGAATCTGCTTGGAGAGAGGGATTAATACAAGATGAAAGGGATGAAACAAGGCTGCATTCTTGCACCAACCCTATTCACAGTCTTTTTCAGCATGATGCTCCAAAGGGCCACGGCAGACCTTGAGGATCAGGACGGTATCTACATTCAATACCATACTGAAGGAAGCCGTTTCAACCTAAGGCGACTGAAGGCCCACACCAAGACCTTAAACCATCTTGTCCAGGAGCTGCTCTATGCTGATGACGCTGCCCTTGTCGCTCACACAGAAGCAGCTCTGCAGTGTTTAATATCCTGCTTTGCAGATGCTGCTGAGCTCTTTGGGCTGGAAGTCAGTTTAAAGAAAACAGAAGTTCTCTATCAACCTGCACCTCAGGCAGTCTTCCATCATCCCCATATCACCATTGGTGAATCAGAGCTCAAATCAGTCCAGCAGTTCAATTACCTAGGCAGCCTTATCTCCTCGGATGGTAAGATTGACGGAGAGATCGACAACAGTTTAGCAAAGGCATACAGTGCCTTCGGAAAGCTTCATAAAAGAGTTTGGCGAAATAAACACCTGAAGAAAAGTACAAAGATCAGTGTTTACAGAGTCATAGTGCTGTCTACTCTCTTCTACGGATCTGAATCATGGGTCATCTACCGCCACCACCTGCAACTCCAAGAACGCTTCCATCAATGTTGCCTCCGCACAATCCTAAACATCCGCTGGTCAGATTTTGTGACCAATACATCTGTTCTAGAACAAGCAGCAGTCACAAGTATTGAGGCCATGTTACTGAGAACACAGCTGCAATGGGCAGGGCACGTCTCAAGGATGAAGGACCACCGCCTCCCTAAGATCTTGCTTTATGGTGAACTTGCCACTGGCTGCTGCATGAGAGGAGCCCCGAACAGGAGATACAAGGACTCTCTGAAACATCATCTCAGCCTTGACAATATTGATCACCATAACTGGTCTACTCTGGCCTCCAATCAAGAGGTCTGGAGACACACCATCTATAACGCTGCTGATGCCTTTGAGAAAGCACGCAGGATCACCCTTGAGGAGAAAAGGCAACTCAGAAAGAATTGTGCCTTGCAGAATATACCACCTAAGGAGTCTTTCTGCTGTGCCTTTTGCAATCGGACGTGCCTGTCTCGTATTGGCCTTTTTAGCCACCAGCGCACTTGTGACAAACGTGGGTAGAGACCTTTTCTGAATCTTCGTTCGTGAAGCCTAGCCATGATGAAAGTAGTCAAAATATTAGGCCATATAGACAGACAGAATACTTCCTTTCTTGTCTTCTATTTATTTTATTTCTGGCTGTGTAATGGTCTGGTTTCTATAGAGGAGCTACTTGTTCTTCTTGACTTCCTCCTGGAATGTTTTAAGGACTATACTAACTCTTCTGTTTTCCTTTAAGGATTTATTATACAGATGGCAAAGCAGTTCTTAACAGGATAAGAACATTGCTGTACCACTGAATACTTCTTGAGTGATTATAGCTACCCAGTCAGGCAGCACCAATCTCAGTGGGGTTTTGTCCAGTGAAGTTAGGCTTCTACAAAGATGGGTATTCCTGGAGTGCCAAACTTAATGTGTATAAGATTTAAAAAGCCTTATTTTGTTCCTTAGCTGTGTGAGCTATGTATAAGAGCATGAAGTAAAAGATTTGATTAAAAATGTATATGAAAAAAGGAAGTTTTCTATCCTTCTTTACAGTTTTCTATGGACTTTTATAATTGCAGCAGTTGCATAAAATGTTTACTACAGGAACAAAATCATATCTAACATACATAAAATGTGCCATATATAGTAAGTTTGAATGGAAATGGAGTTTGATAGCAGTGAAGAAAAGCAGAGTTTTAAAGGAGTGATAGAAAACGTGAAAACTATCTGGAGTGGTTCTCTGAAGGAGAAATTCAAAAACATCAGCATGAACATCATATTCCTTTTGGTGAAAGACTGGGTGCTAACAGCACACCATAACCTGCCACTACCACCATCACTACCAGATTGAAATCATCAATTTTAAGATTCTAAAGGATTCTGTCTGGACTAGGAGTGTAACAAAAGACAGCGGTTGAAATGGTTACCTTTTGTAAAAAAGTAAGAGATACTTTTTGTAAGTACCACAAGTATGAATCTGGAAATGTAAAACTGAAAGGCTAAAGAAATGCCAGTTCATTCTATAATATTGTCCTGGAAACAAATAATCTGCATCAAATTCCAAGGGCAGAACTTGAAGTACTCCTCTCAGAGTGCCAGAAAAAAAGATAAACTTGTTCATGATCATTTAAATGTTTTTTTGGGGCCCTGATAGATGTATAGATACAAGACGTCAATTTCTAAGATATGAAATGTGCAGAAATTATGTAGTGTTGAATAGTAGTACAATTTTTGCTTTATGCTGTCACATACACACACACACACATACACAAAAAGATATTTTTGCACATATCAGATAGGTCTTTTTCTAGTTCCAGGATATGGAGGATATAGGGGCAAGTAAGAGATAACTGAGGATCAGGTCCATCTTGTAAAATTGACAGCAGAGAGGAAAATAGCACCCAACTTAGTGGGGCTCCATTCTTTAACTATGACATTTTAATATCACTGGAGAAATAGTAATTCAGCACATGCTCAAATAACTGGTGTATTTTGAATGTGGAATCTCAATAAATTATCACAGACAATTAAGCACAGGTGTTTTGAAAGAATCTTGCTAGTTGTCCAACATGCCATAATTTATGAACAGAATGCTTTCCTCTCCCTAGGAGAATTTTCATTAAAAAAAAAAATCCAATATACTTTCCAACTAATGATAAGTAACTGATATAACAAGATTTGACAGGTCACAAGTTGCTCCTTCACCCTTATTTAAAGCTGCAGATTTTATAAAGTTTAAATAGTGTTTAAATATGCAAAAACTCAACAGGAAATTCCTGGTTTAAAGCACCTGCTATCTTCATCTGAACATTCAAAATATGAAAGAAAATATCTTTAAAGTGCATCTCTTGAATTATACTGACAACTGATATTCTGAAAAAGCCTAGCCAAGGCATATTTTAATATGTTGTGATTTTATTTCTAAGATAAGATTGCATGGTACTTCATAATTCAAAAACATTTTCAAAAATGTTTTGACACACAAACACAGCCTTCTTAAAATGAGCACTAACAATGTGTTCACAAAAAGAGAAATAATGAGACAAATTACTCTTTTTTTTTTTTTAGTAAAGGAGGAATACAGGTGAAAAAACATCTCCATAAGTACTGCAAAACTTTCTGCAAAAACACATTATATTGTATGAACAGTCATTTAAGTATTTCAGAACATTAACTAGCAATGATTTAATAATATTTGTTTTCTCTAACAATTTTAATGACTGAGGTTACATGAAGGAATGATGGCTAAATATCAAATTTTCATCAACCTTGAAGAGCGCCATAAAAAAATTAATTTTATTAGTACTCAATTTTTTAAGTCTTGGTTCTCTCCCTCATTATGCTTTTAGTCATTTTTATTATGGAACAGAATATTAAGGAACTAAAAGAAATATCTCCAAATAATATTTTTTAGGAAGACATGCAAATGCTTTTTAAAAAACCTAATTCTATTCACATTATAGATAGTTTCACAAGAAAATTTACTGGCACAGGGATAAAAAGAAATTAAAATAAACTAATTTTAGAATCATAGCATGATAGAATGGTTTGGGTTGGAAGAAGCCTTAAAGATCTTGTTTCAGCCATGTGCAGGAACACCTTCCACTAGATCAAGTTGCTCAAAGCCTGTCCAACCTTCTCAGAGTATTACCTTTGTAGAAAGGTATGTTTTTCTTTCACGTGTCAAGTGATATTTTCATAAGAAATACAAATCCAACACATAAAGTCTAGGTCTTGATCAGAACCTCTGTACAATATTTCTAGCCAACCTTTCATACAATTATATCTCTGCACATTAAATTCTTTTTCATTTATTTAGACAGCAAAAGAGTATTCTAATATTCAGTTTAAGTCAGTTAAAGAATCTGATATTGAATAGTTTAGAAATGCATACATTTTTTTATGTTGGAAACTGTTTTTAATGCTTCCTTTAAAAGAATCAGTCAGTACAATGTACAAGATAAAATGTTTTAATAAAGGTTTTATTTTATAGTCTATAGTTCTACTTGTAACCAGAATATCCATTCATTAAAAGAAACCAGACAATATTTCTTAGTTGCAAACGACAAGTGATATAAAAATATGTGGCTTCCTACAGATAGTTCTTTACAAATCAGTAATTTTTTCACAACCATGTGTCTCATGGATCATCACAACGGAATACGTTTAACTGTTTTACAGTCTAATTAGATATGGCATCTGTCAAATGTGCCTGATCTATCTCTAACAACTACTAAACTACATATCAGGATACAAGTTGACCAGTTAATAAGAAAAATCCAAGGGGTACTGTGTACTGGCAATAGACAGAAATTTACATGGAGAGAGTTGTAATGTCTGAAAACAGAGAACTATTTATAAAAGTACAATTTTTTATTCTTTTGATGATAAAATTCAGACTATTAACTAAGCTTTACATAAACCTTATAGTAATATCATTAGTCTACTGTCTGAAGGGAAGGATATTTCCTCTTGCATGACTTGATGAGGGCACACAAACAGGACATGGCGAAAGAAGTCACTAAGCCTGAGTGACTGTTCTCTAAGAATGAGTATGGTATGAGTGCCATCCCAAAATAATAAGTTTACTATTTGGAATGTCTTTTTATTTTCCATTTTTGATTCAAAAAAATGTATGAAAGAAAGCACTTAGGGATGAGAAGGTTGGGGTACCCTTGGCTGCATTGAACATGACGAACATGAGATGGTGAAATACAGGATACTACATGAAGAGAAACAAGGTGATAAGTAGGATTACAACACTGGACTTCAGGAGAGCTGTCTTTCCCTCTTCAGAGATGTACTTGGAGGAACCCCATGGTTTAGGGCTTTAGAAAATAAGGGAGCTCAAGAGATATTAATTAATATTAATGTTAATATTCAAACATCACTTCCTCCACGGTAAAGATTGGTATATCCTTATGAGAAAGAAATCAAATAACATGGACAGAAGACCTGCATGCATGAGTGAGGAGCTTCTGGCTAAACTCAAACAGAAGAAGGAAGTTCTTGGCCACTTTGGAGGAATATAAGAATGTTGTCTGATTGTGGAGGGATGCAAGGATGTGTTGAGGACAGCCGAAGTCCACTTGGAATTAAATTTAGCAAAGGACAGCAAGAAGGGTTTCTTTAAGTACATCGGCAGCAAAAGGAAGACCAGGGAGAATGTGGGCCCACTGCTGAATGATGTGGGTGCCCTGGTGATGGAGGATACAGAGAAGGCAGAGTTAGTAAATGTCTTCCTTGCTTCAGTTGCCCACGAACCAGCAATGTGCTCTTGAGGCCAAGAAGGCCAGTGGTATCCTGGGGTGCATTAGAAAGAGTATGGGCAGCAGGTCGAGGGAGGTGATCCTGCCCCTCTACTCTGCCTTGGAGTACTGTGCCTGGTATGGGGTCCCTAGTGCAAAAAAGACAAGGAACTACTGCAGAGGGTCCATCTAAGGGCTATGAAGATGAATAAGGGACTGGAGCATCTCTGTTATGAGGAAAGGCTGAGGGAGCTAACACTGTTTAGCCTGGAGAAGAGATGACTGAGAGGGGAACTTATCACTCTACACGAATATCTGAAGGGCAGGTGTCAAGAAGATGGAGCCAGACTCCTTCCAGCAGTGCCCAGCGACAGGACAAGGAGCTACAGGTACAAATTGAAACACAAGAAGATCTATTTGAATATAAGGAAAAACTTTCCTTTGAGAGTGACAATGCTCTGAAACATACCGGCCAGAGAGGCTGTGAGGTCTCCTCTGGAGATACTGAAAACTTGGCTGGATGTGATCCTGTGCAATCTGCTGTAGGAGAGCTTTAGCAGAGGGAGTTGGAGTAAATGATCTCCACAGATCCCTTCCAGCCCCAACCATTCTGTGATTTTGTGAATGAGTGTTAAAAAGTCAATGGATAGAGAGATGAATTCTGCAGAAAAATTACTGATCAGATTTATTTTTCCCAATACAGTTCTGGGAGCCTCCCAATGTCATTGTGTTTGTTAGACCAGGGGTCATTCTCTATATGCAAATCTTCCTGCATCTACTGAAGCATGTTTTGTTAACAACTCATGGAAATAAATAGATACATGGGAATGTACATGGAATGGTAAAGATGAAAACTTCAAATTTTTGTTTAACTGGGTGTACGTCTCCCCCAAAAACCAGTTCTCTGACTATCATTTCCTGCCAATAGACCTCAGGAATGAATGTGACTGACCGTCTCCAGAGGTCCTATTTCTTTTTAAGTCTTCAAGAGAATTTAGGTTTTGACCTCTCTGCTTGTATTACCACACAAAGATACCAATTAATGTCATTTGCAATGTGGATACGTGTCCATTAGAACTGGGATTAAACCCAGTAACTCATTTCACACAGGGCATTGAAAAGCTGCCAGAGGGTAACAATTTCTGTCACTAGAGATCTGGTACAATTGTGAAGAAGTGACCCAAAGGTGTAATGTTCTATGTTGTTACCAGCCATATGGGGCATCCAGCCTACTTAATTATTTACTTTTATATTGTACTTTTTTTTATTTGTTCAGGAAGGAAAGCCCTTAGTCTTCAGCACTGCTCAAAGAAAGCATTCAAAGTGTCAGAATGAAAACCTTTTGGCATTTAAGAGGTTGAGACCATTTGACTGGGGCATTGTAGTTCAGGATTCTGCCTTTATCTGAATGGAGACTTCAATGTCTTGATATTCTAGGAAAACAATAAAATTGTGGTTAGTGTGTTTGAAAATCTCTGGGATAAGATGGCTAATTCTAGTCACAGTGCTTTCAAATAATGACCTTATTCCTTAGCTATTACTGTTGTAGTAAGTCATCACATTGTGTGTCAGCACCAGCATCTCAGGACACATTCTATCCATTTTATGCATCTGCAAAACTTCACTTTGTAGTTAAAACTCTACTGAATATTGATTAAAACTCTCAAGGACAGAGAGACAGAGGAATAGGGGAGACAGAAAGGGAGAGGGGAAGAGAGATCTTTAAGAATAATATTTAACTCAAACCCAGGGAAAGATATTAGCTTTGGAATTGTAACACACTGGCATATTTTGAATTGACTACATTAGAATTGGGTTAATCTTTACTTCATATGGTAAATATTGCAGAAATGTTAAACTAAAGGTTGATTTCATGGAGGTCAGCTCAGCAAAGGATCTTTTACACATATACTTTAGTTAGCTTAGAGGAGTTCATCTAGAATTACTCCCCCAGTTACTCATGCCTAAATTCTGCCTACACATATCTTTGTAGTAACTAGTAATTCATCTTTCATCTTTCTTATGGTCTTTACTGTTGTTCTCAGAAGCACAAGGGACATACAAAGGCAATATTGAAATTTTGTATTAAGAATGGCAAGAATCCTTAGATCATCTTAATTTGCATTGACTACAGGACTTGAATTCATGCATTCAAAAATCTTTCAATTTCTCCAAACCAAGAATTATGCACTTATCCGAGGCCTAAGGAGCCAGGAGCAGGATTTAGGTATACCAACAGGGTGTTGTAATTTTTTCTCATTAAACACAAACATTAGGAATTTAAGGCCACCTAGTATTTCTTATAAAATGCTTTTGATATCAATAATACTAATTCAATGAATAAATAATAACAATAATAAACATAATCAGTTATCAAAACAGGTATTCCTTCTGTCAGGTCTTTCATTCTTTCCTTGTGATCAATTTAAGTTCCTATTTTTGTAATATGAAGAAGGACACAAGTGTAATTAGGTTGTACTGATGAAACAGTAGTTATGTCAACATAATCATGAAGACACATCTCCAACATCTCTGAAGAAAAACAGAGATAGCAAAATTACAAGTAGATACTTTGAAAGAAAAAGCCCAGGATGGCTACAGAGGTATAAACATAAACTGAAAATGTGCAGTTACTAATTAATGCAACTTTGACAGCTGGGTATTTTAGGGCATAATTTAAACATATATAGAATTGTGGCACAATTTGTTGCAGATACCTGTTATTGGCAGAACAGGTGGAATAATCTTTAGATTGCTTACAAGACAACAAAAGTGCACCAAAACTAAATGCGGATATGCCTCTTTTCTGCAGGACTGTGTATGCAAATCTGATAAATCTGATACCTTATACTGATACTAAACTATCCCTTTGTTATTATGAAAGGAAAATATACCTCTATTTCTTGTCCTGTTATCAGTACCCCTCTTCTGAGACTCAGTTGTAATTGTCATGACTCAATCAATGTCACACCCTTAAGGCATGTCTTCATATCATTCCCTTAAAGAATATCTTCATCAGCCTTTTAGGCAGAGTTCATTGTCTTTGACAATGGAACAAAGAAAACCAGAAAAATGGAGCGTGGTCAAAGCTCTTATTCTATTTAAATTTTATTTTCCATACCTAAAAAGTGCATAATTATCTATCTACAGTGCTATGAATATTTATTTGCTTAATATATACAGAAATATATTTAATTCACAACAGAAATATAGAACAGAAAAAAACCTCATCAAATGTATTACTGTGGCTTAAAAAGTTATTCAATAATAAGTCATCAGCTGATGTGTATTTTTCAGCCTGCAGCAATGGAAAATACTGTGACTTTGTTTACCAGTAAGCCTTTTGTTATTTGATATTTAGTGGTGTTTCTTACTTCACATATACAGCACACCAAGAAATACAGACAGGTATTACAACTCATAAGTGGTGAATTATTGAGCAAAAATAATTTTACAAGTATCTGAGTCTTATATTTAGATAGTATAATTAAAATTTGCCATCTCAGAAAGAAAGGAGGTCGTTAGAGGCACAAGCATAGTGTGCACTTTTTCAAGGCAGTTTAGACAGAAACATGGAGAATACAAACCCATCTATTTTGATTTTGTGTTAAGATACACATCAGTATTTTCAACTGTTTGAGATTTCTATGGAATTATATGAGACCTTTGAATGTCAAAGTATTTCTATGAACTAAAAAAACCCAAAAGAATCCACTTTCGACAAGTCCTCCAGATTTGGCTTTCCTACAATTTGACCATCTGTTTGTGCTGGACCTGGATTCCTCTGATACTGGCAATGGCCAGTATTGTCTCAGGTGGTGAATGGAAGAGAAGAAATGGTGACATATGGTAGTGGGATGCTTAATCCAGCCAAGCAAAACCAAAATGTACTACACAGAAGCAATTACAGTTTATCTTTTATGCACTGAGCATACCGAACAGCATTCTAAAGATTTTAGTGACTTACATTTTTTAAAGAGTTAGTAAAAATTAGTTAAACATCTTTAGGCTAAAAAAAGGTAACAAACAATTTTGCAGCCTGCATTCTGAGTTAGGGGAGTAAGAAAAGTGCTTATGTCGCTAGTTTAGGTTTTGAATTTAGGTCTAATAAAGAGCATAAAAAGTTTCCCTTGTTAGTCAACAGAGATACCTCAAAAAGGACATTTAGAACATCCAAATTAATTTACAGGTCCCTTCCTTATGTGCTTTAAAATACTCTGCATACTCTTTAAAGTAGAAAACTGGAAAATTAATGTTAATTATTCTCATCTTCACACAAGAAGATAAGTTATTGATTTTAAATCTTACAGTTGTTTTTAAATCTATACTTTTTGGCTACCCACACTTTTCAGGAAGAGGATAAGGAAATATCCTTTTCAAACAACTAAAACAAACAGGTAGTGTAGTGAAATTGCAGAAAAACAGTTTTACCTCCCATGTAAAGCTGACATGTTCTTTAAACCAAGAACATATCTTTATGGTGAAGTACTGTACTTTGTTCTGCTCAAGATAAATGATCTTTCTTTGTATAAAATCTTCACTCTGATATGTCATCGGTCAAAACAAACCCTATCCAGAACTGATGTAGCCATTTATTTTTGTATATTCTACAGTAATGTGCAGAGAAGTTTCACACCTTGCCAGGTAGTAAAAAAAAAAAAAGAAAAAAATGTATTGCTGTACTAAGAAAAGTAAAACTTAAATATTCCCCCTCCCCACCCCCACATTAAATCCATGGGAAGAAGATTTGACCAAGGTAAAATCTCTTCTCGATAGACAAATGCTGAAAAAGGTTAACCCACTTAATGCATAAATGCTGAAACTAATGCATAATTATGGTTTCCACTAGTAGATTTTGCATAGTGTTCCATTTGAATTTTCTGAAGAAATGGTCCTATGGATACAACAGACTTCAATACCTACGATATTTTAAGGTTTGGGTTTAAGACTCAGTACAATGAAGTGGAATGACATTTAATTACTGATGTGCAGCCATTCAATTCAGCTAATTATGATCCCTGGAGTTTAGTCATCATATGTAATTAACTTTTACTTTCATAAAAGCTTAATGTGCTGCAAAAGCAGCAATGGCTGTGAATGCTACACTTCAGGATTACTGACAGAATTCAAAATGAATTCTAAAAGATAATTTTTCTCACTAAGTGTTAAAATAGCCATCTGCTCTAAAGCAATGTAAATTTGTTTTAATAGAAGCACATAATTTGTGATTTTTTTTTTTATTTCATGGTCAAAGTAACTGCAGTATAAACAAGTGGGAGAATACTTCAGCTCTGGATAAGCAATCATAATCTATTCAAATAAAACTAGCAAAAAGATTGATGAGTAATATTTGAAAGGCCAGCTGAGGTTTTTCAGTTTGGTTTCTTTTTTCTTTTTTTTTTCTTTTTTTTTTAAAAAAAAAAGGCCAACATTGAAAACCCTTGTAATTGTCAGAACTTGATTTGATTTGTATTTCTAGAACACCTTAGTAGTAACTATGAAATATAAAGATCCATATATAGCTACTTACCAAAAATTTAGTCAGGTTTTACTGATCTTTGTTACAGAAAAGGGAAAATAGATCAAAGCTCTTAAGTAAAATCAGAGAATTGTATCCAGTCACACCAAAATCATGAATTGTGCTTAGCAAGACAATTGCAACATCTGTATGATATAATACAGTGAAGTGGAGGGATATACCAATTAACTCTGAGTGAACGGGTGAAGGCACAAAAGCACTGTCACAGTTTGGTGAAACTTTAATCAGGCTAAAATAATCTTTTTCTCAATAGATCTAGGTTACCTATTAAGAGAATGCTATTGCATATACACCAAACAGGTGGATTCAATATAACCCTGGAGAACGCAAAACATATTTATAAGGGTTATTGCTCAACAATAAACTTATTTTAAGAATAGCGGTAGCACAACTCAAGTTTAGGCAGTAAGGACTACAGGCACTTGGTCACAAGGTCGACACTGAAACCAGCTCAGCGTAACTTCAGACACCAGGCCAGTGAAACCAGGCCAGCCCTTAGACTACACTCTCAGGTCAAGAGTATGTATTATTATACAGAAAAAATGGCAAAATCATTTTTACTGCACTACAATGTAGTAGCTACATTCCCTCACTCTGTAAGGAATTGTAGAGTGACAGAAGACACTAGTCCTAAATAAAGAAAAAAACATATAAAGAAAGTTGTAATAAAAATAATATACTTTTATGAAACTTTTATAAGTCATAGAACAATAAATGCAAGAGAACATGAAGTAGGCCAAAAACTAAGAGGTATTTCCAATGGCAACAATATGATGGAAATGATAAAATTTGAAAAGTTTTTGGAACATTCTGATACTCTTTAAGTAACCTTGTGACAGCACAGAAAATCTAGATAATTCAAGAAATCACAAAATAAAAGGGTGAGACTAAAATTTGGTCTCATATACCTGAAAAAATATTCCTTGCATATTTGTATTTTTACAGATTTATGTTAGAAATTAATTAAATTCTATTAAAATCCCCTAAAATTAAGATTTAAGACATTTTCTCTTTCACTGAAGAATCTCATTTATCTTGAAATTCCTATTTGTAGATGCAATAGAGGAATTTAACTGAAAATTGTGCAAGATTTCCAGTTAACATGGCTACCTCAGAGAATTTCTTTTAAAAATTAAGAACTTATACATTGTTGCTAGTAGGATTCTTTTCTTTGTTATATAAGGATCCCTTTCTTTGTTTGATAATATTATAATGTATATACATGCACTTAATTATAAGTTTCTTAAATTATTTTGTATTTTTTTTATAGTGTTTGTATAAGTATTACAACAGAATTGCTTAAAACTCACTTTGGTAAGCTATTTTTGTGTCATCACAGCACTTACCTCAAGTTCTTTCTAGAATGCAGAACACCTCTGTCAGTCAGCTGGGTTGAATCTTACTCCACAAAACTTCAAATTCAAAATCAGGGACAGCATTTTAATGTGAACATAAGTATTGGAACAAGCATCCAGTATCCTCTATAGTGATTTTCCATGTCTAGATTACTATAGAGAAGTATGGTTGTTTTTTATAATATGACCTCCTTCAGCCAAATTGCATTGCTTTTTTAATGTTAAACACTTAAATATCAGGTTTGGTACATATGTAAACTGACAAGAATAGATGGCCTTAGGAAAGTAAGAAGTCAGTCAAATAATTTTCATTTTCCTCTAGTCATAAGTGCAAATAGCCTGTGAAACTATGATTTGGCCTGAAAAGACTCAGTAGACATTTTGTTTTTCTTGTGTCATGTTGCAAGACCTCACTAGATTTAAATACTTAGCAACAATCATGTAGTTTTATGGCTGCAATCTCAAGCACAAACAAGTTCAAATGTGGATTTTAGGGGCTAGGATGCTCTAATTTTAGACACAGGCAGATTTAACCAGTACAAATTTCAGTTAAGCTTTTCTATGCATTGATTAAGGGGCTTTTGCTTCCTTGGTCCATGACAACCAACTACTGAATTCCAGATGCAGACAAGATATACAATAAAGCTTGTATATTTCATGTAAAATCAATTGTAATATTTCAAATAGTATATGTGCTGATACTTACTTCAGCTCTTTGAAAATTATTTTTCTTATTTATCTACCTAAGTTCAATAATGAGCTTCTTAAATGGAGTAAAGTAGTTCAAGGACAGATGTATCCGAAGCTCAGAGACTGTTCGTCTTTGCCCTGTGGTATAGGCAGACCAGTGTATCCCCACTCTTTTATGTTTCCCTATTTCTTCAGTACTTTCCAGGATTTACACAATTCTACCAACTGGATGTGTTTCAGGTAACTTATCCCAGGTTTATTGATATCCATTTTTCAAAATGTCAGCACCTTCTGTTTTTTCCTAAAGCAAATTTAAATAATTTTTTCTTTTTATAACATCTCATCTGGATAAGCACGTGTAATTCTTTCCTGTCTTGAATTCCTTATTAAATTCCTAATTACTTCAAGATTCTGAATGCCAATATTAGTTTATTTGTTACATTAGTTTAGAATTGTTGCTGTGTATACTAAGGGGGGGCCTTGTTTCTCATCTCATTGCAAAGCTGAAGTAACACTGCAGCAGACATGTATGTTAAAACTTCTGAAGAACTCCTGAATCTCATGGTTGTCTGGTAGGCTTAGTGCTACACACTTTAGACTTAATACCTGAGTTCCATTTAACATCTTTTGAATCTTAACATCTATTTAAATTGGCCATATGATACCATCAATTGTAATATTGACCATGTTCTAATATAACTGAACCTTGTCAGCTTGGTGAGCTTTAGAGGACCTAAGACATTAAACCTGAGAAAACTAAACATGTTCAAATACTATAGTCATGCAGCAATTGTACAAGACAGAACTTACTCCATTCTACTCCAGTGACAGCATTATTATTATTATATTGGAGAGCTTACCAACTAGTGGAAGACTTGGTACTGCTTTCTCATCACAGTCTCTAAATAAAATATACTCACTTGTTTAATTTCTGCTTTATTAAATGAATTGTTATCTAATAGGCTTAATAGCTCTCTTATAGCAGTATTAGAAATGGAAATAATATTGAGTAATTCTAGAATTATCACTGGGAAGCAGTACTTTATTTTTGCTCACTGTTACATCAGTCACTATAGTAATAAAACAAATGCTGAACTGTATTTATTTTCTCTGTTGTTCAATATCTATCTGTTAAGGTAGTTCCTATGTTATATTTACTATCTTTAATGGCTTATAAGTCTTCAGACTCTTTTTAACTTCTCCATGAATGCTATTGATTTCTGCAGGCTTTTTTATGGATGCAGAATTTTATTTTCTGTATTTTCCCTAATATTTACCAAATGCCACATTTTTTTTAATTCAGGATTAAATCTTAGGTGATTAACAAGGCTATGCTTTGAAAACAGGAAAAAGATAAGGCAAAGTTTATTCTGGGCAATTTTCTTAACTTCTACCATTTTAAATGTAAGTATCTTATCTGCCTACCTGCCTGAGCCAGAATTGATCATATTTCAGGCCATCAGATATGCTTACTATCTTTTGGCACCACATTGCTACTGCTATGCATTGTTTGTATGTGTGCAGTCTTGTTTACAGGCTTGTCTTCTGTGTCCCCAGAAGTGTCTAAAATCTTAAAGGACAAAGTCTGAGGTCACACTTTATTGAACAAATCTCCATTAATTACCTCCAGTAGACCACTTGCATCAGCAGCCTTCCACAGTCTAATGAGCTAAGTTGTATTGCAAGGTCCCGCACAAATGCAAAGGAGAAAAGTTCAGGCTAATTTGTCATCTTTGCTAATTAGAAGTGATTGTTTTTCCCAGGTTTCAAGTAAAGCCAATATCTTAATACAAAGACATTCTACTTTAACTAAGCTCTGGGATTAGTAAGAATAGTCTCTATCAGTTTCCACCATAGCATTTAAATTGAACTTAATGGAAGAACTGCACAAAACTCTTTTGTCTAACCATACCTGTTAGCCATGGAGTAGAAATGTGTAAACGAACACTAACACTAGAACATAAATGATAGTACTTCAAGGGTCACATTATGCAAGTTATATTTAAAAACCCCTATATTTTTAATTTGGAGAGTCCTGTGTTCAAATGAAGTCAGTCTTGAGCTTTTGCGTTGGGCTTGGATGGCATAGAGTTTACTTTCCTTATCTCAGCCTTCACAGTGTTGGCCATTGTGTTTGTGGATAGAATATTTTTGATAACACAACAGCATTATGGATACTGCTGAGCATTGCGCACACAGCATCCAGGCTGTCTCTCCAGCCTCCATCTTCCTTCAAAGGCCGGTAGGCTTGGTGTTGAAAAGAAGCTGGGAGGTAAGATAGCCAGGACAATTGACTCAAAACTGAAGAAAGGGATATTTCATACTGTATGACATCTTGCTCAGTAATAAAATCTAAGAGAAAGGGAGAGGGAAACATTCATTGGGTATTTGTCTTCTGAAACAACCACTACACATACTGAAGCTGCATCCAAGGAAGTGGCTGGGCTTCGCTTGTTGATGGGAAGTAGAAAATATACATATTTGGTTTTCTCTGTTTCCACACATGCTCTCTGCTTTTCTTTATTAAATTGTTTTTATCTCAGCCCAGGAGTTTTTTCATCTTATTTTCTCCCCCATCCATCTGAGGAAAGGGAGTGAGAGAGCATCTTGGTGGGCACCTAGCAGCCAGCCATGGTAAATGCACCACGGAATTTCATAAGCACAGCCCTCCCTGTTGACCAGCTATTAAACTGATTACATGGATTTTGCTGTATTGGCGATACCATCTGTCCAGTAAGGTTTAAACCAAAATGCATGAGCAAAAGTGATCTTTAGAGATCCAAGGGACATTTCACTGAGAGCAAAATTCTTTATTTTGGAAAAACTCCATCCCAGGCAATTATGTCTGAACTGCTTAAGTTCCACCTATAATTTTAGCTACATATAAAATTCTACTTTATTTCCCACCTATATAGTTACTATTTTACTTGACGAACACTTTATTTTATCCAGTGGCAACTGGAATGATAAAGGAATCCTCTGTAATGTAATGCTATATCTTAGTTAATATTAAAATCTTGAATAAGCTCAAATGAGTAGACTGCGTAGAAGCACAAAATATTCTCAGAGGTCCTGAAGAACATTGACCAAAATCTGGTTTTATGTGAATAATACTTAATTATTTTCAATCCTTCAATCTCTATGCTAAAATGTTGTTAAGGAGCCAGCCAACATAGAGGAGCCCTCAGGGTCAGAGTGGTCCTTGCTCCATACAGAAAGCTTGTGAAGGCAGCCTTGCTAAGTGGAGATCCAGAGGTGCACAGCATCATCTGGGCTTAAGGAGACAGTATAACTACCCTGAAAGACATTTATGTACACACCAGGTGAGTGGAACAAACAGTAAACTGGTGCTGGGTGCCTCAGAGGAGCATAGGTATTAGGATAATATATTTATTTCATGTCCTTTGCAGTCAGATTTATACAACCTTTGCCTGCAAGCACAGATAAGTGAACACTTCTTAGTCCTACATTTGCCTGTATTTTAACTCTGGCCACGGGAAAACAGATGTGGCCTTTCTTACTAGCAAAGGGAAGAACATGCCACCCCATTGCTATGTCTTCCCCAAGCTGGATAGGTGTTTGCTTTGCAAAGTAGAACTTATTGCCTCCTCATGGTATCTCTAAAACAGAAAAAAGTCTATGATACTTTGAATCACAGCCCACTACTGGAGTAAGAGAACCATCTCATTTCTTACTCCAGAGTGGAAAACATCTGGAAAAATTAAGCATCATCATCTATATATCAACATATATAAATTCCAATTATATTAAGAAGAATACATGATTATGTGTTTGCATTAGAAATCATTCAGTTTTCCAAAATTTGGTGTATTTGGATTTTATTTATCTTTAGCTCAATCACAGCAAAACCAAAGGACACAATGAAGGTGGTTCAAGATGGGAATATGTTTACCAAACGAGTTTATAAAGTCTTCATCCTTAAATAAATTAAAGACCTGACTGGACAAGGGCAAAGTTTGAGCTCAGGTACAAGCTCCAGTTCCTTAATCAATCTGGGTCCTTTTCTGGACTTGGAGGGACACTAAAGGAATGAGCCCAGCACTAGAAAATAAAAAAAGGTATATACCAGGAAGGTTTGTGTAGCAATTTATAATTGGCAATAGGAGAAAAATTGCCAGCAAAACTTTGACCACAGATAAGGGGACATGAGACTTTGGACTGCTAAAGGAGCTAGCTAGTAAGGTCTTCTAGGAACTTTTGTGAGTATTTTGGCTTGTGAATGCTGGCCATTTTTTAAGAACCATGTGTGCAGGAGCAGCCAGTTGGACTCCATGATACTCGGGTCTCCCTTCCAATTTGAGCTCTCTTATGATTCCATAATTAATGAGGCTGTTTTGTAGTAGGTAACTTGGACTGTTAGGCTGTTAAAACATTAATCAATAATAAATTCTTAGTTCCACATAGAAGATATGTTGCTTTTTCCCATAACAAAATCTGGGGTATAGGAGCATAGACACCTGTAATAACTATGGTTTATCCCTGCCGATCCTTTCACCTAGACAAATCTCTCTCAAGTCATATTATTCCAAAAGCAATTTTCAGGCATTACTCTTTCAATTTACTAAAATCACTCACCTCAACACTGTGTAATCTTCTGCTTGTTTTTTTTCTTCCACATTTTCCTGAGATCTGTCTTCTTTTCTTGTGTTTAACAGCTACTCTCCCGTGTGTCAGTTCCTGTACGGTTTTTTCAGTTTCAGCAATGAATTCTAGTTTCCCCTCTGCATTGAACAGTCTATGGATTAGAATTTCAGTATAGCATTATCTTATACAGGTATAGATGACTTTAATCATATCAGGCTTCCTAGCTCTTAATCAGTTACAGTCTTTCACATACTGCTTTCACTTATCTTTTTTTTCACAGTTGAAGCTCTACTTGCCTAGTTTTTATCCCACTAATGTACTAGATGGTGAAAAAAAATTCTGATTTTGTGCACTGTCTTCCTAATATAAATTTTCTTTTATTATGTTCATTTAAGTCTATGGAGGCTATTTCCTTAATTATTTAAATGGAATCAGTTCCTTATATTTAAACCCCAGAACAGCATTCTGTTACAATCATTCTAATAGTATCATTCTCCGGAGCAAATATTTTCTAAATCTTGCCATGGCATTAAGTGTCATTGGAGCATCTATTTTTTCTGGTCTTTCTATGATTCCCTATTATCAGTTTTTATCCAATATTATTTTTTATTTTCTATTGAGAATTATTCTTATTGCAAGTACTTCATATCTGGATGATTTGTGTCACTAATAAGAATATGTCTCAAAAGAAGAAAAAATATTAGCTGAATAACAATAAAGTTTAAGCTAGGAAAAAATATTGGAGCGTATTGAACAAAAGTATAATTAAATTAATATAATTCTTGTGACATGTCGGCATCTAGTGCCATTGACAGCAGTCACAGAATGGTAAGCATAGAAGAACAGATTATAAAACAATTTCATAAATTTAATGGCTTCAAATAAAGTAGATGTACCAAAATTTATCTTGAAATACTTTAAAAATTGCTTGTAGTAGAGATGTAAACAGTTATTTTTGAAGAAATGATGAAAAATTTTAGCAACTTGTACTTGTTGCTAAAATGGAAGGAGACTGACTAATTTTTTTTCTTTTATTCTCAGAAATATATGGAAAAAATGTGCCCATAGCCAGGAAATAAATTCAGTACCAGCTAGTATGGACTCATCAGAAACAAATCATGTCAATACAATTTAATTTTGTTCTGTAGCAGACTGGCAAGGTTGGGAGATGAGAGAGAATTAGGAAATATTGCCTGCTGCGATCCTGGAAGAGTTTTTGACACAGCCATACTTGATATCTGTTAGAAAACTAAAAGAAAATGGTAGGATGCATATTCATAAACAGGTGCACGACTAGGGTGAAAAACATACCATACTATTATCAAAGGGTTCCTTGTCTCCTGAGGATGAGTAAGGTGACATTTTCTGCTTATCTATCTTGGACAATAGTTACTAATTATTTTCATTAGTAACCTAGGAAATGAAATAAGTTGCCCTCTTATTTTGTAGATGACTTTTACCTCTCTTGTGAGACTGAAAACCACAAAGGGTGGGGAAAGGATTCAAAATGGTCTTGATAGTTTGGGAAGAGTTGAACAAAAAATATTCAAATCAATAAATACATTTAGGTACTGTAATTAGGTGTTTAAACGTTATCAAGAATTTGACAGATAATCCCTGTGTATTTCCCAGGAGCCTACTAGATTATGATGGGTTGTCAGCTAGTCTGCTGGAATGGAAACAGACTGATATACTTGACTGTCACTAGGAGGTATCACTTATGACACCACTATCAGCCAGATGGTTGAAAGAAGAGGAAAGATAGTATTCATTCTGGCCTTGCAAACCTATAAAGACACCTACAGCATTTTTGAAAGTATGACTTAGCCACGTAAATCACATGATAGAATGAGGGGCAGAGAAATGTTTTAATCAAATCATGAGATCATATCTGAAAGTTCTGAATATTTCAACATTGTTCAGATACAATCAGATTTCTAAAGATTTCCTATTGTTGATTATCCATGAACCTATGGAGACTAGAAACTAGCAATGAAATTAAGGTGACTAGCTAACCTATCAATAGCTAGGTTCTATGAAATGAAAATGAGCTCAGAATTTCATTTTCTCATTATAAATGAAACAGCACAATATTTTCAATGTTGCATAAAATCTGGACATGTATAGACAGCTAAAGTTGAAAGATTTAATCCTGCACTCAGTCTGACCTCCAATCTCTAATTAAATTTAATTCAGGGACGTAAGCGTGTGCTGAGAAACACTACCTATCAAAAAAGAGGAAAACATTTTGTCAAGATATTTGCGGAAAAACAAACACTCAGGTGAAAAATCCTTAAATATACACTGACACTTAAAAGTTTACCTAGTGTCATGACATCATTCTATAAGACTAGTACAAAACCAGACAAGAATAGCTAACCTGGAACAAAGAAAGGAAAGGGAGAGAATTTAATTTGATCTTCACTGTCATGCTGCAAAGGACTGGAGTAGAATTATATTTTGGCTAAAATAGGTCATCGTAGCAAAAAGGTTTTGATAATGTGTATCAGGTTATTAATGGTGATTCATACATTAAAAATTCAAGGATATGATTTCTAGGACTGACTTGTCCTGAGGAAAAGAATTTACTACAAGTAATACTTCAACTGTGCCTTCCTCCATTTATAGTCTTAAAAAACCCTGTATTACCTACATGTCTGCCAAAGTTCTAGCATTTATTCCCAAGATAAAAAAAATACCTTGCAAATGTATCAGCACATCTGCATATTTTTAAAGAGATTTGCTCTTTCTTTGTGTACACTCCCAACAGTGAAAGTAGTTGAACTTGCCCTGATCTTGAAGCGATTTCTTCGCAGTAGTAAGTTTTGATGATAAGAACATTGACTCACTCTTATGCTCACATCTCAACATCTTGATTACTAGTTTAAGGACAGTTCATGTCCAGCCAGCTTGGAAGGAGGATATGATTACCAAGACTCGCCTAGAAAAGAAAACCCAACTATAACCTTCAGTGTAGTAAAGGAACTTGATAACTCACTACATATTGCTTTTTAATTTGAAGCTTTTTATACCGATGATGCATCTGCATTAATCTCATAGTTTGGAGATTTTAACCACTTGGCCTAGCCATTCTTTTCCTTCAGAGACAAGGCAAATGGCTGAATAAAATCAAAATCTTTTTGCAAGAAGCTGTACTGACATGTCAGCTGTACTGACACTTCCAGCCCAGTAATTTACTTTAGGCTCACACCAATGACTGTATTCAACACAGAGTTTAGCTGGGTAATATTTGTTTCCAGAGGTCTCTGAACATGTGCAAAATCACTTTAAGCTGGAAGCTTAGAGTTCTAATTTCTAGCAAAGTTTATTTCATTTTGAATGTCAAAACCAATTTTTGGCTGTTTATTTAACACTGATTATTGTGCTGTACTTGCTTGATGTAATCAAGCAAAGATCTTTGCATAAGCAAAGATCCATCGCTCGCTGTTTTTGAAAGAGCAAAAAAAATTCAGTGAATATTTAAAATTATTTATATGATGTTGGTGGATTTACTCTATAGTTGAACTTTTAGATGAGGATTTCTAGAATTGTGGTCACCTAGATGACAGAAGCTGTCTGGATGTCATGGAAATAGATAAAACTTACCACATTTTTGCTAGACACTTGCAAGCATTCTGCAACCCTATGTGCTTTTTGGCTGACTATCTACAGTCTAGTGGATAATTACAAAACAATTCTCTCTCAAAGACAACTTTTATAATTAGGCAATCTTCATGAAATAATGAATTTGTTAAAATAAACTTGTGTAGAAATAGGAGGTTTCTACAGAGCTTTACAGTAAACTTTATTTTCTTTAATTTAAAAATAAATTGATGGAAGAAATTTATATTATTGAAGACAATATCAAAGATTCATTTCCTGGGTTCAATATCATTCTAAACTAGCAAGCACTTAACACTGTCAGCCCCTTGTGCTTTTAACTGAATAAAGGTCAGATAATCAGACATCTTAAAGGACAGCTCATTTATCATCCTTTGATAAATGTGTCAGTCGCTAATCTTTAGCAGTGGATGATAACACCACACAATGAAAAGTTAATGGATTCAAAGCACTGAATTTACCACGACATGGATGTAATGATGCTGTAGAGCAGAAAGTTCAACTTTATTCTATATTTTATAGGCAATTATATTTGCGGCTGAAAGCATTAATTACCACAATCTAAACATTGTTCTGATAAATTGTGTTCCACGGAGGACAAGAATGATCTTGATAAGAAATTGTAATTATAGAACTGATTGAAGTATTATTTCAACAATCAATTGTAGGATTTCTATCCCATCAGGCTAATTGCTGAATTGCTGAAGCCTCACCAGTTTAAAAAATTCTGTTAAACATTTCTTGTACAAGTTTATATATACCATTTTAATAGCACATATTCTGATTTATATATCTTTTATTATTAATCTAAAATCAAAATTAGTATAGTCATCCTAGACCTAAAACCGAGTTTGAGATTACAGCTGTCTGCCTTAGGTTGTATCTTGTCAACCTGTACAGGGGTTTCTGATATTCTAAGGCATCTCAGATGACCCAATACATACATTTAGAATGTTTATTTATTTTCTCAAAACTTTGTGAATATTTTTCTAATTCTAATTTTCTAAGTATTGTAGAACATAAGAAAAGATAGTGCTGAAGAAGACAGGATGTAAGGACAAAAGATACACAGGATTTACTAGATTCTTATATTCCTTGAAGTAATGCTGGAAGAAAAATATCTAACATATAAGTTTATGTTACTTGATGAAAACAGAAGGCACGTCTCTACTTCCCTTTTCCTTCAGCTTCTCTCTCTCTTTCCAGAAGTTTATGGCAGAATAATCCCATGAATTGATACAGTGGATTATTTTTTCTGGAACTCAAATTATGGCAATGATGGTTAAAACTCTTGAAGTTTATTGGTCTGCTTTTCAGGCTAGAGGGCCTTAGAAACCTGAGGCAGAGCAGATGCACAAGACCTTCAAGCAAGTATCTCCTTGGATTCTGTTGACATTTATAAGTTTTTGGAAGGTCCCATGCAAGATAAGGATGATGATAGAGAAAATATCCTCCACTTCAGTGATTGAATACACACTGAGAGAAGTCTGGAGAAATTTATCAGGGTACTTTACCACTTCACAGTCACATTTTTCCACAGAAGGGAACAATCTAGACCTAAATGGTTTATATTCTGGATTACAGTATGAACAAAAAAAATACAATTTTATTACTTCACTTTAAAAAGGCAAAAAAAAAAATGCATGCCTTATTGTGTTGAATTAGGTTTATTTCATTAATTCTAAAGAAGTTTCAAGTACATATATCTATTTTTAAGGCAGCACAAAGGAGAGAAGAGTGTGGCTAGATTTCATATCTAAAGTTCTAAATATCTTAATAATCATTTTTGTCTAATTTTCAAGTATATTTTACATTCTAATAGTTCATAAATATATTGTACAAATCAGGAACGGACATCTTCTGGCAGTATAATTTTTCAGGCATTATTTTCATAAGATAAAGTTTATTGCATTCTGAGTATCAGTTTTGCAAACTCAGTGTTATGACGTTTGAGTCAAATAGTAGAACTGGAACTTTCAAAAAAACCCACATCAAAAAAACAATAAAAAAAGAAGAAAATATTATATATAGTCAACGTTATTTTTTCTACCACGTAGCTTAACTCAAACTTTTGATGTGTACAAACAAGAAGGCTTGATACTATTTATGGTAAATTCAGTAATATGAGTAATTAAAAATATTTTCTTAGAGTGGCATGCTTCATTATTCAAGTATCAACCTTTCAAACACTGTCATGGTAGCTATCAGTCACAATAATAAAGTTCCATAATTTTGGAATAAAAATTTTTATGAAAATTTTTACCAATTATTTGGAGCTACTAAGACCAAGTGGACAGCATTGGAGTAATGAAATAATACAGTAAAAGCTAGCAAACAATTTATAATCACATATATATTCCCCTTTATTAAGCTTTTGAAGAGCAAAACAAAATGCTTATACAATGGATTTTTCTTCTTTCATGAGTATTGTTCAGTTGGACTTAATTTTTTTCTCTCTATCTCAAATATTTAATTAAGTAATTAGGCAATTTTCTTATGAATTGTTATGGGATAATAAGTTAATAATGTATCATTCAACTGGGAATAGTTTTGTGTTACAATGACTGAATAGGAATTCTGAGTATTATCCTTATGATGAAACCTGCTTACAAGATAAACATATGTGAAATGTACAATTGTTATTTTCATTAATTGATGGTAAAAATAGGCTTTCAAGGATATCAAAAGACATTGAATTTGTGACATACAAAATTATCCGAAGCACTTAAAAACCGTGATGATAAATATATTAAAGAATATAAACACATGAAAACATACAGAAAAACACAAAAATTAGATTAATGGAAATCTATGTAATTGCTTCAGTGGTTTTTTAACACTCAAAGTAGAAACAGGAAGAATAGCTTCACTGCTATGGAACAGTCAATTCAGTATCAACATCAGACAGAGAATAAAAGTTTTGATACTGAAAATCTGGCTAAAAATTATTAGATAGGGTATGTTTTAAGGGGAAAAATTTCCAAAGCAAAACATAAAAATTATAAACATATTCACTTTAAACAAAGAGTTAGAAGTTTTAGAAAACATATTTCTAGGTTCAACTGCGGTGCTGGGCACTTCAAAGTTTTATTTCTATTCCACTACACATTTGTCATACTCCATACAGTATGTCTATAAAATTTTAGAATGATGACTTTTTCTCATGAAAAGTATAGAAATGTGTTTAAGTGTAACACGCCTCCCACATTTAAGTAAATAGTGCATAATTCTGACTATGTGCATCACACGAAATCCAAGCAAAGGATCAAATTCTGCTTCTATTACTACAGTCTCAAAACTTTGACATATATGAGTATTGCTGCCTCACAAGCAATTACTTTAATCTTGCTTTAAGATACAATTCTGCAATATATCCAGGAGGGATTGACAGATGATTGATCAGATCTGAAATGTCCTTCAAAAAGTTTAAGTCATTATGCATCCACTCATGTATTATATTCTACCAAGCCAAAGTACATTAAAATCTCAGAATTCACTAAATGTATCTATCACTAGAACTACCAATGATCATCCAAAACGCAGCATGAAAAAGAAAAAGAAAAAAGAGACAGAAAAGCAGGGTGGTTTAAAATTATTCAGTCTTATAAGGGAGGTGCCAAGTGCAAACTTCTACTTTGTTTTCATAGATTTATATCACCATAGGGCTTCAATCTGATGCAGAGCCTAAGGATCTTTATAAGCACGATGTTTTGCAATCACTGAAGAAAACAGATGTTTTCAAACTACTTTTAGGTGGATAGGTCTGGGATTAGATAATGATAGGAACAGTGGGATAATGTGAAAACGAACAAAGCTGCTAAGAGATGGTTGTGAGAGACTTGGAAAATATACCATATTTTATGGTTAGTTTTTCCTTTTTTTTGGCAATAAACAAAGTATAAAGAGTACATTTGCTTGTTTCAGTAGGATTCTCCCACACATTATTACTGTCATTATTGTTATTATTAATATTACTAGTCCTGTTATTGTTCTGCAGATAATGTACTGTAAGATGAAAAACCCGAAAATTTTGGAGACATGCAAAATAAAATCTCTGACCATATTGTCTTTGAAAATAATGTATATCACCCGTGAAGCTGTGAAGTGAATAAATTGTAAAGTCATAATGAAAGGATCTAGCCTTCTAGCTCAAAGTCAAATTTATCTCTCTGTATCTTCCTTGAAAATTGTTTAAAGGAAAAGTAAATAAATTTATCTTCAGCTCTAGATGTTGAATTTCCTGTGTCTCTGTGACAATGCTTAGTGTTGACAGCAATGGGAAAACCAGGGCTTTTTTAATATTTTTTTAAACATTTCGGCTTTGTCTTAGAATTCGTACTACAATGTTAAAAGGATATACTTCTGCTCTCCAGTTTTACTGTCTTCAGCTATTCTATTTTTAGATAATTTGCATTTCTGTTTTCAGGGGTTTCTTTAATCTCTGCTCCTCTTAGCCTATCTTGGACAATTTTCTGTCCCCTTAAAATCTGTAGAATGGAAATGGCAGTTTAAAGTTTTTCAAGAGCTTTTCAATCTCTTTTTCAGCCTTTACATATTTGGCTCTGAACCTTAGAATCGTGGAATGGCTGAGATTGAAAGGGAACTTTGCATTTCATTTTATTCAATCTCCATGGTCACATAGAGCCAGCCAACTCCCCAGGTACTCATTGGTGCATCTCATCAGGACACATGGATTTATATGTGGCCAGCTAAATACTACCTCATGTCATCCTCTTCCACAAGAAATAAGTCTTCTTTGTTCCAGAATTTCCCCTCATTTCCAGGTCCCTGGATTAAAAAAAAAAAAATAAAAAATTGCCATAGTGGCATTGAGTAAATCCTCAGAGAATTATCCAGTAACACCAAGTTGAGAGTTCCAGTTGATTCTCTTGGGAGAAAGAGGTGCCATCTAGAATGACCTTGACAGGCTTGAGGAGCAGGCTGTGCAAAAACCATGAAGCTAAAAAGGGCTGAGTTCAAGATCCTGTGTCTGGGTTGGGCCATTTCCAATATCAGTACAGAATGGGGAAAGAATGGATTGAGAGCAGTCCTGTGAAGAAGAACTTCAATATACTGTTGAATGAAAAATTGGACATGAGCTGGCAGTGGGCATTTGCAGCCCTGAAAGTCAGTCGTATCCTGGGCTGCATCAAAAACAGCATGGTCCACACATCGAGGAAGGTGATTCTGGCCCCCTACTCTGCTCTCATGAGACCCTCATCTACAGTACTACATACACTTCTGTGATCCCCAATGTAGGAATGTGGACCTGCTGTAGGGAGTCCAGAGGAGGGCCATGTAGATGGTCAGGGGAATGGAGCACGTCTTAGAAGACAGACTGAGAGAGTTGGGGTTGTTCAGCCCAGAGAAGAGAAGGCTCTAGAGAAACCTTACAGCACCTTCCAGTACTTAAATAGGGCTTACAAGAAAGCTGGAGAGGGGCTTCTGACAAGAAAGTGTAGTGACAGGACAGGGGGAAATGGCTTTAATTTGCAAGAGAGTAGTTTCAGATTAGATATTAGGAAGAAATTTTTTACTGTGATGGTGGTGGGGCACTGGAACCACCAGGGAAGTTGTGGATTCCCCATCCCTGGAAGTGTTCAAGGCCAGGTTGGATGGGGCTTTGAGCAAGGTCTATTGGAAGGTGTCCCTGCCTATGACAGGGGAGTTGGAACAAGATGATCTTTCAGGTCACTTTCAACCCAAACCATTCTATGATTCTATCATTATTCTTTGATATACAGGAACCCTGAAGATTTCTATATCTCTTGAAAATATTCCTTTATGAAAGGGCTTTGTAAGACAAATTAAGTTGAAAAATTCTGATTTCTCATAGGTGAAGGAAGCATAGAACTGTGATCTCTCCCATCTTGGGAATATCTCAGGAATAGGCTGATGTACAATGTTAAGGTAACACATTCTATCACAGTGTCTTTTCTTGAGAGAAAAGTTATGGCAGATATGCTGCTATTGAGTGTGGGTTTGATGCAGTTTAAGCATGGATTGGCTTGGGTTTGCACAGAAATGCAAAAGCAGACAGATGTGTTGGAATTTTCACAGAACAGCTAGCGGAATGCAGGCAGCTGCCTTTGGCAGGACTTAAAACCTAAAACCATATACAGTGTGACCCAGAAGCTTTACTGGTGAAAGCCAGTCACAACCAGACTTTCAACCAACTAAATAGTAGGTTTTCATTCCTTGTATTCCTGGGCTTTGATGTTCACATATCCTTTATGTTGAATTTTTTTATTCATCAGTACTTTTGTGACCCTAAACCTAAGGATTATTTTTTATCACATTTCTATTCTGGGCTGCTAAGGAAGAAGTTTTTAGTTTAGTTTTTTCAATGGCTTCTGCTCCTGTATTTCCATTAGCAAAGATGAAAAAAGAAAATATATAGAAAAAGTGATGAGTAAAGGTTTTCAGTATAATTTTAGGTCACATTTGATATAACTGTTAAAAATATAACTTCACTTGAGGAGTATTTTGTTTATTTATGGCTTTGTCAGCTAGTTTTATCATTGCCATAATTTATATGTAATTTAAGCAGGATGTCAGTTGCAGCAAAATTATTTACCTCAAACATTTTATCTGTCCATTTTTGCTGTGCCCAAATATTCTACATTTCAGAAAGCTATTGGTATGCATGTTGTTGCTCATACAAAGCTCTTCTTATCCTCCAAAGATATGTCTCACACATTACTTTGCTGATAAACAGGATAATTGCTATTGTCAGTCTCAAGCAAATAAAGTTTTTTGGTAAATAGTGGGCTATTTAACCATTTAACAGAACTGGAAAATATTTTGTTGAGTGTAGAATTCCTTTACAATGTAGTTGTACTTCTAATGTTTAACAAATAGAATATATATATTTACCCTGTGATGAATTTTGTAATGTGAGATTCAAATTGACATCCTAATCCAAGCTGAGTTAAATCAGAAACTACATATAGCCCTAATTGTCCATGACTAGGTCTATATAGATATACTTACCTGTTCCTTAGATTAATAGCACAGACATTCTAGTAATTAATTAATTTAACCCACTAATCCATTAATCTTACCCAATAACTTTTGAACTACCATTTTCAGCATGAGATACACTTAAAAAGCGGAAGACTGAAGCAACTCTAAGATGCTTACTGGTTCCAGCCCAGTCAGAATATGCTAATTACAACTGTGGTTGGAAAATGTTATTTGTTACCTGCAGGAAAATATATAGCAAAGCCACTCAGGAGCTGATCTGCTAGACTGTGGAAATTTTGCCACCATTTGCAGAGTACATGGAGGTTTAGGGAATACAGGTCTTAGTCACTGAGAGGCATTTTGATCTGGAAGACAAGTGTTTTGCCTCCATTTTTTAGGCAAAACTGGCACACAGTTGTAGTAGGAATCTGCAGTGGAAATTTGCCTTCAGTTAAAACTAAATTACCATTTTTTCCCATTATGTCTTCTATTATATTCCTATTAACTCTTATATACTATTTGGATTTTTTTTTTTCCAATTTGAAGTTTATAAACTTTTACAGACATACCAATAAATAACTTTGGCATTACAGACAACTGTCTGATCAATAATGAAGATAATGCCAAAGAGTATATAACATTCACAACAGAGTGAGAAGTGGCAAACTGACGAAAATATTTTGAGTTCTCTTAGTTGCAGCCAGAGTTTCAAAGCATATGAGACTGCCATGGACAAAATCTATCATGTAAGCAGTCACCTGTGAATAGTTTCTACAAAATTTTGTGAAGGGCATTTATAATTCGTCAATTAAATTGTCAAATCTAATTAGACTTCCCCTCAACACACTGTGTCTTACCGCAGTGGTACAATGAGGCAAAGACTTTCCCTTGAGTTACTAAAAAGCAGAGGGCTTATCTGTGAAAGCTCCATTAGAAGTAAGGGAACCTTTCTGTAGGATTTTTCAAATGCAAGGGAGTTAATTCTTCAGCTGTTTATAGCCCCAAAAGTATCTATGGATTTGATACTTTAACTGGATGAAGGACACATTCATTCTCATAAGACCCCAGACCAAATTGTTTTATGATTAGGAGAGATGTGCCCAAGACTCACAAGCTGTTTTGATTGTGACTGGCATCATATATTGGCTGTTTGGCAGAGTAGAGCTTTCACGATTCATTTTTTGATACTTGCTTTTAATCTGATATGACACAGCTTAACAAAGCTAAACACTAAATGATTAACAGGATGTTCTTTCAAAATAAAAGTTTCAAGCATTACCATCTTTCTTTTTTGAATAAGGGATTGCAATTCCAGCCCTCAAGTATGAGTTACAGAAAACACAGTGGAAAGAAAAATGTTAAATATTATTAATAGTAAATTAAACATTTTCATAGAAACACAAATATTTTAAAAGAATTGGAATATTTCATCAAATTCACCACTGTTAGCTATAAGAAATAAACCACAAGATATTAAGTCAGTAAATATTTTCTTACTACTAATTTCCTGAAAAATTATAGGTGTCATATCCAGACACATGCATAATGCAGTCCAACAATTTGAAGGTATGAATCTCCATAATAATAACACTCTATAGGCTGGTCACATTGTATCTGGACATAAATGGCATTATTCACTCTCCTTAACTCCAGTTAAAATTCAATGTATAAAGAGTTACCTAATGCTTTTATTATAATGGACAAGACAGAGTAGTTATAACTAGTCTATTTTTCTCCCTTTTCCCATTTCCCAATAATTACAAATATAATAATTTATTTTGTTGGTTTTTTTTTTTTTTTCTGTTGTCATTGTTAGAGATAGTGTTTTTAGAGATAGTGTTTTAGCTCTAGGATCTTTTTCCAAGATTGACTCACATTTTATATTCATAAAATATCGCTAATTATCAGAATCCACTACTGTCTGCTCAGGTTCTTTTAGATATTTCAAAGAGATTTAAGATCAAATTTATTTATTTCTGAATATATAATGTTACATGGGACTTTGCGGACTTTGCAGCAATATAATGAAATCACAACACAAGAACAATCTAACAACTACAGTGTACAGTTGGATCACTACATAGACATGATTCCTAATACTGGTCTATGTAAACTCACCATGATGATGCCAGGTGTCCTCAGTCTCCAGGAAGGAATACATGAGTTAAAGCCAGCTCAAGCCCATTGTTCTCTTCAGTCATAATTTTTTCGGTTTTTAAATTTTTATGAGAGCTGCATATTCACACTCCCACACAGGTCTAGCTGGCTGGGGAAGATAATACTTTCTATTAGCTATTTTAGGGAAGGCCATTTACGTAACTGCTTGACCCAGTCAACTGATATAGTCATTTACCTAAAGTAAAGGCTTCTCTCTGGTCCCCTTTATGTTGGGCTTCCTTTGCAATAGCTGTGCTCACTATATTCTTTTTTGAAGTTCATGAGCACATTATCCTACAGTGTTGGTTTTATGTGTCCAAGTTTTAGTTGTGAGGCTGTGAGGAGAAACCAGGGCTGCCCCATGAGAGACATTTCCAGATGGCTCCAATATGCCCATCAAGTGACACAGCTGAGCCCATCAAACTAAACTAGTGAGGAGTGAAAAAATGTGGAGGTCCACAGGAGAGTAGAGATCCACCCTGCAGCCTGTGGAGGACCCCAAGTCACAGCAGGTGGAGAGAAGTGACAGACTGTGGAGACCCAATGCAGAAAAAGATTTCTGACAGCAGCTGCAGTCCATGGGGGATCTGTGCTGTAACAGTATGTTTCTGGTGTACTGTACTCCCTGGAAAGGAAACAGCACTGGAGCAGTTATTGAAGAACTGCTGCCCGTGGGAACGAAGAGTTCATGAAAGACTGCAACCGTCATGAGGGACCCCACAATGGAGCAGGGGGAGATATGCAAGGATGGGGGAGCAGCAGAGGCAAAGTGTTACAAACTGACTGCAATCCCCATTCCCCATCTCCCTATGCCACTCAGAGGGATGAGATAGAAGAATCAAGAACAAAGGAGTGAAATTGAACCTGGGAAGAGAGAGGGAGGGAGGGAAGATATTTTTAGGCAGGTGTTTTTAGTTTTGGTTTTGTTTTGTTGTTTGTTTTTTTTTTTCACCATCTTGCTCTATTTTTGATGGAAAAAAATAAGATTTCTTTCTTCAACTTCAGTCTTTGCTCATGATGATTATTGGAGTGATCTCCCTGTCTGTATCTCAACCCATGAGTATTTCCTTCACGTTTTCTCCTCCTGTCATGTCAAGGAGGGGGAGTGATAGAGTGACTTGGTGGGCACCTGGTAGCCAACATAGCTTAACCCATCCTCCTCTTTTCTGAGCCTTCTTCCATCACAGATATTTATTGATTTGTCACAAAAATAAAATGGACATCAATAGCCATTCTATGATGTTCCACATTATTATCATCTGTAACTGTAAGATTGTTTGACAGTGACTGCTGCTTCTCTGTTAATAGTAAAGTTTCTTTAGAAAGTGCACATAAAGAGATATACAGTAGGTAGCAAAGTATAAACCTAGAAATTGTTGTTTCTGTCATGGATGAGACAGAACCAAATGTCAAACAGGGAAGAAATGACAAGAACACTTTTTATATGGTAGCATGGGAAAACAGTTCTTCACTTTAATAATTTTTTGGCAACTGTTCAGACAGCCCAAAGTCACTAAAAATATTAACAATATGTCAGGAAGTTAATGGAAACTCTCCACTCATTAAATGTGCACATCATTTGGAAGCTGTAGTGTGCTAACTCAAAAAGCAAGATAACATATGTGGCAAAATGCAGAAAATGAGCAAAGTATCTAAATTCTCAGTGAAATAATTCTCTACTACTCCTTCCCATTCACCAAAGTTAAGATACTTTCAAGTTAAATTTCCACTTCTGGTGAAGTAGGTTCTTGAACTGCAAGTACACCTATTCTGCTGTTAGCTGTTTTCAACTCCTGCTTCTGTTTACATTTGCAACTCAGGTGCTTGACTGGGACTTGATAAATTTTCAATGTACTTCCTTCACATTAAACCAGCTGGGGTTCTGCTTAGCAATAAATCTTAGAAATTATTAATTTTCAGGGGTTACTTCTCTGTGTCATGATTATATTTTATAGGCGTAATCTACTATGGGATTCTGAGCTAATTGCTTGGAAACAATATTAAAGTTTACATTCTTGATAGCTTTCAAGAGATGAAATACCGATTTCCTTTAGTGAGTAGGCACACAGCAACTGACACATGAAAGTATCAGCCAATAACTCAGATAATAACCATAAAAATAATCAGCCCCCACAAGGCATATAAATAATTTTAAAATACAATAACTTTTAGACATTTTTGCATAAAAATATTAAAAATTATAAAACAGGTAGCAAAGTCAGTTCATTCAAATGTATGCTACTCCAGTTAAATTTTTTTAACACTTTATCAGAGTATAAAAATATTCCTAGTTGGGTCAAGTGAAAATGAGTCTGTGCTAATTTTTGATGCACAAATGTGTACAAATGGAGGGGTTTTTTTGCATAGGAGAAGTATTTGTGCACCTGTCTTGAAATATTTCCTAGATTTATGTACTCATGCAAATACATATAGGTAGACATAAATAGACTCTGATGATCCCTACAGTCCCTGTTTAAGTTTTAGAAGTTTATAATTTAGACTCTGATAATAGAGTAATGGGAAAATATTTATTCTAGCATCAATGTGCACAGCCTGGTTTGGGTGATATATTTATGTTCATCAAGGGTCATTGTGTTTTGCTTTGTTCTTAAAGTGTTTTTTTTCCTAAAATTAATATGAAAAATATTTATTTCCAAACTTCCTTCATGGAAGGGTGAAGAATTCGTAGCTGTCCTTAGCATTAGCCAACATCAGTTCAACTATATCTGCAAAAGACTTCTGGAAACTGCCTCAGGAGTAACAAGAAGCTACCTTAAAATGTAATTTCACAAATGACTTATTGTTCTTGTTCCAATAAATTTTCTTGCCTTTCTGTAGGTATATATGACAGAGGTTTATTGTATCTGTACAACTCTTTATTTCATTAGTTTTCATGCAAGCAACTTCTATTTTCATTAAATTCTTTGTTTTTAATTTTTTTATTCTTTCAGTAGATCTTTTTGCTGTGTGAAGTGGAACTGGAGTGTAGCATAGTAGTTCTCCTCTATAACAGCACTTCTGAAAAAAATCCCACCAAACAACAAACAACCACTCCCCAAGAAAAAAGAATGTTAGGAATGAAGTGATTGATAAACTCTACAGAGAGAAGTGTAACGGTGTTTCACAGAGAATCAACTTACCCAGACTAGATTTTTACCAGCAAAATGGGTTTACCCTTATCCTTATAAAAATGCCTTGGGATCTCTTAATGAACATTAGGTACCAGGGCACTGATACCAATTTCTAAAGTAATTTCTATCTGTCAAACACAGTTGTCAGCTTGGTAAAACATGATACTACTGCTTTCTGGGAAAGCAAATCATTGTGTTTGCAGTGTGCAGACAAATCATTCTGATGTGAAACAAAGAATAGAACAGTTCTTTGCAGAGAAACTCATACTGATTAAAAATCCTGTCTTTACCAGCTCTTATGGCCAAACTATATTATATGGAAATATTGCTACATCCTTTAGAAATTCAGATTAAATTAAGGCCAGAATACTACATAATAAAATGTTGCAAGTGGCAAGAAAGACATTGTGCACCTCATTTAAATGTGATTATTTTAAACTACACAACTATTTTAACAACAGTTAAAATAATTAACTACTGTACTAATTACAGCAATTAGGGGTGATAACATTACTTACTATAAGGTTTCCTAATGTTTCCAAGGATAACACCATTTTTCTACCTATCTGATGACTTAGCCAAAATTAACTGTCATTACCTGAACACTCAGTTTCTAAACATGTATGCCTGTCAAAAAAAACAAAACAAAACACAGAAAAAGAAAATGAAAAATTCAAACACGAATATGGTAGATGTTTCTCCAAAACAGACTGAGTTTTTATCCATGTTAAAGAAATGTAGAAACTTCTTAAAACATTTTTTTTCCCTGTGCTTTCAGTTGTAGAGATGATATTTGTCAGGAAACATGGAGTTTTGCCATGTCGTAAAACAGCCCCACAGTTTAATCAAATTACACATCTTTAGAAAAGTTTGCAATGTGTACATATTCAATTGAAAAGCAGAATTTCACAATTCCACTCCCTAAGCACCGCATCTTAACTGAGCATGTTCTGGCTGGGTCTCAGCAGATATTCATGCACCAAGGTGTCTCTATGTCTCAGAATTATAAGCAGCAGCAAAAGGATTGTTCCTCTTGAACAACCAGTTGACAAGTCTGTATTTGTCTCCAGGCAGCAAGAGAAATTGGGTAAAGGAGATGAGGGTGCAAACCATCCTATTTGAATTCAATCATCATGAGACGTTTTCACAACTAGATGACTAGACAGAGATTAGAAGGGGTATAGGAGGTTCAGTTTCAAGGAAAACACAAAACAAGGTATAAATTGAGACTTATTAAAAAAAAAAAAAAAACAGAATTCTGGTATCTAATTTCAGGAGAGCTGTTCAGGAATCTATGATTAGAAGTGAAGGGAAAATAGGGATGTGTGGAAAGGCCAGGCAAATGTGCATGGATATAATCTGGTTAGAAACCACAGTGTTGTCGCAGACCTGGGGTGGTCTCTGCAAAATAAAAGGATTAATATGTTGTAAAAGAAGAAACAAGATTAGATGTAGAGCCCAGAAATGAAGCTTTTATTGGAAAGCATTTGAGCACTAAATGGAAAGACACAAGTGAAGGTCAGAAGGCAACAAGCAAGCCAGTCTTAATGAAGAACCATGAGGAGAGGAAGTGGAATTTAATGGGCAAGCTGTTAGCAAGACAGTCTTCAACAATATGCAGAGTTTTTATCCATTAAGGAAAGAGATTGTGTGAAGAAGTATGTATGATATTTAATAGTTTTTGTTTATTGGAAGCTTACATGAATTCCAGCACAATCATAACCATAGTAAGTACAACAACAATTCAATAATATTCAACCTGGGGACAAAACAGCACATAATAAATGGCAATCATGGCACTAAGATAATTAATGAATGGTGGTAGAAAATATAATCATATTAATCTTATAAAATAAGTAATTCAATTATGTCAATGCTGTTGTATGAATGCTACAAACTCAACATTACACTGTCATTAAAATATCAGCAAAATAGTGTTATGGGCATGGCAGGCACCCTCAGTCTCAAATCCCTGGACCTTAGAATTCACATCTGTGGTACAGGTGAACCAGCTGCATCTGCCAAACTGTGAAGGTGACTTGGAAAATGTCCTCCACAGCAGCTGCCTATCAGCAGCCACTGATATCTGCAGTGATGGTCCTCCTGACATCAAAAGTTTCACATCAGTCCTTTAAGCTGCATTTCATCCCCTCAAAAGACTGATCTGTTCTTTATTACCCCAGTTTTGGAGTCCGATTGTTACTTTGCTGATTTTTTTTTTTCGGTCTGGAGACAATTGATTGTTGTGTCCTTGGTCATCATATCCTCTTCCTGAGAATGATTCTCTGGGGAGTCAGGTTCTCAAAACTAATCAGAAATGACCATTTCTTCCTTCTGCATCTGATATAACGACATCATTATCCCACAGTTTTTAATATGTTCTACTTACCATGTTAGCTCAGCAGTGCAATAGTTTAATTGTTGTAGCCCATAGATATTCCATTATCTATAATTTAAGTTTAACAGCATTTCAGTTAGTCCATATCCAGGTAATACAAAACAAGTTTGTATTAGGAAATGCCACATCAAGGCTTATCTTGACTTTTGTGGTCCCCTTTCCCTTGCTATAGTGGCTAGCCACATGCTAAGGTGCATCTCAGTCAGCAGTTCCCTTTTCCCCAACAGCAGCATACATTGAGGTTATTGTACTATTCCAGATCAGCAACTCCCTTCCCTTACACAGATTTCAAATCTTTTCGGTATTCTTGAGTTTCTTCTTAAACATGCAATGGGGAACTTGGAACAGTAGGAACTAGGGAAATATTAGCATGGAGTCCAAAAGAAAAAAGCGTGTACTGACTAGTTTAGGAGAATCACAGAATTATAGGGTAAGGTTGGAAGGCACCACTGGAGGTGTTTTAGTCCAACCTCCTTGTTTGAGCAGGGTTCCCTAGAGCATGGATTTTTTATAAGAAAATCTCCTAGCCCACCTTGTGGAATTCATGATTGCTGTGTGGGATTAGTCTTGGGGCAACAACTGAATTACACTTTACAAAAAGGATGAAAATTTCCTCCAACCATATGTTGGTCATATGACAGAAATTTGTGAGCTGACAATGTTTAGGATTGATAGAGAGTTTGTAACAAGATTATTAAAACTATTTTTTTAACAAGTATCTGCAAATAAAATATTATTAGAACATTACTTATAAATACATTTCATTAAACTCATGAATTTTGGCTAGCTTTTTTTCAGAGACAGCTGATGACCCTTTTAAAATAAAAATTAAAAAAAAAAATCATGAGTTGTATTGCCAAGACACTTCTCCATAATCCTTTGGCAGTTTTGCAGTTTCCAGCATCTCATTCTGGGTTTTGTTTTCTTGTTTGTTCGCATTTTCTCAGTGTCATGGTTTAAGCCCAGCTGGAAACTAAACAGTCATAATACTGTGCATTCTCCCTTACTGTAAAGTTTACTTTAAGTGGTAACTCTCACATTTATGTTTTATACTACTGTATTTACGTGCTGTTCTATTTTTCTCATGTACCTATTAATCAGTGATATGTCTTGTTTTATATTGAGTCCAGAATTTCTAATGTTTATCAGAAATCATCATTTTTACTTCTTCTAACTAGAATTCATACATGCTCTCAGAAAACTGTTAACAGCTATGAAGCAATTAATAATGTCCCACATGTTGGAGTAACAAGTGTAGAACAAGAGGCATTTGGGGGTTCAATGATCAATATAATCTGACTCAATAAGAACCTAAATTCTCTGCCTCAGGGAAAAAGAAACCCCTCAACATATGTGAAAACTGAATTCTAAATTCAAATGGGATGCAGAGCAGCTTATACCTTAGGGTCTAGAATATCCCGCCAAGGAAAACCAGACAGTAATAATTGGAACACTTAGAAACATGTTTACAAGAAATGACTGCATGCATCAAGAGAATATTATGGTCTTTGATTTTGGAGTCCAGTGGTGGAATTAAATCAAAATGCTCGTACCATGTCCCCACTGAAAATGAACAGATGGCCTTTTCCTCTTGTGCCATGAATATTTTTTTGCACATACACTTCAACAGAAAACTCCTATCTCCTTATCCCTCTGGAAAAAAGAAAAATTAAGGGTGGGCATAGGGGGATGGAGGCAGGAGGAAGGGAGAAAAAGAAAAAATTGTAAAACATGGATGGCAATAAAAATCTATGAAATATTTAGGAGTCAGTTTCTTAGCTGATAGATTGGTTATTAACCACCAAAGTTTATTATAATATCAGTTTACTAACCACAGGTCATATTTACTGTGAATAATTACTGGAAAATAAACATGCACTTGAAATAATATCTTATTCTCAAGCAGAGAGAATACTCCTTTACTGTTGCCCATCATTACAAAATACCACTATAACTAAACTATATCATGACATAGTTGTGTAATAAATGTTACAGTCTATAGCAGCATCTGTCAGGCATCCTTTCTCCCTATGTTTATGCTTTCTATCATACTTTTTTTCATTTCTTTCCTCTCTTTTCAAGGTTTTCATCCTTCCAATATCCTGTTATCATCATACACAGGGAACTTTCCTCATTTTCCTCATTTTTCCTCATTTCCTCATTTTCTCATTTTCCCACTTCTTTTTCTGCTCCTTCACTTTTCTCTCACTTTTGCTAGGACATTTGTAGCAAGATTTCTTGATTTTCTACAAGACTTTTATAGCTGTTTACTACCTTGTACCAAAAAGGTAACTTGGTGGTATTCCTCAGAGATTTTTTGCTCAAACATTTTTGCAAATCTGGTGAGAACTAGAATTTTAAATATATTGAAAGATCTGTGATGAAGTTAGTGTTTGTCCATCCCCTCAAGAGGTGTAAGAAGGGCTGGGAAAGTATCTTAGTCCAAGTTAGAATTCCAAACGTAGAAGTTATAATATTGTCCTTCCTGCTTTGCATGAAGAACTTCTGGATGGATTTTATGACTACAGATTTACTGATTAGAACGAGGAAATCACTTCAGATCATATTTTAAAAGAAAAGTCTGACCTGAAAGTTTCTCGAGGAGAATAAAAGTCCACTAACTATAAGATTTGCCTTGTATGTTTCTCCAATCAAATCATGTTTGTTAATCTTTCAGTCAGTTGACATGTAATTAAGGAGGCTTTTTCAGTAATAGTAGACTAGACTGTGAGTAACCTTCCCTTCTTTTAGAATTTTGTGAGCATTATACTAGTCACTTAATCTTCATGTACTCTGTGGTTTTACCTAGTATTTTATAAATATATTATATTAATTTGTATTTTCATAGACATTTATGCCAGAAAAGGATACTGGATCATCTAATGTGACCCACTGTGTACTCCAGGCAAAATTATGTGCATTTAACTAAGGCATATTTTCCTCAAAGACATTCTAAGGGCCCTTCAGCTTTTCAAGAGATGAGGATTTCAGTATTTTTTTTGCTTTCAAAGGAAAAACATGTTCTTCATTAATATATATAAAGTCTTTATAACTGAAGTATTATTTTTTGACTTCAACACAAAATATGTTGTATGTTATAACAACACCTCACACCTCCAAAAAAAAACAAACCCAAACCAACAATTTAGGATATTCACTTGGCAAGAGTGACTACTATAGCAGATAATGGGTAATACAGTCTGTCTGTGTATTCTTTAGTAAGAGCATATGAGGAGAGAAACAATAACTGTGTTATAGATTGTTTTCCATTCTTCTCCCATGTTGTCCATTTTCAGATATTTCAGTTTCCAATATCAATCAAGAATTAATATCCATGAAAAAACCCTCAGTCTTTTAATTTATTTATAGGAATGAAATAGTGTACATTTAAATAATTCATGAATACTCAAGAAGCCCTAAATGTTTCTGAAACTGCAAGAAACTTGCCAGACCATAAGCCAATAAGCAACTCAACCATGTTTTCTTGTTCCTTCTTATTGGACATACTGTAGAAGATCAAAAGATGGGATAAAAACCAGATGTACCAACTGCATTGCTTCCATTTTGGGTTTCTTCCTTCTGAGTCAGTACAGTGACAGTGCCTTGTATCACGCAGAATGAATGGATGGTCAACCTGTCAAACAAAACTAAAACTCAGTTGTTCTGGTTAGATGGAGAAAACAAATTGCCCATATTTATCACATCCGCCTTAGGGAAAACTTTGGAAATCAATAAACAAGCTTCAGAGTCCAAGCTATTATCCATACCTTCCTAAAATGTGCAGCATCCTTTATTATTATACTAGTTTTCTACACTTTCAATATACTTTTCTATGTCCCAACTTCCACAGTGCTAAACCACTGCATTTCAATAAAGAGTAGAAGCTAAAAACAATAACCTGTCATTAGCTGCACATAGTTGCTTGTCTCCTTTTAATTTCAGTAAAAGATTTTGAAAAGACAGACAAATGATGCAGCATTTGCAGAAAGAAGCTTTCAGTTGTTTCCTTATACAATACAGGGACACATAAATGACTGAGCATCAACAGGCTCTGAACATTTGCACCTTCTTAAATTAACCTTTAGGAAACACTTGCAGTACTGTAGCAATGAATCTGGTCCTTTCCTTGATGATTCAAAAAGACTGGTACTTCTTTTTATATATATACTAAGCTATTAGAGATTGTCCAAAGGAGGGCAACAAAGATGGTGAAGGGCCTTGAGGGGAAGCCGTATGAGGAGTGTCTCAGGTCATTTGGTCTGTTCAGCCTGGAGGAGACTGAGGAGAGACCTCCTTGCACTCTAGAACTTCCTCATGAGGGGAAGAGGAGGGGTAGGCAGTGATCTCTTCTTTCTGGTGACCAGTGACAGGACTCAAGGGAATAGCCTGAAGTTGTGCCAGGGCAGGTTTAGGTTGGATATTAGAAAAAGGTTCTTCACCCAGAGGGTAGTTTGGCACTGGAACAGGCTCCCCAGGGAAGTGGTCACAGCACCAAGCCTGACAGATTTCAAAAAGTGTTTGGATGATACTCTCAGACACATGGTGTGACACTTGAG
The DNA here is from genome assembly GCF_001604755.1 of Lepidothrix coronata. Classification (NCBI taxonomy): domain Eukaryota; kingdom Metazoa; phylum Chordata; class Aves; order Passeriformes; family Pipridae; genus Lepidothrix; species Lepidothrix coronata. The sequence continues at coordinate 652,267 of NW_016690212.1, forward strand.
GATGGTTCTGTGCAAGGCTAAAGGTTGGAGTCGATGGTCCTTGTGGGTCCAACTCAGCATATTCTGTGATTCTGGGATTTTGGGTAATTATACTTTGCTTATAAATTGTTATTTGACATTTTACCTAAAGGTATTTTGCATGTTTGTCGTTTTTCTTTTTGAAAAACCAGTGATTTTGCAAAGGTCCACTGGATCATTCAGTATAGAAGATATGGTATTGCAACAAATTCTTTGTGCAATGAGATAGAAATAGGTTTATATGAATATATATGTATTAATTTATATACAATTAGATTTAATGATCGATGAGGGAGGGAAACAAAGGAGACTTTTGCAAGTCATTTGAGACTGTTTCCCTAAAAAATATAGTAAAAACTATAGATATGATGTTTTCTTCAAGGTTATGAGTCATATTTGAAGTTTTCTATTCCACAAATGTATTTCTATTTGCACTTTATCAACTGATTGAAATTTATTCATTCCCTTATTCTTTCAGATTGCACAGATGCACATATTTCTCTAGGATAATATGAGCTTTCAGATTATGTAAAGCAAAGATATTATTGTAGCTTTTCATGAAAGCAGCTATCCATCCGTACTAAAATTAGTGAACTGGAATTGGCATTTTTCTCAGTTCTACATTTTCTACTAATCAAGAATTTGCCACTGGGAACACAAATACCTGTACTGAGTAGAAACAAGGACTAAAACATTGCTCCAAAGCATCTAAAAAAAGTCTGCATATAATGAAAATAATTCTGGAAAATCTGTTGAATTTCACTGGCAAGTAACTAGCATTGTGCAAGAAACTATGGAGCTGAACTACATATGATAATTTGATTTTACTTTTTCTTCTTTTTAATGTCTTTGAGTATAAAACAGTTTTAAGTTTAATTTCTTTTCTAAACCATATGGAATTGAACTCTGATTCAAGATTCTGTTCTTAGAAAAAGAAATATTATTATGTTTAAAAGTCAATAATAAACGCATCTCTTTTCTCAGAAAAATATTCTAACATCTTTATTTTTACCAAGAAAGAAACTACAGGATAGATGTGTCCCAAATGAAACTGAGTTGATGATGGGATCAGGAGTAAAATCCATCATCCTGTCCCTGTAGAGATATCTCCTCTATCTAAAAAATATCCCTTTCCCACCTCAGCTGTTCACACACAGGAGTGACTACTGGCTGTGTTGTGTGACTCATTGATGATGTTCATAGAAGTGTTAGACACGGAAAGAACCACAGGAAGGCAGCAGATGGTATTGTCTAGGGATGGAGTTGTAATTTATGCTCTTCCATTTACTACCATACATACATTTAAATAATAAGAAATATAATGAAAGAGGAGTAGTTTCAGGGATGGCTTTTGGCATAATTATAAGCTTGTGTTCAGAGTTTTTGAATTAATTACCCTGACAGTCAGGGTCTAAAAGAAAAACCTGAAGTTCCAGCTGTAATTTTCAACAGAATATTTTCAGAAAAACTAAATTTAAAAACTTACAATATACTATTATATCATTTATACGAAATAATGAGAAACTTCAGAACTCTTAGAGTGCCCATCAATCTTTATTTATTTATTTACTTTAAAAAGTGTTCTTATCTTAAATTTTTTATGCCTCAGGCGTTCATCTGGAGTCCTGATGTTGTGAGCCTTCAGGCTTACCAACAGTAACTGTGATGATGTTTTTGAAATGTCCGTATGGCAGTTTAAGGTTTTCTGCTGACTCATAGTCGCAACTGAGAAACGCTAATGTGTTCTGCCACCTCACCTACTCAGACTCATCCATCATCTCTGGTCCCGTGGCTGGTGCCATACCTCAAGGTGCCTGTTGCCATTCTGTCTGAAGGACTGACTGCAGCAAAGAAGGACATTTGTGAACACTTATGCTTATGTGAATTTAGTAAAACCAACAAGTTTTAGGGAGAATTATTTTCCTTAGTTGCACATCTAGAGCCTTATTAGAATCATCAAGTCTAAAAAGAAAAATTGACTTGCTTATTAAGGTTCTTAGATGATTATGTCTATGACACTGGTCTCTCAGTTTGGAAAAAAGAAAAAATTATAATAATATATTATGCATGTTAATATGCAAATTTTCATCTGGGCTCTTGTCTTCAGTAGGTCTTTCAGAGAATACAATGTGAACAATGCAACTGGACTTTTCAGAATAGATGTTCAGAAGGACTACAGCTTAATAGTTAGTTCTCAGGTTTTGGACAGAAAACTGTAGATACACACACACAAACACAAAGGAACAGTTTGTACCACCACCTTAAAACGAAATAATTGTATTTAGCACTTTGATTCAAAATTATATATTTTTAGTATGTCACCGGAATAAACGTAGAGCAAAGAAGTAATATTCAGATATTGATGAACCTGACACCAACAGAAGATTAATGATCAGAATAACCATTTTTCCACCCTGAAGATCTTAAAATGGACTTATCAGAAGTAATGATGAGTAATAAGGTACCTTATTAATCATCAGATTTGATACGCATCTGCTTTCTTCTCTCTAGCTGTTCTTGATTCCTGAACATTTCCTTTTCTTGATATTTTAATTCCTCTGTAATTAAATTATATTGGATTTTCATCTGCTTTGATCCTTACAATAATACCTCAGCTCCTTGTCCTATCATGTACCTAATTCCATTTCAAATACCTTGCAGTTTTGCCTAGACAAAAGAGTTCAATTTTTATGATATAAAGTACAATATGTTCAAAATATCAAAAAAATTAAGGCTTCAGAAAATTCTTCCCTTTCACCTATTTTTTTTTCCCAGTGAACTACTTGTCATGATTTACACTTACTAGCAGGAAGAAAGATTTTATGCTTTCCTCCTCATGTATAAAATGTTGAAACTTGCAAGACATGATTGATTTCTCACAGAAAAGTCAATTACTTTTCTTAGTTGCTCTGAGTTAATTTTATGACTTTAGTTTAAATTCTCCTCCCAAATTCCTACACATTTATTTCTTAGAAATTATCTAAGTCTGTAAGTTTAAGCTATAGGACTCAATTCTTTGCCTTGCAGACCTCCATCCATTTCTGATATATCTGAGACAGCTCACTCCCTGGTCTTTTTTGTTTAGAAGTGATTGTTTAGAACATTTGGTAAATTGTAATATTTTTTCATTAAAGGTTTTAATATTTTCTTAATTCAGATTTTGATTCCTTTTTTTTCTTTCCCTACAAAAAATTCCCACTTTTCCTATTTTAGAATTTCTTGACATTAAAATAAAGCATTAAAGAATTTCAAACTTCTCCAGGGAAAATTTTGGTCTACTTGAGCTTAGCTTTGTTATCTGTCAATCACTCAATCTGCCTTTATTTTATATACAGTAACACACTGGAGAATGAATCTCGAAGTGTCATGCATAATAGCTGTTAGTTAACAAGGAAAAGCTAATCTCAGCCGATGAATTTTCACCTTTGTTCTATGTCTACTTAAAGAGTTTCTAATAATCTCAGGGACTAAATGTTATTGCTTCAGGGTATATGCTTGAAGTCTTAGCCTCTGTGTTTTGTGCAGCTGTGTCCATGATCGGTCTGGAATAAAATGAACTTGAGTTTAGAACAAAATAACAGCATCAATGACTGAATTTTTATGCTATGTAGCATAAGAAAGGCCAATTACATTTTTGTGACTTAACAATTTACCCTGGCCACTGGCTAGGCAAACTGATATAAATAGATCAAAGCTGTGTCACTGAATCAGTATCCATACAGTAAAATTAATCACAACTACAGTCTTTGCAACTTGCACACAGACGAAGAATATACCTGAGGGAGGTCACAGTGTTCTTATACAAAACTGAAATTGTCCCACTAGCTAGATAATTGCTGTGTGTCAAAACTTGCCCCTGACTCCATGAAGTGTCAAGAGACGTGAGGGATCTCCCTCTAGAACTTTTCATCTGCACTTTTCCATTAAAAGAAACATTTTGTGTCAAAGTGATTAGTGGTAGTAAGTATGCCTTATGCTTAAAACATTGTTAGTAATAACAACAATTTCTAAAGTCCAATGCCTATGTTTTTTTCTATCTTTTTGCTGCTTAATACAGAATGTTGAGTTCCCTACAAAAAGACTTTGACTTTTTTCTTTTTTGAGTAATGTATAGACGGAGGAACAGAAGGTAGTGAATACAAAATGGCAAATGCACCTGGAATGCTTGACGAGTATGTGGGAGCTTAAAAAAAACGTGTATGTATGCTACTGTTTTTTAGAAGAAAAGAAGCATCAGAAAACTAACTGAAATCACTGTCATGTAAACCATGACTCTGTTGACTCTGCTATTAATTGATCGTCTTTTTCAGTATAAACAAGCATGTAATTTCTATTGTTAATTAGATACAATTGAGTAAATTCTGATATAGGCTCATTTTCCAAACTATATGTGTTGACATCTGTATTAATAACATCATTATTAACAATTAGGATGAGTAGCAATAATTTTCACAACTCAGACAAAAATTTCACAGAATTTTTCTGGAGAAATTAGTTTCAATTTAACCTAATACATTTTTGTAGAAATATCCTGATCTTAATGTTTTGCATGTAAGCAGGTCAACTTTATATCTGGTAGATTCTCTTCAAGGAATGAATCCCAGAATCAGGCAATGGTTTGGGTCTGAAGGGACCTCTAGAGATCATTTACTCCAAGCTGCCCTGCTAAAACAGGTTCACCTAGAGCACATTGCACAGGATCTTAGTCCAGACAGGTTTTAAATACCTCCAGAGAAGGAGACTCCACAACCTCTGTGGGCAGCCTGTTCCAGTGTTTTGTCACCCTCAAAGAAAATGAGTTTTTCCTTATATTCTGATGGAAATTCCTGTTTTTAAATTTATGCCTGTTGCCCCTTGTCCTGCTGCTGGGAACTACTGAAAAGAGTCTGAGCCTATCTTCTTATGTCCAACCTCATATTTGTGTGCATTTATAACGTGTTCTCTCCATCCTCTCTTCTCCAGGATAAACAGTACCAGCTACCTCAGCCTTTCCTCATAAGAGAGATGCTCTAGTTCCCTAATCATCCTGATAGCCCTTCACAGGACTCTCTCCAGTAGTTTCTTGTCTTTCTTGCATTGAGGAGCCCAGAACTGGACACAGCACTCCAGATGTGGCCTCCCCAGGGCAGAATAGAAGGGCAGGATCACCTCCCCCAACCTGCTGGCCACACTTTTCCTAACACACCCCAGGATACCACCGATATTCTTGTCCAAAAGGGCACACTGCTGGCTCACGGTTAACTGTTGTCCACCAGGACTCTCAGGTCCTTCTCCACAGGGCTGTTTTCCAGTAGGTCAGCCCTAAGCCTGCACTGGTGTTTGGGGTTATTCCTCCATGTGTTCAGGACTCTGCACCTGCCCTTGCTGAACTTAGGTTCCTCTCCACCCAACTCTCCAGTCTGTCAGGCCTCACTGAGGTAGCACAGCCTTCTGCTGTATCAATCACTCCTCCCAGTTTTGTATCATCAGCAAACTTGCTGAGGGCGTGCCCTGTCCCCTGCTGCTCACCCTAAAAAATACCATTGGCTACAGGCCTCCAACCGTACTCTATACCGTTGATTCCAACCCTCTGAGCTCTGCAATTCAGGCAGTTCTCAACCACTTCCAAACCACTCTCGATCTTACACGTAAGGATCCTACAGGAGATATTGTTAAAAGCCTTGCTGAAGCCAAGACAGACCACACCCTCTGCCTTCATCTGCCCATCCTGTCATGCTGTCATAGAAGGCCCTCAGATTGGTCAAGCATGATTTCTAACTTAGTGAATCCATGCCAACTATTCCTGATAACCTTCTTTTTTGTCTACATGCTTGGAGACAACATCCAGAATGAGCTGTTCCATCAACTTTCCAGGGATTTAGATGAGGTTGAATGACCCTGGGTCCTTCTGCTCACCTCTTTTGAAGACTGGAGTGACACTGGCTTTCCCCCAGTCCTCAGGCACCTCTCCTGTTCCCCATTGCTTTTCAAAGATGATGGAGAGTGGCTTAAAAATAACGTCAGATCCTTCAGCTGGTATTTTCCCTGTAGGTCTAATGAAAAATTAAAGGCAGCAAGGTAACAGGGTAATATCTTTAACTTTTACAATTTCTTTTCACTTGTTTAATAGTTTGATTATTTTGTGGTGAATCTCTAATTTAAACAGTACACTTCAGGCAGAAAAAAACTGTTGAGAATATTTCTTCAAATATTTCAAGCAAAAAAAGGTAAAAAAACTTAAAAAGAAAATTGGGCTGTTCAGAGGCAAACAGAATGGAACAGCATGAAGAAGGTTTCTATTTCAAAAGAGAACTACAACATATAGATAAAGCTGTAGGGGTAACTTGACCTTGGATGGGAAGTTTTTTGAAATAGAATCTGCCTCGCTGAAGTGGGGAGCCTGAGATCATGACTGAAAGATAAGAAAAAAAATCTAGTAATTCTATGCAGGGCAGCAACATGGAGGAAGAGACCCATCCAGAAGTGAGCACACTTTGGAAGATATTTCTTTATCCATTTTTGCGCATTTTTGCCCCCATGTCAAATGTTAGCCTGTATTTACTACAGCAATTTACTGTGAGTTTTAATAAACATCTCTAGGAACTAAATTTTTTTAATGGTAGTAGGTTTTCACAGCACATATTCAGTCATCAAAAAGAATCAGTATGCCAATTCAAATTAATCTTCATCTTTTTTTAAAAAGCTTGCTAACACATGTCAATTAATAAGCAGAGAGCTTATAATAATTGGCATTTAACACTCTATTATGAATAAGGTTGTTCACTGTTAATGGAATGTAATGGATTGTAATTCTGTACTTTAATACTACCTGCCAAAGCATGCCTCTCTTACCTTCCTTTCTGTCTTTGCAACAAATTATATAATATTTTTCAATGGTAAGTAGACAAATGATTATACTTCACACATTTTTTCACTAGCTTTAGAAATACAGTGGCTGTGAACTACTTTTAAGGTTTTACAAAAGTCCTATAGACTTCACATAAATTATCAGCATACGATTATCCATTATTCATAGGTGAATGCTTATTTTCATTATGAATTTTTACACAGGATCACAGCAGAAATATTCCACTAATACAGTGAATTAAATACATGGAGTGTGGCCACCAGACAAGTGATATTTATACAGTCATTCTTGTAATTCTTATATAAAAGTGTCGAGAAACTGTTTTTTTCTTATTGCATCTGCTGTTGTTAAAACTCACAAAATCTAGTTGGCAGCTGATCACAAGTAGTGCTCCCCAGGGCTGAGTTTTAGGGCCAGTTCTTTTGATATCTTTATCAATGATCTAGTTGAGGGGATCAAGTGCACCCTCTGTTTGCAGATGACGCCAGGTTGGGTGGGAGTGTTGATCTATTGGAGGGTAGGAAGGCTCTGCAAAGGGATCTGGACAGGCTGCTTTGATTGGCTGAAGACAATTGTGTGAGGTTCAACAAGGTGAAGTGACGGGTCCTACACTTGAGTCACAGCAGCCGCATGCAGTGCTACAGGCCTGGGACAGAGTGGTTGGAAAGCATTCTAGTGGAAAGCAACCTGGGGTTGCTGGTCAACATATGAATGAACATGAACCAGCAGTGTGTCCAGGTGGCCAAGAAGGCCAATGGCATCCTGGCCTGGATCAGAAATAGTGCGGCCTGCAGGACTAGGGAAATGATTGTCCCTCTGTTCTTGACATTGGTGCGGCCACACCTTGAGTCCTGTGTCCAGTTTTGGACCCCTCACTACAAGAAAGACATTGAGGTGCTCTAGCACGTCCAGAGAAGGGTAACAGAGCTGTTGAAGGGTCTAGAGAGGAAGTCATATGAGGAGTGTCTGAGAGCTGGAGTTGTTTAGCCTGGAGACAAAGAGGCTTAGAGGAGACCTAATCACTCTCTACAAACATCTGAAAGGTCAGTCTCTTCCCCCAAATAACAAGCAACAGGACAAGAGTAAGTGGTCACAAGTTGCACCAGAGGAGGTTTAGATCGGGTATTAGAAAAAATTTCTTCAGGGAAAGGGTTGTCAAGCATTGGAAGAGGCTGTCCAGGGGAGTGGTGGAATCACCATCCCTGGAAGTATTTAACAGCTGTGTAGATGTGGACTTAGGGACGTGTTGGTGATGAACTTGACAGTGTTAGGTTAATTGTTCAACTCGATGGTCTTAAAGGTCTTTTCCAACATAAACACTTCTGTGATTCTATTCAAGTGTAAATAAACACTAGATACAAATCTTGAAAGCACTGGGATTGAGACTAAGTGATATCTCCTAATAATTACTATTTCTTTTGTGACAGTTCTGGAGCTTGGAGAAACAAACCTGCCCCTAGGAATCATAGTACATGATCCTTAAGTGAGAAAACATAATTAGGTAAATGAATAGCAAATAAACACAACAGCTAATTGAGGTATTGCTCCTGTCATTTTCTGCTGGGAATTAGCTTATGTCAGTTCTATATCAGGGGAAAAGATATATAAAGACAAAGAAAGAATGTTTGCACTCTTTGTAGCATAGACATGCACCATATCACCATATTTGTTTAACTGCACAAAGCAATAGAGTGTTTCTTTTCAAGTCAGTAATAATTACAGTTTGAATCAAGCTCCCTGTCTTTGCTAGCAGTGAACTTTAAAATATGTTTGCTCATTTGACTTGACAGCAGTGAATGAATAGGTTTCTCAGGCTTTTTTTTTCATTCCTGTTATACTGAAAAGTTTATACATATATAATTTTTTTAAAAAACCTTACTGGCATTCATTACTAATCTTGTTATGGAAATTGTAAGAAAATATCTAGTAGCTAAAAAGAAATCCCTCTATCTTTATGCAGACAGCTTCTGTGTATTATACCGTGACACTGGAACGAGGGTATATAGTGCTTTCGAAAACTAGTGCAATGAAAACTTCCTTCCACCAAAATAATTACATTGATAAAAACACATTAAGTGTAAGCACTGAATCTTAGTGTCACAAGAAATAAAAGTGTCTATAAGACTCAACAGGAGTGGTAACGTTATCCTCAGTTTCTGCACCAAACAGGGTGCCCATTTCTGAATATATCAGTTCAATTATTGAATAGGATAGAAGAGATGTATTGGATATATTATCATTTCAATCAGTTGTGATTCTGTGTTTCATTTGAAGCTTTTTTTATATACAAATAAAACATTGAATAAACAATAGAAGTATTAAACTGAGAAAATTTCAGATTATTTTTAATATTGGGAACGTCTATTGAAGGAACAGATGCTTTTCTTCTTATTTAGTTTTTTAATAGCTGCATTGCCATAGTTCTTACTACGCTACTATTCAGAAGGTTTATTAGTAGCATAGCACCTCTAATTAACAAACCTTCTCTACTCCTAGACTTCTAGGAACAAGAAATAAATCACCAAATTGTCTGAGTCTTGTCTATATTCCAGAAAGCATATTTGTAAACTTCAGGAGATGTTCCTTTATAATGGCAAATTAAGAAAACCATTTAAAGAATTAGAAAGAGATTATTGTTTCTGTCTATCTTCATTTGCTGAGAATCTGGTGCGAACATATTGCTAAAGCTGTGGCAGAAAATAGAACACTCAACTTTTATCCTTTATGTTAAAAATTACATGCATACAGACTGGATTGAAAAAAAAAAGAACTTTGGGGAACACTGTAGAGGCCTCTTGACGCTTTGAATTTTTTTTGATTTAGCAATTTTTTGGGGTTTTTTTATATAAAAAACCCAAACCTCCCCAAAATGGATAATAGTTTCCATTTAGCCATTCTAGGGTTGTCTGCATTCAGAACTGCTGGAAGGACTTTATGGATTCAGGCCAAGGTGTATGCTCTAGTTAGTACTTGAGTATCTGCCTGAACCGACTTACAAAATGAATTGTTTCATAATAATAATGTTTATTTAAAGTGAAGGAATCTGATCTTTGGAGATACCATTTATCATGTTACATGATGTTGATATTACTATAACTCTGTGCTAAATTATGACTTTTCAATGGCATATAAAAGTGAGAGAGTGACTGTTTCTTCAGCATAGGAAAAGCAAGAGTATTTAGCATTTTTTGCACAGACTGCACCTTTAAATTGAGTGACCCTACTTACTGAAATTGTTTGCATCACAGACAAGACTTGGAGTGTGCAAGCTGGTTCCTTTCAGATGAAACCAAATCAGCAGATAAGGTTGGGAAAAGCACTTGATGTTCTCCAACCAGTACTTGTGAGCTCTGTTTGGTTGGTTGGTTGCTTTGGTTCTTTTTGTTTTGATTTTATTTGTTTGTTTGTTTGTTTTGTGCCATCACAGAACAAGACCAGGGATAATTTGAAATAAAAAATTGAAAGAAAACAAACAGTGGGGATTAAATGTCCTCCATACAAACTGTTTCCCTGTGCATATTCACTCACTGTGCTATGCATTTATACAGCTGTAGGCAATGGCATTTATAAGTCAGTCATCCCCCCTGTTCCTAAGTATTAGAAATGATCTAAGTGTACAACCTTGTTAATATGGTTGTCCATCACATTTCATACCCCTCAGGTATGATGCAATGGTTGATTACCTTTTGCCTTATGAAGTATGTTTGGAATTCTGTTTCTTAAGATCAGTGTGCTTAATGGAATTATCATGGTTTGATTCTTCTTCATGGTTTCTCTTACATTCCCCCATGCTTCTGTGCCACAAAGGAATAAAAGTATTCAACAGCACACAACCAGCATCAGTGTGTGCCATTTGTGTAACTGCCATGGCTTGAGGAGAGGGATGTCATATCCTTAAATTTTCATTTTCTAACCATCTCTCCTTTCCTTTATTTCCAGAGCACCATATATATTTTCAAATTTAAAAAAATATCTAATGTAAACATAATCTGATATCCTATTTTATTGAATGCAATGCAAAATAATGAGTGGTGTCTTGCTGTGCAGACACCATGAGATGAATTAAAACCTAACTGCAAATAGTGTGTGTGTGCATGCATGCATGTGTATATATTTAAGTAATGAATTAGATCAAGGGTAAAAACAAAGCTCTCAGATTATTTGCTCTTTTTTTAATGCTGAATATCTTATTTAATAAATAATGCAGTTGATTTCTTCAACTTGGTTCAAAAAAAAAAAGGGAAAACAACTTCAGAGTTTATCAGAAAGCCATAGGTAAACCCTAAGTTTGATATTTTACAATAAGTACTGGTTTTATTGAAGTCAGTGGAAGAACTACATTTTTGATTTCAGAATTGCTTATAAGAATAAATATACTTAATTACAGGATACAAAATCCCATTTTAAAAATACCTAGGGTTAAAATTAATTCTTGTCCATGCTTGGTGTAATAAGTTTCCACCCATATGTTTATCTTTTGCTTATCCTTCACTTAATATAAGAACATGAAGCACAAAGCTCTGTTGTGAAAAACACACCAATCTGTAAATGAACTTGAACCAATCCATCTCCTTATTATCAGCCTTTATATTATTGTTAAACCACTGTCAAATACTACACTACATTATCATTTATCATTTTTTCCTGAAGACAAAGCTTTATTTAAGAAATCTACTGGATGGTGTTAGTTATAAACATAAGCTTGCTAAAGAAGTTTCAGATGTGTAAGCATCCACTACTGTCATAAAAGGCCAGATGCTGCTTGCTCTCAGATAGCTGCCAAATTTTTTTAATATTCTTTAGCTTTGGCTTTACCATCCATTCAGCAACTTTCCTTTATTCCTGTTTTTGGAGTGACATCAGTGTCTTATTTTCCTGTACGTTCAAAATAATTATGGAGTCTAGATATTTTTTCATGCTCATTTAAACATTCATTTAATATTTTGTAAAGAAACAAATTTTAGGCCCCTTTTTAGTGTCTGAAAATGGAATTATAGATCTCTACATAACTGTGATACATTTGAAAATAGTAATTAGTATCTGTCCTTTTGTAGATCTACTGTGAAGGTAAGAACAGCAATAGGAGATCTGTCTAGGGAGCATTATAATTATTAAATCTTCTTAGTGTAATAGCGTGATAGATGGAAAAGTATCATACACAGAAAAAACTCCTTCCCTAGATATTTAAAAAAATTGATACAAAGCTTGAGGGAACAGAAATGCCATCTTGTCCAAGAATGGAGCGTTATGAGAAGGATTAAGAAATTAACCCATTTTCTCTAAAATATAATCAGAATTTAAAAGAACTATCTCATTGAAATGCATCATTGAAACCTGATACACTGACAAGTATTCAATTGAAAGCTATTTAAATTTACTTTTCTTGTTTTCTTAGCAAAAAACAAAAAAGGCAAAAAGTAAAAGTTTTTTCACACCAAATTGTGTACATGGAAACACAGATAGATGTATGTCAGAATCTGGAGAATATAAAATAACAAAAAAATAAATTCCAATTCTTCTTTGCCATGTTTATTCATAAAAGTCTGCAGTTCTTGAAGAACTGGGCAAGAAGAGCAATGACTATAAAGGAATGTGGGCAGCATAGCAATGGCTGTCCTACTTTGTACTGCTTTGTTAAGAATTGGAATCTGTTACAGGCTTGTATATTCTGGGTGCCTTTTCTCCAGAAGTTCCAAATAGACAGACAAAAAGAGCTACTTCATTTTTAGAGCCAAAAAAGAAAAAAAGGTTTGTTTTCTTTTTTTTTTTTTTAAGGGAATGAAGTGGTACTGCAGGGTATTGCAAGGATAAAGGAATTTTCTGGCATTTGTCACAAAAGCTTGGGTGATAAACTTATCTGTTAGATAAAACTTTCTCCTAGTGTGTCAAAATTAAGGAAATGCTCAGGCTGCGTTGAATCTGGGAGTCAGCAACTGGTGCATGAGGTAAGGTACTACACTATATTTTTTGCCTGCTATCTGCAGCTGCTGTATCAGTGCTAGTCAATAGCACAACCAGTTCACCTGCATCCTGTAAAGGACAGAGAACCATTAAAGGTCTCAGACGTGAGTCTTGCTCAGGAATCAGTGTTAGAAAGTCTACTCTTCCTAGCTGATATAGTACTTTGGTGGTTGGGATTCTCCTCTTGGTATACATTGAAGTTTCACCATAGGTGCCTAAGCAATGGATCAACTGCATTGGAATGAAGAAAACACAATGCTTTCCTGGTCAAGCACTGCTTAAAGATATTATAACATCTCTCTCTTAAATCTTCTCTTCTGTTCATTTCCTTCTGTTACAGTCAGTTTCCAGCTGTCTTCCCATTCATTATATCATAAACACTGAGTACACAGGAGAGATTTAACTTGCCTGGGATGGATGACTTTTCTCTTACTTTAGGCTCATCCAAGACCTAAATCTTTTAGCAGCTATCTGTTTGGCATCTCTGTATGTGCATAGCAGCCAGCTGATGGTGTTTTAACTTGTGCGCAAACATATCCACTTCTGGTGAAAAAAAAAAAAAACAAAAACAAACAAGGAAAAAACACAAAGCAACAAACCAAAAACCTAAACCCAAACCTTTGAGAAACTTTGTCAGAAATTATTATATTAAATTTAAGGAACTAATTTTTTTCCCATATAGTAATAGTTTGTCTCTCTTCACCTGTTCCATCCATGAAATGAAGCTTGAATATTTGTGAGGGTTTTGCTATCCATTGCTTTTTGCAACTGAAATGTAAACCAGTTTATTCTGTCTGAAAACAAGTTTATTCTGTCTGTCAAAGTAAAGACTTCGACACCAATTTTTGATCTCTGGCTTTACTAACATTTTTCAGCGAAAGCAGGTTTAAGAAAAAAAAAGCGTCTACTTCTATTGAATTTTATGCAATATCCTTCTATATAATTTTTTTCTCGGTTCTGCTACGCCTCTACAAAGCAGTCTTTACTAAAATTTTTACACTATTCCCAAATTTCATAATTGTATTTTTTTTCTTGGCGCAATTAAATTCCTTCCACAAGTAGTGACTCTTCTCAGATTTCAAACCCTAAAACCCTGAAACTGTGTGAGGACATTTTACGTGATCTTAGATTTAAACAGCTCTGGTGGCAGCATGATCAAATAATAAATTAGGTACATTGAAGACTCAAAATCAAAGCTCACTTAAACTAATTGACATAATTTTTTAAAAAGGAAATGAACTAGAAAAAAGTTTGGTTAATACCAGAATGACTAAAAATGCACCCTTAGATCACTCTTGACAAAAAAAGCCAAAGTATCATAACAAAGCAAATCTTCAATGAAAACTGCTAAAATACATAATGCCATCAGTTATTGGGTAACGTGTTCTTCCATTTAGTTTAATTTAATATACTTTTTCATTATTTTCTAGTTTTATGTATTACAAATCCTCCATTCTTTAGGTAAGTTATTCATTGACTTTTTCGTAGAACTTGTAATGATAACAGGCTTCCTAATTACTATGTTTTTAATATTTTTAATATTTTTTCAGACCACTGAAATTTAAGAAGTTGGTAAGTTTTTGCAATGAGCTATGATTATACTACCAATCCTTCCTGAAACCTCACTCACTTTGCAAGTTATGTAATTATGTAAGACATAGACAGTTCCTTTCATTTTAAGGGAATGTGAACATTGCCTTCTCTGTCCATCAATATCCAGCTTCTACTCTCCACAGTCTGACTGCCACCATCCCCTTATCAGACATCTTGACAGTATAATTGGAAATGGGTATCAGTAAGCACAGTAATGTGTCAGGGAAAGCAGCATTTCACCTGAGTCTTTCTTCACAACCTTTCCATTAAAAGGTCATACTTCTACAATCAGATGGAACAAGCATGTTCATTTGTTTCAACAACCCTGACAGCTGTTTCTAAGTTTCTTTTCATGAAAGCTGAAATTATTCCCTAGCCTAATATAACCTTCAGTGATTTGTTTCCTTTTTAGATCAGTAGTAACATCATATTTTGAATTTAAACTTGTCTTCTCATGACCAAATGTGATGCAAGGATTAATACCAGTTATCAGGTTTTGATCAACAAAAATGCATGTAGAAAACTATTGTGAATGTCTGGGTTCCATAGATCATACAATGTGTGATTTATTTGTCTATGTCCAAGTTTGAAGTAAATAAATTTTCTTATCTTGCATAAACAAAGGTTCTAAGTCCAGGAAACTTTTGTCACTATTTCCTTTGTTTTTATTTATAATTTCAGCAATAAAAATAGTCACTGATCAAAACAAACTTCCTGCATGATTTTTTTTTTTTTAAATTTCAGAATTAATGCAAAACCTGGATATTCTTTTACCTTTTTTTCTAGAATGTTTTCTTTTTTTGAGATGAACTATTTTTTTTTAGTGAATTATTATATAAATAGTCACTACTGTAGAAATTTTATTTGCTTTTGCTGCATCTCTCTTCTGTTTAAATTTCTTTTCTGATGTTAGATATTCATATACATTGAAATTCAGAATAACATGATTGGTTTTGTTTGTCATGCCAAGAAATGGTCACTTAACGCTATTTGGATATAAACTAACTTGGATAGTATGCCATCTACTTTCACAGTAATCACTAAAGAAAAATTGTTAAAAGAAACCGAAATATCAGCAAGTCAGCAGTAAGCTAACAGTTTTCACCAAATCCAGTGAAAGATGTTGGAATAATTATTTACTCCATGTAGCAAGAACAAAGAAAGAAAATATTTATTCTGGACATCCAGTTTATATCTGTATTTCCCTTTGATATCGAAAATCTCTTCAGACCTTTCTGGTGTGGGTGATATCTGTGATACAAACTTCTGCAAAAACTCAATGTTGCATGCCTCACTTTTCTAGTTCATTTATAATTAAAATGTTATTGAAGAAAATCCACAGAAAATTATCACAATTCACAATATTTTTAAAGTTTCCACTTAAATTTAAATGTCAAAAATTTACTATTCTATAAGAATGGTTGAGATGGAAAGTGAAAACTAATAATGCATTCAAAAGTAGTATTAAAATTTGGATGAAGAAAATCTAAGCACAGATTCGCTTTTCTTTAGACAGCTTGCTTTTGAGAGGAGGCAAAAACATCAGCCTAGGGATCCACCTGTCTGCTCCTATTTTGTCCCTTTCCCCTTCTCTTCCCTTTCCGTTTTTACTGTGTCTTTTAATGACACAGATTCTCAACGAAACTAAACTTTGCTTGACTACTACAGAAAATCCTATCTGGATTTCATTGGATTCTTTATTAGTTACCTAACCAGGCATTATTAATATAGGTATTTTGTCATCTTTTTCTCTCCTACTCTCTTATGTATTTTATGCTATTGTTGTGGCTTAACCCCAGCCAGCAACCAAGCCCCACACAACCACTCTCTCTCTCCCCTACCAGTGGGACTGGGGAGAGAATCAGAAGGGTAAAAGCTGGAAAACTCATGGGTTGAGACAAAGACAGTTTAATAGGGAAGGGAAAAGCCATGAACTCAAGCAAAGCAACATAAGGAATTCATTCACTGCTTCCCATAGGCAGGCAGATGTTCAGACATCACCATGAGAGCAGGGTCCTATCGTGTGTAACACGATGGAAGGCAAACATCATCTCTCAGAGCGTTTCGCCCTTTTCTCCTTCTTCCCCCAGCTTTATATACTGATCATGATCCCATATGGTGTGGAATATCCCTTGGGTCAGTTTGGGTCATCTGTCCTGGCTGTGCCTCCTCACAACCTCCCATGCACCTCCAACTTCCTTGCCAGTGTGGCAGTATGAAAGGCAGAAAAGGCCTTGGCCCTGTGTAAGCACTGCTCAGCAATAACAAAAACATCTCTATATTATTAAATCGGTGTTCAGCACAAATTTAAAACACAGCCCCGTACTAGCCACTGTGAATAAAATTAACTCTACCCCAGCCAAAACCAGAACACCTGTCTACTAGTTTTCTTCTGGATATTATTCAGCCAGGAAAAAAAATCCCAAATTCTATCAGTGTTTTATTTTTCTCCCAAATAATCCAGCAATTTTCTCTTTGCAATATTTTTCATTATGACTCTTCACTACCATAAGAGAACTATATTTTATTGATACTGTTGCTTTGCAAGGAAAGGCACGCTCTATACTTCACCAAATCTGTATACTGCACATTTAACTTTTTTGCCAAACACAGAATTGAAGCATTGCCAGCTTTGGGAAAAAAATTCACAAAGGCAGCAGCAGCAGCAAATATATGAGATGGATACATGAGATATAAGAAGAAGGTGGATATTATTTTCTTTTCAATGCTTCCTACAACATTTAAAAAACAGAGAATTGAAAGACAGTCATCCATCACATTGCATGAAAGAGCTATCAGAGGGTATATGGAGAAAGAAGGATCATGCTGATAATGGGAAAACAGCAGCCAACAGTTGAGATTTATAACCATGACCTACAATGAGCTGTATAGATGCTGGCTTTTCTGCCTCTCTGAAAACTCATATATCTGTAATGTGGTTTCCATCTAATTTTAGAGATACAGCTGCTCATGGTTTGTTGCAGAATTAACCCTTGTATTTGGAGTGGAAAGAGCTTAGCAGTAGAGAAGAGAAAGAAAAGTGAGACAAGGGTCTAATTTGGCACCAGTGAGCAATTTTTACAGTCATTGGGAATAAGACACATTAGCAAATTTCAAGACAGAAAACATATAGAAAGGTATAAAAAATAAACCCTTATGGAATTACTGAATTGCTATCTAGTTACAGAATGAGGCAATAAATCTTCTACATATTGTCTCTTTTAAGAGACAACAATTTTTGTTTTTAAAGAACTAAAATTAAAAACTAATGATTTTCAAAAAAAAAAAGAGAAAATATAAATGAGCTGAACAAGCAACATCTTGTAATGCTGAAATTATGTCTCTGGTAAATCACTGAACAAAATATTGAAAGAAAACAAACATGAGATTACTGACACACTCATAAATTTATTTGGTGATGTTACAGACATTTCAGCATGCATGTGAAGAAAGCAGTCATGTCTTCTCTCTGCACAGGGCCGATGAGCTAAAGGAAGCTTCTGTCTGCATTGTCACATGGAGTATTGACATTTCAGTACCATAACAGATGCAACTGTTCACTGACCTTGAAATGCGATATACTCTCTTAGATATAGAATGCTGAAGGAAACAGGTAAGCATGCCTGACTTCATGTCATGTTGGTCTCCAAATTAGTTGAGCCAGAGAGTGTAAACCCATTCTCCAACCAGAATAGATGTTGTACTCCTATCTCAGCTGTGGCAGGTAAAGAGCAAGAAGATGGAGGCTTTCTTCAATCTCATTTTCTTCTTTTTTTCTTTTCTTTTTTCTTTTTTTTTTTTCTTTTGGCTCAACTGTCTTCTTGAACCTGTGTACAGAAACTGGAAAGCTAACTGTGAAGCTGGTATCTACTCTAGAGATCATAAAAGTAACAAGGATAAATTACAGGTCTATTATCTAGGACTTGAACACTGAACTTCAACATTTTTAAAATGTATGTTGATTTAGTAAGTCTGCAGTCAACTTATTGTGGAAAATATTGAAAAATATGAACAAGCAAACATGCAGTTCATATTCTACTTGTCCACTAAATAAATATGAAAAGGAAGTTACGTATTTCAAATACTTTAATAAAACCAAAGATTTGCACTTTAATAAAACTAAAGATTTTCAAAACAAGAGTTTTGTGAAAGTCACATGTAATATAGAATATAAAATAATAAAAAAAATTATAAGACGGAAACATCAGGAAAAAAAATATCCTGACAGTTGATAGTCTGTTTCTGAATCATTAAAACTTAGTAGTAGCTTCGTAAGTTAGTGGAGTCTTTATTAAATACAAACTAAAACTTTACAGGTCTGTCTTCAGTCTTTGGATGTCTAGTATAATAGAACTGCAAAAGTGAAAGGCTGGAATGAAATTTTAATGAAGCATAACTTAATGGCACTTTGTCTGTTGTTAGTATTTCCATATATCGAGAAAACTTCAAAAACTCACTGAAATTATGGACGAATCAATTCATCTACTGAATAGGTCAGCAGTTGTTATTCAAATAATAATATGTATATTTTAATATTTTCTAAAGTTATTTTCCATCCCCAAATGGATTAGATCAACGTAGTTCCTTACGATGAAATAAAATCAGAGTTGTCTTAAAGCACTCTCACTCTAAATGGTTCATATATGTAATGAGAAAATTATCACTAAATCATCTTGACATTTCTTTCTAAAGACATTTAAATCCATCTAGTGTTTTGTTTTCCAATCTTGAACATTTTTATATACAATGAATCATGGATAAATATTTTCAGTTATAAAGCTTTAGATTAATGAGTTGTCTTTTCCTGCAGGTTTGTTTTCTGTCCTATCCTTGTTGAGAAGATGTTCCAGAATAATTTTACCTCTATTTTGGTTGTATTACTTACTGTATTAATGAGAAAACTGGCAGAATGTCAGTTTTCAAAAAAAGATTTTGAAAAAAATTATCTTCTCTATGACCAGCTTCATTCACTCTTGTGTACTTTCAAAATAGAAGTCATCACAGGTTTTATTCTGGAGTTACTTTATAAGCAGACTCGAATAGGTGCCAGTTATTGCAGTGGGGTAATGGCACACTGTCAAATACCTTAGCTCCTCTCACATTTTTATGCCACTAGAACTCACCTTAGTCCTGGGCCCCAATATGGTCATCCACATACTTTGTATGTTAGTATTCTGAGATTTTTCTTCTCGTGACAAAAAGCTTTTATAATTCTGGGAATTCTATCAAAAAGATTTCCCCATAGTCAAAATGGTTTAAACCATACTATTTTTAATATTTCCATCCCATACAATTCTTCAAGATCATTCAAAAAACTATTGAACACTGTAAAACTCCCAAGTAACCTCAACTTGC
The DNA here is from genome assembly GCF_001604755.1 of Lepidothrix coronata. NCBI lineage: Eukaryota > Metazoa > Chordata > Aves > Passeriformes > Pipridae > Lepidothrix > Lepidothrix coronata. The sequence continues at coordinate 672,041 of NW_016690212.1, forward strand.
ATTTCTCAGGTAGGCAACAGCAGAGCACTGTAGGTATAAAACTATTCTTCGGCATGTGCTGTGGGGCTGAAGGATCATACTGTTGGTGGAGATAACCTTGTCCAAGAAGATGTAAACAAACAGCACTGATGACCAAACAGTACACAGCTGATCCCAAAGAGTATATTCTACCACATCTCTCTGTACACATTTACCAAGTTTCTTCTATATTAAGTTTCACTCGTTAATGTTGTTACAATCCACTAATTTCAAGAAATTCCAATTTTATACCTCGGTCCACAAAAGCGGAGAGGGGAAAAGGTTTGAGTCTACCTGGAGCAAGATTAAGACACAGTCGAGGTCAGATGTTGGTAACCAAAATAATTCTCTCCTGTTCTCTATTAAGGAAAAGAGAGAAAGAAGGAAAATAGGAAAGTAGGAAAAAGGGGAAGGATGACTACAAAAAGTAAATAGTTGCCACTCTGTGGATCCCACAGCGCCCCAAAAGTCCACTCATCTTCTGTGGATCAGTGGGGAGAGCTCTATATGAGCTTACCAAGTGAGCCTTTTTTTACGTTGGCTAAGCAGTGTGCTTTGCAATAACATTTCAGCACTCTTGCCCAAGCCTGGGGACTATGACAATGGCACGTTCACCCCATAGTAATTTTGACCACTTCATATAGGCATGGGTGTCTATGCAATGGCTGTGTGCTACCCTTAAAACCTACAAGTTGAATCGCACAATGTTACCTTATTCAGGCAAAAGGTAAATGCACAGTCTGTAGGCTGTGGTTAACTGAACATCCTGTTATTGCAATGGTCTCCTGATTGCAAATTTCTGTAACAGTAAAGCAACTTGCCTTCTACTGTTCAAGCCATGGCAGAATATATGTTGCTTTACAGCAGTTAGCAGTTTAAGCACTGTCAGAATATATATTGCTTCTTACTAGTTCTATACAAATATACAGTTTTTAAGTAGTTAACTAGATCTTCTAAGAAATCAAAATGTCTTTTCACACTGTTATACATCCTATGTGATCAGTTCGTGATATTTATCTCTTATATTTGTATGAAAGAGTATTATATATATAAATAAAATACATTTATAGATATAATATTTTTATATGTTGTTATTGCACAATATCAGAGGTCTAGGATGTATACCTCGACTATTTCTTTTGATGCAGTACAGATTTTCGGCTCAACTGTCTGTTATCTAGCTGCCTGTAAATCACAAATCCAAATTACCTTAGCTACACAGCTAACATAATTGCTCTTCATATTCTTCAGATCTATATAACATTCCTCAATTCTGTATACACTATAGGAGCAGATACGAAATTACTGATGGATTTCCACAGGTCAGTGTGTGTCTGGCTTGTTTTGTATTTCCAGTTTTTATTCCATGTTCCAAACTTTGATTTTGACTTTTATGATACCTTCCATTTGCATAGCATTGGGTTTTCATCTAGTTTTGAATGACGAAAACAACCTCCAGTACTTTTCACTGTTTACCAGTAAAATGATATAGACTCAATTTCATAGTCTTTGGCTTTGTCTTTAAAATTCACCAATAAACCTTACTGTTTACTCTAAATTCTGCTGGATTTGTAAGTTCAAAATGTTACTTCTGTGGAATGGAATCCAATTCAAATAACATTCCCTAGAAAGGTGTGGAGTCATTTTCTCCACTGAGACCTCCCCTCAGAAACTGTAATTTAAATCATTACCTCCAGATTTGCCACTGGCTCCTTTTTAATGATTCGTTCTTTATAGAGATCAGAGACTTTCCACATCTTTTAAAGTTATGGGGTTATGACAAAAATTAACAATTAAAAATTTCTTAAACACTCTCAAAGTTCCTCAACAGAAGCAAATAGGCTCTACATAACTCTACAGTGATAGAAAGCCAATGTCATTTTTCTTTCTTGTCTACTATAAAATCTGTGCAAGAAAATGAAGGATAAGGAGTTCCTGGAGAAGGTCCAGTGGAGGGTAACAAAGATGGTTAAGGGACTGGAGCATCTCACTTATAAGGTAACGCTGAGGGATCTGTACCTGTTCAACCTTGAGAAGAGATGACTGAGAGAGGACCTCATCAGTATATATAAATGTCTGAAGGGAGGGTGTCAAGAGGATGGAGCCAGGCTCTTGGTGGTGCCAAGCAGCAGGACAAGAGGCAATGGGCAGAATCTGATGCACAGGAAGTTCCACCTGAACATGAGGAAGACCTTTACTGTGCAGGTGGCTGAGCACCGGCACATGTTGTCCAGAGAAGCTGAGGAGCCTCCCTCACTGGAGGTATTCAAGAACCATCTGGATGCAATCCTGTGCAATGTGCTCTAGAATGACCCTGTTTGAGCAGAGAGGTTGGACCAGATGACCCACTGTAGACCCTTCCAACCTCATGCATTCTGTGATATGATATGACTAAAACTCATGTCTCAGGAGATGGACATTGGATATAGTAGAAAGGTTAATACCAAGGGAAAAGTTTGCTTCTGGTGTTTGTTTGGAAACATTATGGAAGGCTTTGATTTATTACATTACAGTAAATTTTTTTCTCATCGACTTCAGTTATGAATTGGGAGTAGCAAAAAGCTTGAAGTGAATCAACATTTTCCTCATAGGGACCTCACCTAACTTCTGTGGAGTTAAAAAATAAGAAAAATGTTTTCCTGTGTCACCACTGCCTTGGGGGAGGGGAAAGAGAAAAAAACAAATCTGTTTTAATTTTTGTCCACAAAATTAATGAATTTTGTCTTTAATGTCTGTCACCAGAAGTAATCTCTGCATAATTGATATTTCTAAGACTCACTCCTTACGCAATACATTACTTCAAACTGAGAGTGTTCTTAAATGAAAGATGCTTTGGTTAGAATTTTAAAACTATTGTTTACAATAGTTTTAATTGTTTACATTGTTGTTTACAATGGAACACATTGCATTTTCTTTCACAGAAATTTTAGTTGTAATTATAGTAGTTTGTAATTTAAAAATGAATATTTAAGGAATATTAGTCTGTATATCTAAATATAGACTTTTTCAGGTTTTCAGAATAAATGCTTCTATTCATCACTACTTTTGTATCTCATACTAGTGACCTCCAGGACAAAAGGATTTCAAGCATTCTAGTTATTCTGTAGAAATACTCTGCAAAAAAATTACTGTGCTGTGTTGAAAATAATAATACATGGGAATAAGTGGGGTCCATTATCAAATGCATTGCATATTATCACAAAAGAGATGAGGTGTAATGTTTTCTAGCTTTCTTACAATTACTTCTTTTTCAAATTATTTTAACTTACAACAGTCCTCTAAAAGAGAACTTTCAATATTTCATTGGACATCTGCAACTGTGAGTTTTTTAAAAAGTACACTGACAGTGAATATCTAATATGACACTCAAATAAAATAAAATTCTTTTGGACAAAATGTTGGCATCTTGTAAGGATGTAGGAGAAATCCACTGCTAGTGTCTTGCATGAATGAAAGCAAGTTCAAGCTTTCTTTACACACAAAAGCTGGCAAAAAAATGACACAATCCCTTCTTTATTAGTAGCAGTATCTGTTGTGCACATTTTGTTATTCCTTAAAGGAGCAGACATAGGACTGACATTCTCTCACTTAACCTTTAGCATAAAGGAGTTGAATGTCTATTCTCAAGAGGTAGCCTAGATAACTAATTAAGGTTCATCCTATGTTGTGACACAATAGATTCCTCCCTGGAGTTGCTTATCTCTTGGCTTTGATGTACTAAACCAGGCAATACGAATGACAGCCACAATACAGGCTATTTATATGAAATTTCTAGTCCCCTTCACTGGAGTTCATGCTCCTCTCTGTGCTGTAAAAACATTTACTGCATTTATTCTTGCTGCTATTCTTATTTGTATTTTTGATTTCTAATACAGAGAATAATAATTAGCATATTAATCTTTAAACATTTTATTCCTTTTTTTTAATACAACTTTTATCAACTTCCAAGCATTCCATTTGTTCCTAATTGCCGTAAGGATAGGTTAAATAAATTTATTTATATTTTATTTTCCATTTAGCACCTGAAAACATAACATTAAAAGCCAACATACAGTGCCACTCTAAATCTTGTAATGCATATATATATTTTTACTAAAATCCATGACTAATTTTGCCTTATAAATTAAATGGATGATGTGTTGATTTTGCATGTGAAATTTTGTAGAAAAGGGAAAATACGAGTATTTTGATCTGCTTCAAATTATTTTTAGTTACACTTTAAGAGAAAATAATTAAAAACATGTATTGCAAGATTTCAGTTTCAAGAAAAACTAATGAAGGTCCTCTCCATATATTCCCCTGTTCCCATGAGGTTCATAGACTGTTCTGATTTGGAAGGGATCCATGAAGATCATCAAAGTCCGACTTCCAAGACCTGTTGCTCTTGTTCTGAAGAACACCTGGCTTACACCTAAACTCAGCAGATAATTTCATCTCTTTTTGAGGCCCAAGACCATCTGTACAGTATTCTGCAGAGCTTGTATGTGAAAACACCCTAGGGTAGAAACAGATCCTGATCACACTTAGCCAAGCTAAGTGCAATCATGTTAGAAATTTCTGGAATGGATTGCTCATACCTACCTAATACAGAGTTTGAACCAGGTTTCCACCGAATCTGTGTTACAGTTCTGTGGTCCTAAGCTGACTTGTCTCTGTCTTGTGTAGCTTTTCAGTTCAAATGAACTGATGTGAAGTTTGCTTAACTTCTCACCAGACTGCTTTGGCTTGTTTCTAAATGTTTCCTCACCCTGGGCCACAGTCTTCTGGCTGCTCCCAGTTGAGCATGAGCATATCCCTGCAGCCTCCTCAGGCTGAGATACCCCAGGGGGTCTTGTGTGTTTGACAGGGACCCCCTGAGTTTGCCAGATATTTCCCATAGAGGCACTGGCAGAGCTCAAACTCCGCCAGGAGTCCAGCAGCACTGGCTCAACTGGGCTTAATCCATAGAGGAACTGAAGCCTAGGGTAATGTGATCTTCTGGATTTTCACTGTGTTAAACTATAAGGTAGGCAAATATCTTCTGCGTTAAGAATTAAAGAACTTCTGATGAATCAAAGAAGAAATTTTAAGAACTTGAATATTATGCTTAAAAACTTTTAATGCCCGAGGAATGCAGTCTGTTTGACACACAATTAAGAAGCGATACACTGAAGTTAGAAGAACTGTGAATTTTCGGTTAGGAATCTAAAATTCTAGTTCTCCCATGACTGTGCTCAATGTAACCATTGACTCCAGATGTACTTTCCTTTTTGAGCTAGAATTTTCAGATCAGAACAGTTAAATTAGGAACAGATGCAAAAAGGTGCATTTGTTTGTTCAGTGATCACTCAAACACAAATACAATAATATGGGATGTGAGAGAAGGTGCTAACTAGCTAATTGTGATTCTGATGATGGTTTTGGCACATTCATAATTGTATAAGCAAGTAATTGACTTTGTATTGTATATTATTGCTTTTATCATCAGTACATCAGAGACAGATAAATTTTCCATCCGTCTCTATAATATTCCCAAGTGTGTCTTTAGTAGGAGAAAACATTCATGTTTTTTATTAATTTGCCTCTACTGGTTTCTAATTACAATCTTTATAATTTTCATTTAAAACCTCATGATCCAGAGCTCAAAAATGAACAACTGAAATTTATATTTAGCAACAATTGTGTAAAATAATAAACCAGACAAAGTTCTGCTGTTACAACTTTCATCTTTCATACTTTCAGTGAATATACTAATGGTGCAATTACTGTTGTGTTAAAAACTGAAATAATGGCCAGTCTTCGCGAGCGAAGATTTGGGAAAGGTCATTGACCCTTCGAGCCTGCGCAGTGGATTTTTTAGGTGAGACACAGTGTGCGCTGAACTGAGCCCACCCTTTAATCCTGAGGTTCATCTGCCGGGGCCAAGCAAACTTGGACAGTGGCAGTGAGGTCCCCAGGACGTAGGTTTGTTTAGAGTGACCTTCTCTTAGATGGATTGCCTCACAGGGCTAACGAGCTCCATCTGCCCGGGGGGCTGGGAATCGAACCCGGGTCGCAGCGGTGAGAGTCCTGCACCCTAACCACTAGACCACCAGAGGCCCCCATAATAATATTTATTATTATTATTAAAAACTGAAATAACATACCTATCTTACCCTATGAATAGCTAATCAGATTCTAATGTGATCAGTCAGAGCCTCAAATCTGCAGATGTCCTCCTTTATTTCTACAGTGTACACTGTCAGGTTTTAATTTTGTGTTGTTACTTGCACAGGAAATGAACAGGAGTTTAAGAGGAAATTACTTTCCCCAACCGTATTGTATAATTCAGTTCGTTGTTAAATGCAGCTTGCATATAACAATAACCTTAAAGCTAATTTGTTTCTTGGTATGCAAATGAAGCAAGATTATATTGACCCTAACTCTTGCTTCAAACAATAACATGTCTATTATGAATGAAACGTGAAGAATCTTGTACATCAGATCTTCCTCTGCAGAAAGATGGATTATGTCACAGTCTTGTCACAGATGCAAGTAAGCCAGCTCAGGACATCCCCAGGAAACTTCATAACTCTATATGACTCAAACATGAATTTAGATATTAAAATGGCAGAGAACAATTTTGAAGTTGTACCTCAGTATCTCTTTTCACACAATTTACCCTAAGTAAATTGTATTAGTAGCTGAACAGGTATACTTCCGTTATTCCATTTTCACATGTTTTTTTCCACAGGCAGAGGAACATATTACTGCTATCATTTTGACTTCACCTGCTCATGACCTCCTGGTTGAGATTATTAGTCCTCTTACCTCCACTTCTTAAATATTTTGGCTGATATGAGTTGAGTTAAGCACATTTCATTTAGGAGGTCTCTGCCAAGAAAGAGGTTTTAAGAAATCAGTTTATCTTTGCTGATAGATCCTGGAGTAATAACCAACTGTAGAAAAATATGTGCAGAGAACCTTAATTAGCAGAGGAAGAAAAATTAAGGATAGTTCACTTGGTATGTTGACCTTTTTATCTGGAAAATATAGCTACAAAATCACCTAGGCAGATTGCCTTTGTAAGGCAGGTCATAGAGTTTAATTCAGTAATTCCTACATGAAAACGAGACAATCATGACTATGAGATTTGCCACAGTTCCTACTCCTTTTGGAAGCAGAGGATCATTTTTGAAAGATTATGTGCACAGATTGTGAAGACCCTGTGTTTAAGTAATGTCTGTATTTTAAATAAAATTCATATTCTGAGCTATATGTGTGACATAATCTGTTTCTAGGGCAAAAATAGCAACTTTCTTGAAGCTAAGTGAAAAACCTCTCACCTAGCTCACCAGAATTCATGGATCATTAATATTTCTTGAGACTTACTCTAGACCAAGTTTAATTTTCTTCTCAGTCAAATAACTCAAAATGAAATAATAATTATGCTCATTATCATGTTTTTAAATTTAGATCAACTTTTTTCATGAAAATTATGATTTATCCATTGTGCTCATGTTCATGGACTGTTCAGCAACAAATTACAGTCCTGTGCAGGGCTAAGAGTTGGACTCGATGATCCTTGTGGGTCCCTTCCAACTCAGCATATCCTGTGATTCTGTGATTTGTGTATGAGGTCATAAGAGTAGGAATCATTACATTTCATTTTTTCTATCAGCCTTCTTAGTGGTTTACAAGAAGTTTACACCTACTGTGTAATATTAAGACTCAGTCAGTTATAACACTGTTTGAGACTGAACTTGTCATTAATCATAGATTCATCTTTCAATCAGCTTCATTCTTTGTACTTTTACAGTATTTTGTGTTCCTACATTAAAAAAGGTAATTGAAATATAAATGTATTTGCAATAATTTTAGTTTGCAGATATTGATTGATCCACACCAACTTTGATAGATTGTCCTATGGCAACTTATCAAACTAGAGTTCTTTTTTTCTGTGGTCACCACTTCATGTTCCATCACTTACAGCTTTCATTTCAAACAAACAAACAAATAAACAAACAAAACCTCCCTAGATCTCTGCTGAAAAAAAGTCTATGGAAAAACCAGGTAATTGCAAGTGGGTCCTGCACTTTGGCCACAACAATCTCCTGCAGCACTACAGACTGGAGACAGAGTGGCTGGAGAGCAGCCAGGCAGAAAGGGACCTGGGAGTTTGCATTGACAGGAAGCTGAACATGAGCCAGCAGTGTGCCCAGGTGGCCAAGAAGGCCAATGACATTCTGGCCTGGATCAGGAACAGTGTGGCCAGCAGGACCAGGGAAGTGATTCTTCCCCTGTACTCAGCACTGGTGAGGCCACACCTGGAGTGCTGTGTCCAGTTCTGGGCCCCTCAGTTCAGGAAGGATATTGAGGTGCTGGAGCAGATCCAGAGAAGAGCAACGAGGCAGAAGGGACTGGAGCACAAGTCCTATGAGGAGAGGCTGAGGGAGCTGGGGTCATTTAGCCTGGAGAAGAGGAGGCTCAGGGGAGACCTCATCACTCTCTACAACTCCCTGACAGGAGGTTGTAGCCAGGTGGGGGTTGGTCTCTTCTCCCAGGCAGCTATCAGTAAGACAAGAGGGCATGATCTTAAGTTCTGCCAGGGGAAGTTTAGGTGGAATATTAGGAAGAAATTCTTTACAGAGAGAGTAATCAGGCATTAGAATGGGATGCCCAGGGAAGTGGTGGATTCTCTGTCCCTGGAGGTTTTTAAGATGAGACTGGTTGTGGCACTTAGTGCCATGGTCTAGTAACACGGCAGTAGTGGATCGATTGGACTTGATCTCAGAGGTCCCTTCCAACCCAGCTGTTTCTATGATTCTATACTGTCAGCACGAGTATTCAGAGGATCTTCAATAGGAGATCTGAAATACATTAACAGTCATTCACATACACAGAGAAATTAAAAATACTAAAAATATTATCAGTGAATGTATAAACAAAATATGAGAGATTTTCAGGGAAGAAGTGAGGATTTTTACCCTAGAAAAGAAGGACATTATATTTTTATTATTATTTATTGTCCAATTATTTGGTTTCCAATGGAGATATTATTGCTGTAACGGTCTCTTCTCAAGCAAGTGGGACAAGTATGTTGGTGTTATGGATACAAAGGTCATGAAGCTCTGAGTAAATTGTTCTAGAGCATAGTGGTTAATTTTTTCTTTTTAATAAGTTGGTGGTGAACATAAGCAAAGAGACACTGTATTTAATTTAGCAGTTTGAGAAGGTGAACAGCAATGGTAGAGATGGGAATTCTGAAAAAAATTCAAAAGAGGGAAAATGAGATGCTTGCTTCTTTGTTACAACTCTACATGCGGTTTTGTGATGATTAGCAATAGAACAATATTTATAGCTGTTTAAAGATATGTTATTCAGTCAGTTTTGGGCTCTCTTCTACTGGAAAATTGTTGCAAAACAGAAACAAGGCCAGGAGAGGGTCCCTAGGAAGAGAAGGGGTCTGAAGCATCATTGTATTGAGAGCAAATGAGAACTCGATTAATTCAGGTTTAAGAAGAGAAGGCTAAGGAAGAGTCCGGTTTTCAGCAATCTGGAGGGTTATTACAAAGAAGATACAAAGGAAAACTTGACAGGTTTAGGGTTGCTCACAGAGGTTGTGAAATCTCTATCCTTAGACAAAACCTTCTAAGTGGAGTCAAATTAGAAGTCAGACTTATTTTAAGCAGGGATTTGAACCACACTATCAAACAGGTTTCTTCTAATTTTAGTTGGTACAAAATTAATTTTTCCATGCTTGAAGCTCTAACATACATTTTCTTATGAAGGCTATACATGCTTTTAGTCATAGGAAAGATTTTTCAGGTAGAAGGAATGCATTTAGACATTGTAGAACATTTTAGATGAAAACAAGACTTAGATAACCAGGCTTCAGTAAATGCTGATAGTTCTGATTCTATGAAGAAAGGAACCACATATCAAGACCAAACAATAAAAGCATTAACTGAGAATTTTGCAAGAAATCAAAATTAAAACTATGATATTGTCTTCTACCCAATTGGAGACAGGCAAATAAAAATGGACTCTGAGTAATTGAAAAAAAAAAAAAAAAGAAAAAATGAATAAGCATAACTCCAAGTCAGTGTAAAGTAAGGTCACTGTAAGTCCTGACAATGGTCAGAACAAGAAATTTAACAGTTCCAAAAATGCAGCATATAATCCATAACAAATAGGTAGTACCTGTAAAAAGATGTCGACAAAGAGTTTAAATTGCAATTTCCTTGTCTTTAGTTTGACTAATTTTTTGTCATCTTAGTTTCTCCTAGGAGTAAGTGAGTAGCTGTGTGGATACAGGAAAGCAGTTGCTGTATCCATCAGCCCAAGACAGAGACTACATGTGCTCCAAAATGCGCTTAGCTAAAACTAGCGGCCCTTGTGATAAGCAAGAGGAGTTGAAATTATCAGTTTTGAAGTACATCTTACTGGTATCCATTAGAGTCATTGGTGTGGCAGAAATGTTAACACCATGTGTGAGGAAAAAGGGGAGGGACTTATCATAATAATAGTATCATCTGTTTCCAAGTAATGACTTCTGAGTATTTAGGGCTAAATGTTCTAAAGATAAAGCAGAGGGCAGATCAGTAGTAATGCCTTAGAGAAAGAAAACTCATATGAATTTTGAACTGCTGTTGCACAGGGCATTTAAGACTCCCTATGTATGTACAGGAGAAAGAAAAGGTGCAGTATCTTTGATGTCTGAATGGTTGTGCAAAACTGAAAGCTCCTTCTGTCTGTTCCTTGTCATGTTCACAATCTTAAATGGCAATTTGTTAGCTCACAACTAGTTGTATTCAATATGAGGAGGGAATTTGATATTTGATCTTCCTTTAAATTACTCACAGAAGAAAACAATGATAGCTCAGGTCTGAGTAATCATTATTCATGTACATTTTCAGCATGCAAAACTAGTGAAATTCAAGCTAAAATAGGTTTGTGAAATTGCACTGCAAATTTGAAAGATAAATGTATGAGAAATGACATTGTTAGAATTGGGAGAGCATTTTACATTAAGACATAAAACCAATACAAAATCAGCAAGATATAGTATAAATTAAATAAAAACTATAAAATTAATATGTCTCAATGAATTTATCAAACAGGGAAATGCATATAACATTTTGTTTTGCCTAACATTTTAACAATGAACTAGACTTACAAGAACTATGACTGATACAGTTTGCAATGACTCAAGGGCTGGGATAGTACTAAATAAAAAGAAAGACAAAACTTTCAAACCAAGAAACACTTTCAAGTTTAAAGTTGTTGTGGTTTAACCCCAGTTGGCAACCAAGCACCAGGCAGCCTGTTGCTCGCTGGGTGTGATCAGAAAGAGCCTGTGCTCGCTCACCAGTGTGATCGGAAAGAGAATTGCAAGCATAAAAGCTGGAAAACTCATGGGTTGAGATAAAAACAGCTTGATAGGAAAAGAAAAAGCCATGAACAGAAGCAAAGCAAAACAAGGAATTCTTTCACTGCTTCCCATAGGCAGGCAGGTGTTCAGACATCACCACGAGAGCAGGGCCCCATCATATATACTTGGGAAGACAAATGTCATCACTACAAACTTCCCCCCCACTCCTTCTTCTTCCTCTCAGTTTTATATACTGATCCCATATAGTATGGAATATCCCTTGGCTCAGTTTGAGTCATCTGTCCTGGCTGTGTCTCCTCACAACCTCTCATGCACCCCCAGCTTCCCTGCCAGTGTGGCAGTATGAAAAGCAGTAAAGGCCTTGGCTCTGTGTAAGCACTGCTCAGCAATAACAAAAACACCTTTTTGTTATCGAATCAGTGTTCAGCATAAATCCAAAACACAGGTCCAATACTAGCCACTGTGAGTAAAATTAACTCTACCCCAGCCAAAACCAGCACAAAAGTGTTATGGAGAAAGGGAACACACTATACACCTAGAGTCAAGAATTTATTGTTAGTCTAAATAAAACAAATAGCAGTGAAATCAAAATTAGCAATTATTTTTAGTTCAGTTGCAATATTTACATCAAAATAGTACAGCAGAACCCTTTAAGAACACAATTAAAGTTGTTACACAAAATTTATTAATAGTTCTTTTCTTTATTGTTGTACTCTCCTTTCCAATGTCTCTGTGAGTCCTTTGTGGGCAGTGAGAGCCTCATCAAGAAGAATTGCATGCACAGAGAAGGGTAGTTTATCAAATGTCATTAGAGTCCTAAATTAAATCCTGGAAGGTGTACAGTGCTCTTGTATACCCCCCACACAGCATTGTCAGAGCTCAGGCTCAGGTACGGGATGCAACAGGCACTTCGCTCCAAAGCAGAATGTGAAAACAGCCCAGTCCAGCTCTGCCAAGGTGAGCCCAGGCCAGCCCTGAGACAAGTGCTTGGAGCTGAGGGCAGAGTCCAAGGTCTCATAACTTGGATTGGCAATAATATTTTATTATTATTTATTAAGATACAGATGAGTTAATCTATAATTACTCTATGAAGAATACTTTCATCAGAAAATTGATTTTGAAAATGCTTTTAAGAGTTTCTGATGGGTAGTGAGTGGATAATTGCAGTGTTGTGGACCAAAATATTGGAATACTTTTCTAAGTCTGGCACAAAATTTAAGAACGTATATTTTTAAGTTCTGATTACAATTTATTCACAAACTGAATTTTAATTTTATTGAATAGAAAATAACACAGAAGTTCCTTCTCATGTAGCAGTCTTTTATCCAGTTTTATTCAGGATAATGGACACAGCGACTGCTTTTGTTGATTTGGTGTAATTTCATCAGTTTGATCAATAAGAACAAAAGAACTTTTAACTTTTTATTCCTGATCTAAGTCTTCAAGACAGATATCAGACAAAATTTTGAAAGCTATCTGTTTTAAAGACCTCAATCTATCTAATTATTTTGATTTTTTTGCAATGCTTAGAACATCAGTCTTCCTCTCCCTCCCTTTTTTCCTTTTTTATTCAGTGAATCTGGTGAAGGAATAGGAGGAATTCGGAAGAAGTCAAAATCAGCTTCTCTTTGGGATATTACATACCACCATGTACAAGCAATATGGGATGAACAAATATCGGATAGACAAAAAATAAAAAAAATTAAAAAGTGTCTTAAAACTAAAAAGTAATGGTATAACCAAAGCTTTTGGCCAAAGGCTAATGAAATCTTGCAGTTGCTACATATGATCCTATGCTCTGCTCAGAGATAAGGGATGGCTGAGAGGGCTTAAGTCCCCTCTGCTTTTATCATAATCATTATTACCATACAAAATCCAATTTTATGGATTTTTACACTAAACCAGGTATGACCCACATAAAAAAGACATCTCCTTTGCTAATTCTTTATGAAAGGAAATTATTAGTGCAGAATATCAAAAACCTTGCACCGTTTTTTAACCTCAGTGATTTTATTTCTGTACCTGATCTTCTGGTGTTTCTTTAGGTACTCTCTAAGAAAAATAGATATATTTCTATTGTAGATACAGTGTATTAAGTAATATGTGCTAAAATGAAAAATGCTATTTTTAATTAGGATTTTAACAATTTAGATGAGATTGTAACATATTTCTTTGCATAGGCCAAAATGGGTCAATCCAGTTTCTTGTAAAATGACATTTTTAAGTTTTGTGCCAAATTCAGCTATGAAATATTTTACAGAGAGATCTTCATTTGCCTGATTTGTATTGTCCTGTTAGACTTATAGACAGGTAGCATAAATGTGCTGTGCAGAGGTCAGGGTTAAAATCAAGAGGGAAAAAAAATTACAGTGTAAAAGTCAAATGTCTACACTACAGTTTCATTTAAGAGGATAATATTTTGTCTGCTTGCTCCTTTTGCAAAATGGTTAATTGTGAAATAAAAATCTGAGAAGTATTTATTTTTAGCTGTCTATTAAATAATTTTAGTCTGCTTATGTTTATATTTTGATGTTCTGTATGGGAAAATTAATTATATTCTTATTAAGTTGCAAACTTTTATGGTCAGTTTACATACAGTAAACTAAATTAATTAAAAATCTGGAACTGCTTAGTTTTTAATTTAGGAAATAAGAGAGTACACAAGTAAAACCTATCTCTGACATTTAGGAAGCTGATAATTTGAGGGAGAAAACTCACCTGAATAGTATAGGGAGAGGAGAAGGAATAGTGAATTCTGTTTCTGATGCCATATCACTATCTGGGAGTTTAGTGGGACAGATTTTGCTCTTTTTGTGGTTGTTGGTTTTGTTTTCAAAAACATGCATTATGCCTGTACATCAGTTTACCCTGCTGAAAAACTATAGCTGTAGGACTAATAGAAAGAGCAGTGAGCACACTCATAATTTCATTGGAATACAACGTGTTTGTAGTAATTAGGGATATGTATGTGTTCTCATTTGTGGCAGTTAGCAGTATGTCTGCTTCCAGAGGTGATTCTGCATTAATCATGAAGAATAAGGAACATAAATATTTGTATATTCATGTTCCTGTAATTATTGTTACCAAAAAAAAAAAAAAAAAAGATGTATTAAGCTAGTCCTCATAGTAAATAACACTGCATACAAATACGTCAGATGCCATTTGTATCTTCTTGTGATACAGGTTGTGATAGGCTCAGTTATACATTTTAAGGTACCATGCCAGACAGTGTGGCTTAAACAGGGAGCTGTCTATATGAATAACCCACCTCAAATTTCCCTGTAACATTGTTTCAATATCATCTACTGACTTCAGAGAGCACGGCTTTTGTGGGTTTCTTGACAAAAATTTGAGTTTTCATTAGCTATTGTATTAGGGAGGGTTCGGAACATACTGAAGCTTGCAAACCAAGACACCGTTGAAAGCTCAATAAAACATATATTTATTACAAAGAAGTGACTGAAAAAAACGGGCACCTGAGAGATAGAGAAAACCAGAGAGGAAACACGACACCCTACTCATTCAGGTGCCATTTATGGGATGATCTTACCCATTCCAGATACTATAAAATCCTCTGCAGCAGCTGCGTTTTCCGGAGGGTTAGCAGGCTCCTACGATAGCAGGCATCCCCGCTAAAGGCAACTTGATCCTTTGCGTAGAGCAAGCCAACCACACACAGAACACCTGTCTGCTTTTATACAGTCCATTGAACACCTCTGCCTGGGAAGGTGTGGCCAGTACCGCCTGGCCAGAGGTTCCCAATCCTACCCTCTTGGTTATGTAAGTTCATCCCTTCAGCGCATGCGTGAGAACTTTGGAAATCCCCTAATGCATGCGCAGTTAGCTTTGGGGGTCTTTTCTAATTGAGTCGGGGGTCGAGCCTTCCTCCCCTCTTCTTCGATTTCTCCTTCAAATGCCCTTGGCAGACAATGAACCAATAGTAGAACACCAATTAAAATGGTTTATACAGAAGTTCTCCCTCCAAGGACGAATTCACTGCTTTATCAGCGAACTTGGCAGGGAGAATATAAACTACCACAGGTGGCTGGGGCCAAACAGAAACCAAAAACTATCAACATTCCCGCTACAGCTATTTAAACCATACTTAAGTCTCTCCATTTATTTATACTTGTTATGGGTTTGATTTACAATTTCATTATTCATTTTTGTGGAGATGACAGACTTACTTGCCCAAGATTAATTTTACCATCTGTGTTAATACCAATTATTTTAATGTGAGATGTTTTGTAAATCTGCTTCTGAAAAACATTTACTTTGATTCAGAAGGGTTCATACAAGCAAAATCATACTCTATTTTTATTGTTCAAGTTGTAGTTATCATTACAATAACTCAACCACCCCACATATTTTTTTATTCTAGATGAAGTCCCTGGGCAGGGAACAGAATTGAAACCTGCTTTTTTAAGGTTATACTGGTTGCATATATACTGTTTATGCCAGAAAAATACCAACGTGAGACAGTTTGCAGTGGTTTCCTACGAATGGCAAAGTCATTTTCATAAAGTATATTGTAATTTACATCACTTAGAGAAAGCAGCTATACTTCATCAGAGGTGACTGGCAATGAGAGAGGGAAAAGCCCTTGGGTGAAGCATTTATAGTTTTTTTCTTTTTACTTATACATTATTGTTCATTTTCACAAAGACAACCTGAGTAAATTGACACTTAAGGAGAACTCAAACTGATGCAGTACTTGAATAAAATTCTATGCAGAACAAAAGGGTGGCCTTTCTAGGGAAATAGATATATTAAAAGCCTTATTGTATGTTTTATTTATGAAGCTGTTATAAAAGTATTTCTCCATTTACAGTAAAAAGTTGACTAAGGTAATAAGCATGAACATACCTCAAATAGTGAATTCTAGCTCACTTTTTTTTACCTTACATTTTTAACCTACTATTCCAGTATTTGCACAAAGGGCATTTAAGTCAATCCAATCTTAGGTAATAAATCTTAAACGTACTTTAAAATAGTTGGGATTGTTTACTCCTCCTTGGTTCTACATGCCAATTCAAAAACTGAAAAAAATTATCATAAATCAGTATTGCTGTCAAAATGGTCACCTCACAAATGTAAAAAGTGAATATACTCAATAGAGAGAAATACTAAGATCACTACTTTATAATATAAAATGAATAGAGTGCAACTAGGAATCTCTCTGTTTTGATTCACATGCCCACACAGACCTCCCATATGTTCACCCTAATAAAAATAAATACTCATTAAAATTTAACAGTCCCATGTATCTTTATGACGATGCTGTACTGCTAACTGAATTTGAAGCACAAAAGATAGTTAGTATTCCATTCAAATTGTGGTTTTCATATATATATTTGTGTATACACGTGCACACACTCTTCAGTTATCCAAAATCATTAAAAAAGATCCAGCCAGAGGGTTTCTGGTTCCCCAGTTGAAAGCCATGAGCTAAAAAGCTCAGCAGTTCTAGAAAGGAAATTTTCATTGATTTCATAGTAACACCATTTCTGTTCAAACACCTGAATTTATAATTAAACACTACATTTTGTCTTGTACTGTATGTTTTGGGCCAGCAGGCCAGGGGACAGAAAGCTTTATGGCAATTTTAGTGTGAGAGTAGCTATCAAGCAATAAGGACATTAGTATATGGGAAAAGAATAAAGAAAATAAACAAAAAACCCCAACCCCTGGAAACACCACATCCTTCCTTATACGGACTACTACTAGCCACAGCTTCAGAGACATCAGAAACCTTGTAAAATATTATTTTTGTTCACCCCTTGATGCCAAACTCCTGGCAAGAGGTTTAGAAAAAGGCACAAGGTGTGCAAAAGCATTATGACATCTATAAAGTCTAAATCATGGAAGAAAAATTTAGCAAACCTAAACCACAAAACTTTTCTTGTGCTTTGTTTTCAGAAAGTCATACATACTCCATGAAACCTTCACAAAATTTAAATCAAAAATACATAATCACAATGGAAACCATAATTATTCCTAGTCTTCCTCCACACTAGTAAATGTACTTACCTACAATATGTACTAAACCAGATAATTTCTGTCAAACTTCTCAACAACTATTACAGAAATCAGAACAAAGCATGTCCACTTGCCTCTAGCAATAACAATATGAACAGACTGATCTAGGGACGATTCTGTTAACTCTTAAATTCTTCTCCGAAAAGACATTTTTCTGCCTATTTCCATATCCAATGCTAAATAAAGAAAAAAATGTACAACATATTGCAATTTTTGTTTGACATAAGTTTATAATAGTTCTTCATTTGAGGGAGGGAACAGCCTTATATTTTGCTGACTGAATAATCTTAAAAGTGACAGTTTCTACTGCCACTCATTTCTCATGGAATGCTAAAAGTTCTCACAGGCAATGTGGTGATCACAAACCACTTCTTTTTGCCCTTAGAGGGAAAACCTGTGTTCTTATCTACTTGAAATGCAAAGTTGGTTCTCATCATGGCAAAATGAAGTGTGAAAGAGTAAAACATAAAGAACATGTTGAATTTTGTTGGAAGATAAAGAAAATATAGGAGTACATACACATGTAATGCTTGAAAGCTACTATTATGTGGGTTTTTTTTATGTATGTTGCAACCTCCTATTTTCCCTGGAATACACAAATTTTCTAAGCTGAATACCTAGATTAGCTATTCTTCTTAATCTTTTAAATCTGCGTTTCTACTATGCAGTCTAAATGATCTGTCTTGGTGCACTCCCTAGTGACAGAAATTTCAATGCTGAAATTTTCCTGTCTGTGAAGCAGAGATATCAGTTACCAATTATTTACTGTCTACATTGAGCAACTAAAACAAGGAGCAAAGTAATGGCAATCCTGTTCATCTCTCAGCTACTGTAAAACCCACTTACATATCATGTAAAATTCTCCAGAATGAAAAGATGCAGTTTTATAAAAAGACGGTATTGATGAATTAGCCCCAAAATATCCATATTTTGCAGCTGCCCATTAAATGGTAAATATTTGCAACATGGTGCGGAATTAATTTCCTTGCAGTTTATGCCAAATATGTTTCTGAATCCTGTTGTAATAACGCCTGTTCCTATAATATTCTTTTTTTGGATTAAAGAATCATCTAACATATATACAAAGTTGATCTGTTCTAAATTACAGTGAAACCTAAAAGTAATTACAGTTAAAACCATCTCTGGGGTCGTTTTTAAGTAGAAGTGAGAATTTAAATTGTTCACTCTAACTATGTAGCATTTCACAACCTGAAACTCAGAGCAAGGAGGTTTGAGGACAGGTTGTGTTACTGAATTCTACTTCTTCAACTCAAAGAGAAATCAGAAGAAAACCCAAAATATCATAATAAATCTGAAACAGAAATCCCAGCAGACTCATAAAAACTTGATAAGTAGAAAACTTTCAGGCAGTAATTTCAAAGTTTCTGATGTTAACAAAAGGTAACACATTGCTTATATGAACTTCTATCTAGTTCTCAACTCAGCATTTTGCTCTTCACTTGTTAACTTATACTCTTAGTGAATCCCACCACATACTTTCAATAAACTTTACTTCTTTTTCTTTTTTTTATGTCTCCAGCTGGCATTTAGCAGATGTATTAGGCTAATCTGTGGAAGAAAAGTCTTCAGGGCTTATTAAACATGGAAGCTATAGCTATAGGGGTAAAGGAATTCTGTTCAGGAAATGAGCTGTGGCCCTCTGAACAAGTAATGCAGAGTAATGCACATTTGTACAGCTCAGGATGAGACATCACTCAAGTGGACTGATAAACGTATATGGAATATGCTTGGGCCCAGGTCTGTGCAAGGACACATTCAGTACTCAATAGGCTTCAAGATAACTATTATTTTTAGACATTTTTTTCTATCCTCTCCCAGTCCTCATGGTTCAAGTATCAGAAATCATAAAGCAATGTTGAGTGTATGGGTTGAGGATCTGACATGAAAATAAATAGGATTGTGTGAGGGCACAGTTCCAATATATACTATATATATGCATTCAGACAGTTCCAATATATACTAGAGGAAGGAGAGTTGCAGTTTAATAGAGATGCAGTTTCGTCTATAAAGACGCTATGGGGTAGTTTATTGAGTGAACTATCTCCATAATATCAACCTGGATTTGTCTGAAAGAAAACCAGTCATTTCACTCAAAAGCCCTGGGAATAAGCAGTTTTGTTGTCTAGGGCCTAGGGGTGAATACTGGTGCTACATCATTTGCCATGAGAGGCGTCAACTAAAATGCCATTTTTTAGTCTGGAAATCTCAAAGCTATTCATTTTCAGAAGTTATGATAGCATGCTGGAGAAATATGGGTTTTTTCTTATCTACTTCTTATGATGTTTTGTCTATATCTTCAACTTCCACTTGTGGCAGACAGGACATCGGGTTAACACCACCACTTCTCTGTCCAAATTTGACTGGCTTACAGTCATTTAGCAGCACTGCAGAACAGAAATCAGTACTTGTGAAAAGGACTGAACAGAGCACGCAAGGCTTCATAAAATTTAGATAATAAAAAAGAAGACCTTAAATTATGATGCCTTCCACCCACCCCTTCATTTATAGAGGAAAACCTGAAGTATTATATTCAACAAGAGAATGTAGCTGCTACTCAAGAACACACAAAAGAGTAAAAATTATTTTAACAAACATTGTTTGGTGCATATAGTACAATACTTGCTCCCATATTACCATTTCTCTTATTCAATTTCATTACAGAAATTACTTTAAACCATTTAAGTGAATCAAATCATTAGAGAGAACTGTGAAGAAAGGAGAACAGTGAATGAAAAGAGACCAGTAGGGTGAGTTGCATAGCTATTCTTTACCCCCAAACACCTTCAGTGCTTAGATATTACCTACATCAAATTACACACACTTGAGAGTAATGATATCATTAATCCATCCTTTGTTCTTGGCTATACAAGACTTTAGTTAGAAGCATTAAATTTGTTCATATACTGATTAATAGCTATTTGCAAGGGGAAATTCATGACCACTATGAGGTTTTTTTAACTTTTAATTGTCTATGTATAATTAAATCACTTGAAGTTCTCTGTAATGAATAAGTGGTGTACTTTCGGCTCAGTTATACTTATATAAGTGTTTGCTTGATGCAGAACAAAGGTGTGGTTTTGCTCTCCTCTCCACTTTGAATTTTTGTAAATATAATTTGATTTCAGTTTCAAATATGTTTTTTAAATCTTATTCTCAGAGTCTATTTTTTATTCCAGATAGAGTCTATTTTAATTTTAGGGATTATTTCTGCACCAGACAGTAGTTTTCTCCTCACAGTTTCTCTAAGCCGAAAGAGGAATGACTTAAAAAAGTCCTCCCTAGCAACACAGTTTCTTTTATAAATTATAACAGACATAACGCAACAGATTCTCACCCTCTTCCCAAATTATCAACCCTTACCAAAGTATCTTGGAAAAGCTTTGTTTCCCATACCAAACAATTTTGCTCATCAGTGTACTTCTGTTTTTCATGGGATCATTTCTGCATGAGCCTCTTCAGAGTCCTGCGAGCATAGTACATGAACTCAATGACAAGCCAGCCTCATGTCTGCCTGTAGATATACAGGAATATTCTTGTGATCAGGAGCTTCTCCTTTTTTTCCAGTTTCCTTCCTAATTATCTACGTCATACATGGTACCCAGCTACTGTGTCAGTCTTTCCTGGTACTCCTTGTGATCATGTCTTTCCAGCTTAGGCTTTTTCACCATTTGCTAAAGTTCTTTAGGAATCTGTATCGCTTTATAATATGAGCAAAATAATGAGATAATTACCATATCTGGGCCTTCAAATTGTGGTGTCAAGGGCATTTGACAAATTGTGAGAGGGTACTGTCTGATGAGGAATAATAAAGTAATAGACAGCAGAATCACGACATTTGCTGAAGCATTGTCATGGGACTAGGCTAGGGAGAGGAGGTAGGACCTGGAGCCTGCGGCATGTCTCCTGAAACAGTTTGACTCCTGAGCTGCTCCAAGTTTTTTCTTGGGAAGTATCTAGTAAAGCCTGTGCTAGAAGGTATGCCGTGTGGGAGATGGTGGATGAGGCTCAAACCAACAATGTCTAGATGCCTAACATTATTAATGACGGAGTGTCTACATCGAAGAACAAAGTCCTGTGCAGATACCCCTGAGTTTGAACAGCTAAAGTTAGTCAATTTATTCAAGGGAGTGAAATTCTGTGAGAATGTCTTATGAATTTCAGTCTGTCTTCTAGACATAAGTTGGATCATTCAGACCAGTAAAGAGTGATTGTTACACGTTACCTAGAATTTCAGTATTTAGGGTTAGCCCTAACCCTAGTCTGTAAATATTGCACAGATCTCAAAAAGCCTATATGACTAAATTTTCATAATGGCCTAAAAGAGACCAGAATGTCTAAAAACAGTTACGATACTCAAACTGGTTTCCAACTACATGAAAATCAGTGTAATTTAAATACCTAAATAGCATTGAAGATCTGAATTCGAATTTAAGCTTTCTTTTTAGAATGAACAGGATGTTTGAAGCAGGACAACAAGAATATCTAATTTTTCTGTTTTTGAAGATTTTTTTTGTTTCTATTGCCCTGTCTGCACACTTCTGAGAAAATTTTTCTTTTCAGTCAAAAGTTGCATATGTGAATATTATTTTAAATTTAGATATTTACCTGAATGAGACCTGGGATGAGCTTTAAAAAGTAGCTAAAATCTATGGTCTGGGTTTTGTTTTGTTGGAGGGAGGAGATGCACAGCTTGTGTCCTGTGTTGTGACACTGCACAAAGGCAGGTCCCATCATGTGAACAACCTATTGGAAAGCTGCAATTGAGGAAATGAAGAAAAATATGCTCACATTCAGTCCCAGACCAAAGTCCAGAGATCTGAAGGATGCTTTGAGCATAATAGTCAGGAAAGAGCTTCACAAAAACATTCGTCCACTAATGTTACAATGGAAAAACCTGATGTCAGTGACAAATTTTGCAAATGCTTATGTACATACCGCACCTTAGAAACAGAATTGTATGAGTCCAGAGTTGAGTAAATAAAGCCAGAAGATCACATAGCAAGATTTGTTTTTATTGGGAAGCACTGTGATTTCACACCTAAGGAATGTATTCATACCTGCATTAACCATACCATTTTTAATGTGGAGATGACTATATTATCTTATATAAATTATATTTGTAGACCTCTATGGCATAAATAGAAGCCCACATCAGAAGATATTCAAGATCAAGGAGTCTTATCTCTTCCACTAAGTGTCAACTACTCCTAGGATTAAGTAATTTTTAATAGGTAATAAATCAATTGGACTCAAAATAAATAGAACACTTTTATATATAAAATCAATCTCATTTATACATTTATACATGTTATATATACAAAAATATATATTATATACACACATATATAAATAAAATGTGTGGGCACATTTCATATAAAAAATGAAATCAATTTTCTTCACATATGTATCCAACTTCTATGATATGCTTAGAATATACACATTTGGGTATTATAATAATATGAAATACGATTCAAAGCAGAGTTCCACATGTGAATAAGCCAACAGATGGCAAGAATCCTCTAAGGCAGTCTGTATGCCAAAGTATAAATACTGCTACAGTAAAACTAACCACAAGAGGAAACTAAAACCTGTAGATAATGCATCATTAAGCAAAATACAGTTAGAATTCTGGACTCTCAGCTTGGCTGAATGAGTGAATCTTGCCCTGTCACAAGTTATTTTCAAGTTTTCTGAAGTAGAGAAAAAATATTCTTAATTTTAATGACTAAAGGTGTGGCATGGAGAGACATTATATTTGTCCTCACTAGGTACAGGAATTATTAAAGCCCTGAACATCTCTGAAATATAGTGTGTGATAGCACTGGATTAGAAGCTGTGCAAATAAAAGCACAGGTGACAACCACAAGACTTATCCCAAACCAAGGGTTTAGCTGCCTGCCAGCACCCAGCTTGGGTAGCACCAGTAAAAGATTTACTTGGTATGTACTACCTTGTTCTTCTTGACTTTCAGCCTGAAACTGGATTCTTAATCAGACTTTCCAGTTCATGCACAAATACATGTCTTCCAGGAGGATAACTTTGGTTGTATCTTACTATTTTCTCCTTACTACACTCTGATAACCAACATTACCTCATCATCTCTCAGATCTAACTTGGCCTAAAAAATTCCTTGGCCTAAAGTACTTAAAATTGAGATGGAAATCTTAAGTATCTCATTCAAGAGGCTTTAGATCTTTTAAAGAACTGTATGAAAGTTCTTACAGGAACAATAAATAAGGTAGGTGTCGTGATATGCTTCCCCGAGACCTGCTTTCTGTTGCAACTTGGCCTCGAAGATGACAAGCTAGATAGATACCCTTGGAGATGCTCAATACACTGCATATTGCAGTGAAATTCTCTAAAAATACAGTTGAATCTTAGTAAACATTGTGTAAATAAAAATTGCTGTTTGCATCAATATGAGCTTATTAAACCATGAAGTCCAAGTTAGGCAACTCATGCAGTATGATTCCCTGCTGTTCTGTATGACTGACCCAGCAGACCCATCTGCATGAAGGGCTGATAAATCTGACTGAATCAACATTGGCTCTTTGCCTATTGTTTTAAGCAAAAACTCACTATTTCATCCCAAACATGAGCTACATGGTTCTTGTGTTTTGCTCCACTTATAGGAAGTTTTAAGCCTTAAGCATATTTTGACCATACCTGAGTGTATAGTATATGTTGAAAAATGGGTTACAGTTGTCTCTGATTAAAAACAAAACAGAAAAAAAAAAGAAGATATTTATTAATGGCTAACTTAAATCAGACTACTGGTCTCAGTTCAGCTTCAAGTAAATCAATAGGCCTTTCCAATTAAGCCAAATCGTGGGAACATTTTGCTATGAAGAAATATACTGCTAAAGACATGATTCCTTAATAAGATGTGTGTAGAAGTCTAGAACACATTTCGTGTTGTCTTAAACCGAATAATCAGGTGTTTTTAACTGTTCCCAGCACTTTAAGTTTTTATTCTAGTTTGCTTTTCTTTTAACATACACTTAAAAACACATTTCTACTACTGCTGATGGCACTTTTTGCTTAAAAAACCCACTTATTTATAAAACAAACATTTCAAAATTATTCAGAGAAATAAAACAGTCTTTCTTGGAAAATGTACCTATAAGCCCCAAGGCAAGGCATATTAAAAATATACTCCCAATGGATGTGATGTGCTAACATATTCACTCTCTCTGTCTGAACATTTTTAGGCAATCCCTCTGCAAATTTGATTGCTGGCTGGTTTGACAGCAAATACAATCTGCCACACTTTTGTGTGAGTTATGCACAGCTGTGTATATAAGCTTCCATAAAATAACCCATATGCTAATTGTGTGCATTGGAGAAGACTGTAGTAGCACAGGATAGAAAATAAGGCACTAGTTAAGGTCTTCTGCTTCCTTGACACTCTCCCCTTGCTGAGTTCTCTCATTTTTCGTGTAAATCTGAAAAAAAATGCTTCAGTGACTAAAATGTGGTACACTATAAGCAGCCACCACTTTGTCAATCTTTGATCCCTCTAGTACTCCGATGATATGATTACAGGTTTCCCAGCAATGAGGCTCTTTCAATTCCATCTTTCAGTGGTCCCCCATTTGAAATTTTCAGTGCTAAAGATGTACCAAATGTTGTTACTGTTGTTACATGAAAATAATTTTTTAAAAAACATAGTTGTTTTTCTTTTGCCACCTTTGCAAGAATATCAGCCGAAAGTTTGTCACTCCCTTCTGAAGACCAGTACAGAAGAGTACCAGTACTTGCTTAGAACTTCAAAGTCTGGTCTTACTTATACAGGCTACTACAAAACAACATTCTGTAGCATCCTATCAGGCCAGGCGAAAACACATGCTTGCTTTCCAAACTTAAAGTATCTGTACACAGCTCTCTGGTTAGCTACTATCTGTTTCTCTCCAGCCAGCCACATGACAGCTACTCATAGCCTATTCATGAGGGAAACCAGGCCTCTTCTGAGAAAAAAATGTCTATTAAAAGCATTTTAATTCTAAATGTTTCCTTTTTATATTTGATGCAAGCTAAAAGAACTTCAGGAAAAAGAGAAAACCTGAGCAAGAAAAAAAGAGAGATATAAGGAAAAAATTAAATCCTTCTATGAAACAACAATGCTGCTCTGACAGAAACAAAAGGCAGAGACATAAATGCAGAGACCATTGGATAGAGATTTCAAGAGCTGTCTTGTAGCAAAATCAATTGATGAAACATAGGAGAGAGGCACCTTTGAAAGGGAGTAAACATTTGAATCCAGAGCAAAGTAGTCAGAAGAAATTGATTTGATGAAGAATGCTTTCCTGGTTCATATTCACCACTACAAGACATTAAAAAACAAATAAACAAACAAAGCAAACAACAACAACAAAATAAAACAGAAAAACTCACCCCAAAAACAAACAAAAACACCAACCCAATGAACCAAGCAAAAAAACCCCCAAAACCAACCAACCAAACCCCCCTTCCAAAAAAACAAAAACTAAACCAACCAACCAACCAAATGAAAAAAAAAAAAACAATTACTACATGAGGTAGTAATGTTTTCCAACAGGCTTCTGTTTTCCACTCTGTCTTCTGGAAATAGGAAAGTACCCTTTTTATGTGATTATTCTTAAAATGTATTTACTGCTATCAAAGCACAGTAATGTTTAACATCTTTTTTGCTCCAGGTCAGTAAAACAAAGGGAGTCTAGAAGAGGGTGGAAGATAATCAGAGACTAGAGCCCTCTCCTGTGAGGAAAGGCTGAGGGAATTTGTATTGCTCAGCCTGGAGAAGAGAAGACTCAGTGGAGACTTTAGAGCAGCCTTCCAGTATATGCAAGAAGGGTACATGCAAGAAGGATGGAGAGGGCATGAAGTGCCAGCACAAGGGGGAATGTCTTCAAACTGAAGGATTAGATTAGATTAGATTAGATTAGATTAGATTAGATTAGATTAGATTAGATTAGATTAGATTAGATTAGATTAGATTAGATTAGATTAGATATTAGGCAGAAATTCTTTACTGTGTGGGTGGTGAGGTACTAGAACAGATTGCCCAAAGAAGTTGCGACTGCCTCATCCCTGGAAGTTGAAAGCCCTCAAAGCCCTGTTGAACCCAGCCTTGAATAACCTAGTCTAGCAACTCCTGCCCATGTCAGGAGTTTGGAACCAGGTGATCTTTAAGGTGTCCCTTCCAATCCAAACCATTCTGTGATTCTATGATTCTGATGGCATCAGTCATACACTTACTCAAGTTAGTGTCAATACTCACATTGCCTTTAGTATTGTAAGGCCAAAAACTAGGTTTATCTATAAAAAGGAGACAAAAAACCTTACAGGGAATTAAAACAAAGCAGAAGAAAAAAATATAGTGGCTTAGGTAAGCATTAAATACTCACTGAAATATAATGATTGAATAATTAATTAGGAAATATTATATTAAAAATAATTAGCTGTAACTGAATTCAGTAATTAACTTCTGATAATACCAGATATAATTGTCACTATAGTAAGAATTATTTTATAAAACAAAAATACATAAATCTATACATAGACTCACACACACATACAAATATTTAATAGAAAATAAAGAAGCTTGTAACAGCCTCTTCAGCTACCCTGAACATTGCCTAAAATATACAGTAAAAGACATAGCATGGTTCTTAATATCAAAGTACCCTCAGAAATCCAGGTCTATTTGCAAAAAAACCAAGAAGAACTAAAAACTGCAAAAGAGATTTTACAGGCCTAATGAAAATTCTCTGATGTCAGAGGAAGCATTCCCTAGCAATTAGGCACAGTGAAATGACTGAATTACATTCTGGTTTATGAATGTTCATCTGGGTTGTTCATTCACTGAATTTCCAGTGGATTATAGTACTTCAATTGTCTGGACCAGACAGGGCAAGAATTTTTCTTACATATAAAAACTTACCAAAATGCCTGTGTAGATAAAATCCCAAACTTCAAATACTTTAGTAGAAATTATCGCAATTATAAAAATCAACTATTATGAATATTTATGGAAATGTACTTAATTCTATTTGCCTTCCCAGAGCACCAAATCTGCTTTTTAGATTTTTCTTCATTGGCCTGTTTCCAAATCTGATTATTTGAAAGCTCTGAAAATGGATTTGGAATCTTATGAAAACATAAGATTATCATCTGTTCTAGTTTTGCTTATAGTCAGATATATTACAACATTAGTTTCCCAGTTGAAAGGTAATAAAAATATTTAAGTGTACTTGCAATTTATTGAAAATAATGTTTAATTATAAATTTGATTCTGCAAATGAATAAAGATCTCTATAGAAAATTAAAATGGCTTAGTGCCAATGTCAAAGTGGTTCTATCCATATTTTATCCAGAGTTTACTTATTTGTGAAAGTTGTAAATTTTCCCTGTATGCAAATGTATTGAGAGATGTTCCCTTGAGTGCATTCTCCCAAAGAAAGAAATTCTGGATATAGCATATTTTTCAGTGTTTAGCACATCCCTCAATTTTAAAACTGATTTTTTATGTAAATGGTGAGTGTCGGAGACTAGAGTTTCAAGAGTACTCATTAAACTGAGACTGTTTATAATCTTGTCCTTGATGTTTATTAACAAGTATCATTCTATCAGTATCACTGGAAGTGCATTCCTCTTCATAGCACATCCAGGTGCACAGTCTGTATAGGTTGCATGCAGGATTACATGTAGGACTAGTTGTAGTAAAAACGGAAGCAACCTGTGATTCAGAATTAAAGCCTCAGTTTCCATCACAAGCAAGCAGCTTTCTGACAGCCATAATGCTATAATCTTGACTTTTCTAATGTATATAATAATTTTCTAGGTTTAATACCTTTCCGAAAAAGAATGCCACAGAGATGAAACTTACAGTTGAGTATTGGGTGGTTTGTTTGATTTGGGGTTTGTTTTTTTGAAGGCTTGCAAATCCAAAAAGTTCTGCATTGTCCATTCCATGTAATTTAAACCAAGTCAGGATCAAAGTGGTTTATTGATTTCTTAATGACATCTCTGTAATGGCCAATCACTGACCTATACAATCACAATATATGTCAACAGATAAACTACAACACTAGACAGCTAAAAAATATTAAACATTTTAATTTTTTTAAATATCCTTATTTAACTAACTTCCAGTATCTCTAATCACACACACCGTTCCCTCCTTGCTCTTTCTGGCCACACAAGCTTCAGTCTCCCCATCACCTCCAAGCCATGTGGGTGCCCCTTTACTTCCCATGTGGCAGAAGCAGGGGACTATAGCTCCAGGGGTACCCACAACCACTACCTCATCCCTGCAGGTGAGGACGGCACCCCAGGGAATCCTGGGGAAGGACAGCACTGCCCAGCCTGCACAGAGATGGAGCACCCACCCGCCTTGCCTGCCCTATTTCCCTTCCTGTGACAGATCTTTATACTTCCCCTATAGCACTTTCCCAGGAGACCATTTTTTTTTCTCAGAGTCTCTTGAACATCTGCTGATAACTGCTTAATAGAGCTTATAGTCATCTTTGTCTTTAATCTGACCAGTTTTGGGGCAGATGCCCTTCCAGACAGCCTGGTGTATTTGATACATTCAGTGTCTACACCTATATTCTTATCTTGAACAATGTTTTTATAACACGATTTTTGCCAAAGCTAAGGCATGAAAGAAAACATCGACAAGTATGCAAAAATACATGTGTGTTAGCATGTCTATATACGTGCATTTTTGTGGAAGAGATTTTCTATTTTTTATCTATACACACAGATATGTGTATGATATTCTTATCTTTCTTCACTGTTTTTCCATCCTTCTCCAATATACTTTTTTGTTTTTAACCTTCAAACAATTAAATACTTTTCTCTAGCCCTTATCCCAATAATTTTAACTAAACAGTTGACATTTTCTCCTGTCAGGCTTAGAACAAAATTGGTTTGATTTAATTATGGCTATAAAATTATCAAAGCACCGTCATCGAAACCAGAGGATCATGTTAAGGTGTCAAACTAGTCAAGCAGTGAACATTCAAATTTGTGAAGACACCGGTGCAATGCTGCGTGAGGATTGATACAAATAATTTCATTAGATGTCAATGGAGGGGAAGACCTCATAAAGTTGTTTGCTGGAGATTCATGATGAAATAAACATGTCTGCAAGAATAATTTCTAATTTATATTTTAGCTTACAAAATTTAGTTGCCTCAGCAAGGTGTTGTAAACTCATCACTGATACAATCTCTGATACACTACTGTAGTTCTGAAGCATAAAATGTCCTATTTTTCTCCACCATCCTTCTGCTTCCTTCAGTGTCTTCTCCATTTCCTGGTTTTAATTTCTTTGTTGGTAGCATTACCTTATCTCTTTTATCATCCCAATCTCCCCCACTCTGTTGTAATACAATAACCAAAACCAAACATATAAATCAAATACTCCCTCCATACTGGGAATGATGATTTACATGCACTTTGACAGCCATTAACTCTCATGACTTAAACTCTGTGCTTTGTCCTTCTATCTTCTGTTTTCTGTGGGTTCAGTGAGACAGAAAACAGGTCAAAGGACTGGTGGAACACTCATACATAAGGATTTACCCTGGCTTCTGACAACTGGTGATGAGGGATACAACTGCATTATCCTCGTTCCCAAGTCAACAAAGCACCTGTGAAGGCAAGGGGTTGTGAGTGTATTATATGCACTGGAAAATGTATAGTTTCAGGTCCCACATTTTTAATGTGATGCATTCTATTGTAAATGTTTTTCCTGCTTTGAAACCAGAGTGACAATTAAAAAGAAGTTATGAGTGCCCAAACAAATGCTAAACAAATAAAGCCAGTTACTAAAGGATGGTTTTAAAATTAAAAGTATAAAAATGGAATTATAAAATGAATTAAATTAAAAACTCAAAAGTATTGAAATTTGCTAATATTCTTTAAATCGGCAAAAAAAGTGAATGAAAATAAATCCCCAAGCAGTGATTTCAGCTTATTCCTGAAAAAATTTTTATCTATTTTCTCTCTACTAGTCTGGGTAATTTGTAGCACCTCACTTTGTTTTTTAATAAAATACAGCTCAAGATCACAAGGATTTATTTTCATTTTGAAGGTAAGAACTAAAGTGTATGATGTAAAAGAATATTTCTGAAATTAGCTGTTTTATTCAAATTGCTTCTCATCTTAATAAACAGCTGAGATATATTTTTAGAGTCTCTACCAGGAGCCGTTGAAAGCACCATACAATAACAACTTTGGATTTATATCTTTCAGACAAATAGCTTCATGTAGGAGAAAAGGTTAAAAATCAGGGAAAACAAGAGGGAGGGGGCACATGACCTATGATAATTTAATAGGTCAAAAAATTGCAAACTACTTTCAAGTTTTATGGTTATTTGAATTTTGAAACCCTGAAACTAAACTGATCACATTGACCATGTTTGAGCAGTTTTAACAAAAACCCCAATAAAATAAAAATTGAATGTTTTCTCAGCAGAGCTGAGAGGGAAGAGGTTTTGCTCTTCCCATGAATCTTTTCCTGATTTCAAGTGTTGCACATTGCACAGGGACACTTTAGCCCTGATCAGCTCTATGTATACACAGGATATTGAGATAAAATTTTCACGTTCCTTTGCTGAATTAGTCATGGAAGAGACTTGAATTTATTGAATTGAAATAACCTATCTTTCCTCTTTCCCTCACTTTCTGGAACCACTTCTTTTTGAATAATTCCAGAATGCCCAAACTACCAGGTTATTATTCTCTTTCACATTTTGTCTGTCTGCCTGCCTGCTTCTGTTTTTGAAATGAGACATTTTGGGGTTTTGGTGTGAGGGTTTTATTTTAAATATTACAACAGGCACTGTGGTAGGTAGAATAGTAGATCACAGGAAATCCTGCCAACAAAGTGATTAAGAAGAAGAAATGGAGAGGAGACACCTGGAGAAATAGAATGCTGATAGAGGAAGAAAAAGACATTTTATGCTTCAGAACTACAGCAATACGTATTAGAGATGACATCAGTAATGAGCTTCCCCAGTTGAAATGTATCCCACCCAATGTATTTATAGCCATGGTTTTCATTTTAATGGGTTAATATTTTCCAGAAAGAAAACCAACTCTCCTGAAAAAGCCCCAGCAGCATGTTTCCTTACACGTGTTCATGGAATTGCTTTTTTCTTCCTTGAAGTCTTAGACAAATATGTTGGAAAAGAGTTCTGTTTCCAAACACTGTGATACACAATCTAGAGTAACTTGGTAGGAGG
>NW_016690212.1:704989-855319 GCF_001604755.1 Lepidothrix coronata
TGCACAGAGAGAAAAATTTTCAAAGCTGTGTTTATTGCCAGAGCAGAAGACTGAGGGCAGTGTGTCGTCAAGTGAATTATTTCATACTTCTATAAAATTTAATGTGATTTCCATTGGAACTAGTTGTATTTGTATTACTTTTCTATAGTTTTCCATTTTTTAATCATAAATGAAAATATCACTACTACTAATACTACTACTACTACTACTACTGCTATGTCTGGTGGTAGTAATAGTACCAGAAATGGAGTCAGCTTTAGGATTTACCAGATAAAATCCCAGTGCAACATAATTTCCTTTTTTTTTAAGGAACCATTATCCCTTTTCTTGCTTTCAGAGGTGGGGAGAGGTTGGTGGGAGGGTATCCCTACATTGTAACTAGCCAAGATGCATTTGGCTAAATAATGAATTAATTCAATGACTATTTAATTACATAGTTATTTCTGGAAATAATTCTCTTTTTGAGTACTAAAGATAAATTTTTAAGAAAGGACTATGAAGTAACTCAGTTATCTTGTCATAGAATAATTTAGTAATGTAAAAGTTTTCATTCTGCTTTCAAAATTGAAGTCACCTGCAGACATGACAGCCTTAAAATTCATTATTTCCCATTTATACATACTTTTCAAAGGCAGTAGTTGGTGTACCGTGTGCATAATACACTGTCATATTATACAGGATTGTATTATACAGAGATTAATCTTTCACCTATGCTGGAAAATATGATGGAAAACATTTCCAGGTTTTGATTAATTTTCCCTGCTCTTTATCATAAAATCATATTTTCTTTCTTCATCAGAAATTTCATGATTGCCTTAACTTATTTCTATCTTTTGAATCTTTAGATTTATTTTTTCCTCCACAGTTCTAAACTAGTTTAGGAAAAAGCAAAGACATCTAAGCAGCCAGATTAGAAATTCCCAATTACTCTTAGAAATGTAATTCATTAAGCTGTTATCTATACTGTCCTAAAAACAAAAATTAGAAAGTACAGTCAAATGTATTTTTATAGTATGTTTAGGGAAGTGTATCAGAAGAGAAAATTAGATGACATTTGGAGAAAGCTATGCCATATAGAACACAACATGTTTCAGTTCAGTTTGGTGAAACGTCAGTGCAGGTTTCTGTTTATGTTGTACAAATGATATCCTTGTCTACGCTAAACAAACGACAAAATGTCTGTTTAGCAATATGTATAACAAGTTTTTGACAATTTAAAATTATATTTTACTTAAATATATTTAATTTCTAAAGTAAATTTCCTTTTACATATGAATTGACTGATTTGATCTGATTCTTCTCCTCCTTATTTCTACAAATAATTAAAATTTTGTATTTTATGGCAGTGTTGAAACAAACAGCTCCAGTTGTGTTTAGAAAAGTTAAAAGCTAATTATCTTAAATTTTATTTTGTTCTTTAATATAAGTTTAATGTTTCATCTAAAATTTAGAAGTCTCTGTTACTGATCTCTGTCATACCAGGGAGCCCAGCACTGGAAATGGTAGTCCAGGTGTGTCTCACCGGTGCTGAGCAGGATATCACTTCCTTTGGCTTGCTACTGTATTTTAGCTCAAATCCAGGGTTAGAGCATATCAGTGCACCACCACTTCATTAATGCATTTAATATTAATTTTCAATTGTTCTGTTATGTATAGCATGATCTGAATACCAAAGTCACTCATATAATGCATTTTTCTCAGTTTTGACTTCGGCAGAAGCCATTGTACCAGGAAGCTAATTCAGTCTCCAGGCTTCAGAATTTCAGTTTTGAAAGGAGTGGCCTTTTCAAGACAGAAATCATGATTTAAAAGTGACTGTATCCTTCAACCATAACAAAAGTTTGGGATGGTTTTATACATATATCATATTTGTTCACATGAATCCCTCCATAGCAATAGTCCACATTTCTAGAACTAAGTGTCTCCTAACCATTAGACCTGTAAGGCTGATAAAACAGTCTTAAAATTGTATTTCTGGGGGGTCAAGAAATAGAAACATTATGTGCAAATGTGTCTTACAGACTTGTGTTCCTGTTAGGCCAACTTGAGTAATTTACTCAATGCAACATTGCAACTGAATAGGTCTCTTGGTCATTTCTAATTGCCTTTATAAATAACAACCTCTCATTACTGCCAGATCACAGTAACAAAGGCATATGCAACCACAAAACTGGCAAGAACATATTCACCACTGGGAAGCCAACGGTATGAGAATACCTTATTTACAAAAATACAAAAGATTAAGTCATGAATTTCCCAGATGCAAAATTGCAGCTAATGTCCCACAAAGTAGCATTGCACAGGTTTTCATTATAAATTTAAAAAGCAATAAAAAAGTGCACTTCAGTAAAGTGAGTACTACAAAAAGATAGTAAATAATAACCCTAAGGGTAACCACTGAGATTATCTCTTTGGGGTCTAATAGGATTTGTTTGCTTGGGTTTCGGGGTATGTTGGGGGTTTTGTTGGTTTTTTATTGTTTTTTTTTGTCCCTACTCTTATGTAAGAAAAAAACTAACAGTTTGCTTTTACACTATCAAGTAAATTCCCCCCTTCCTCACCTTTCATGATCACCCTTCTCTCTCTATCTGTCTCTTCCACAAAAAAATCATTTGTGAGATAATATGCAGCAAGTAAAGGAAGAATAACACATTTTGAATAATAAAGTGAATTTTTTATATGGGTTATGAGGTATAACAAGTCTTGTGTATTTTAAAGCATAATGGTCTGATTTCTGTTTGCATTATTTTAGTGATGCTTTTTTGCAAGGGCAGCATAAGAGATTTTACAGTAAGAATAGAATTGGACTCTGAATATTAAACAAGTGTGCATGTGTGCTGTATGTTTATGTCTATTGCTGCTTTGAATTCAGAAATTGAAGGACACAATTCTATTTTCATTTTTAAATTTTGTTTCTTTCTTCTTTTTTAATAAGTTCTTTGATTGCAAATCATTTATACATACTTTGAGAGAGGTGCCTTTAATAACTGACCAAGAAAAGTTAGATTAAAGAAAAGAATAAATTTCTATCATCTAACCTCAACAACACTCAATTAGTGATAATGCCATGACACATTTGAACTTGTATGATAAACAGTAAAAAGTAATGAAATGAAAATAAGTTGAGTCAGTGAAGATAATTATAGCAATTCTATGCATCTCAATTTCTGTTTCAAAGAATGTATAATTGCTCTGATATTTTGTTTCCAATCACCTTCTCTCTGAGCCAGTATAAACTAAGGTCAAACTGTTGCCTGTTTTTTAACAAAACCTTGTCTGACTGGAAGATTCAGAGTGCTTAGCCATCTCTTTGGGTCCTTCTCATAGTCCAGTTATCATTGTGAGGGAATGTCTGGATTAAGGAAACAAGAGTGTGTCAATCTGGAAGGAAATTATACCCCATGAGGAATAAATGCCATCTGGTTCCTAAGACTGTCTTGAGATGCAGGCAATACATCAGGTATAAAGGGTGATCCTTGACATATCTTTTCAACATGCTGTAAATTTTTAATGTTCATCCTTTTCCTTTGTAATTGCCACAATACTAAATCAGTAATTTGTGCTTACAAAATAACTTTCAAGAATTTTCTCAATTTCATTCAAAGTAAAATGCACTAGATTAGAACTCATCCCATGTCTATTCAAGGCACTGTTCAGGGATGGTGGTACACATCCAGTTACAATAGTAATCTCATTTAAACACCACAATTACAGTAATGAATAACATCCACTGCTGCTTAATTTTAAGGTCCTGGAGAATCAGTTGGAAATTAGCTACATTTTAGAGTTTTTTTCACCTTTCTTAAAAGGTTATACCTTTTTTTAATCAATTTTGTTCCTCTGAAGTTAGTGTGATCAACTACTATCTGCTCAAATGTGAGTTTACTCATTTTCTTCACCATGTCTTTAGACTTTAAATAATATTAATATCTTTTTAAATAAAGTAGGCACCCATTGCAGTAACTTTTAATATCTCATAAATAGGCTTATTGATACAAATAATTCTGTGGGATTCAAAACCTATCTGACTTAGCCAATAGGCACTGAGTTGACCTTGTCTGGATGCCAGGTGCCCACCAAAAATGCTTCATAAGGTGGATCTCTGCTCTGCTGTGGACCTCCATGGGCTGCAGGGCCACAGCTGCCTCACCATGGTCTTTGTCACGGGCTGCAGGGAAATCTCTGCTGTGGTGCCTGAAGCAGAGATTCCCCTCCTTCTCCACTGACATGGATGCCCGCAGGGCTGTTTCTCTGACTCATTCTTACTTCTCTCCCTGGATGAAGTTGTTATCCCCTCTCTGCCTTAACTAAGCTATCCCAGAGGCACTACCAGCAGTGCTGATTGTCTCAGCCTTGGCCAGCAATGGGTCCATCTTTGAGCTGGCTGGCATTGACTCCATCAGACATGTGGGAAGCTTCTAGTAGCTTCTCACAGAAATCACTCCTATAGCTGACCCACTATCAGAACCTTGCCATGAAAACCCAATACAGGAATCAAAATACCATCATTATACCAGAATCTGAGTGGTATTGAGCATAATACAACAGCTGGGGAATTCCAATATCTGCTCTAAGGTCATACACTTCCAATTATATCAACACTTAGCTTCTGCTTCTGTTCAGTCTCATTTTATACACCTTTCTTGTCAAGGTTTATGCAAATCTTTATAGACAAATAGTGCTTCTGAAGTTTAATGGATTTAATAAACATAGGATTTCATTATGTAACTTCTCAGGAACAATAGATAGCTATTAAACATGGTGAGGAAAAATAACAATGGTCTGGGTGGAGAATGGATGTCTGCTTGGGTTTGTACAATACCTCACACAGTGGAATATTAATTTTGAAAACATTGAAATTAATCTATAGTGCATATAATTAGACATTGTTTTGTATTCTATTTATTAACAGAAGCAAAAAGGTGTTACAAACAGAAGTAGCATAGGTTTACTTATAATGTAAAAGTTGCAGCATTGTAAAACATATAATGAGCACCTATTTTCTTGTCAGACTACAAAAAATATGAACCAAATGTTTATTATCGACGTTTTATTCATGTATTAATTATTTATAAACTATGAGAAGTTACATTTTATATATAAAATGTGACTGTCAATAAATTCACACAGCAACTGGAAGAAATTTAAATGTCTCTCCTAGACAACTGTCTCAGTCTGAGGAGACTGGAATGTTTGCTAAAGAGGATGAGTTATGAGATAGACCAAACTCCTACCTCTCAGCAATTGTAAATTCAAAATTAAGGGGCTTTAATTGAGGAAGTGTGGAAAAAAACCCAAAAGAAATAACAACCCTTTATTAAAAGATATATGTATGTTGGCAAAACCAGTAACAGAACACAAAAAAACCCCTAGACAGTAGTCCTAGAAGAAAAAAAAAAGGTCTGACTGAACACTTCCCTGTCCTTTAGCGCAGTCCTGACCGTGTCCTGCAGGGGGCGCTGTTGGATCACTGAAGGTGCAGGGCCTGCAGTTCTCTGTCGTGCCCTGCAGGGGGCGCTGTTGGGCTCTGGAGGTCACCACACAGGGAGAGGGGTCCGGGGGGAGGGGGGCGGTCCCGAACCGCGGGAGAAGCCGAGAAGGAAATGGGGGACCCTTCCCTCAGTGGGAGGAAGGGGTAAGGGAAACAGTTCACCCCACAACAGGACTCACTGTGGTTCTCAGTTGATGGCACCCCAAAAAGCTCCTCCTTTTCTCCCAGCGAGCACAGAGACTCTGATGAAAGCACAGCAGGTTCCGGCTGGAGACAAAAAAACAGCTCGCAGGCAAGTTTAAGCAGTCAGGGCTGAACAGGACAGGAAGCCAGACAAACAGGCTTCCAGGCCTTCTCTCCTCCAAACGCCTGCATGCAGATCCCCTGTCTCTGTCCGAGACAGAGAGCTCTGTCCTCTCCCCCTCTCCCCTCAGAGCAGAACCAGCCCCTCCTCTCTCCCCAACCTCTCTGATGGGCCATCAGAGAGGAATGCAGTCTGGCGAGCTAATTCCTTTGTAAGGCTAATTGATTCCCTTCTCCCTTCCTTATTCGAAACTCTGTTTCTTTTACAGGGAAGCAGGGAAAGAAAAAATTTCTCTCTCAGATTTATAACCTATAACAACAACATAGAAAAAAAATGGAAAATGTGGCCTTTTTTTACATGTATCTTCAGAAACAGGGTTATTTTTCATTGCTGACACATCTGCTATATTTTATTTTGGTTTTTTTGTTCTCAAATTCATAACAGTTTTCGGGAGAAAGATCCTTTCTTAATAAGTACTGCTTGACATTTACCATTACATACATGATAGATATTTGAAAATGATCATATGTCAATGTCACAGCATCAAATTTAAAACTATTAGCTATGTAAATAACTTGGCCTACAGATTTCATCAGCACCTGTTCAAATTTTCAGACAAACATAAAAATCCCAAACAGAATAAGGCCAAACCATTTCTTCCCCTTACCAGCATTAAAGAATTGCTAGTTAGAAATTTACATACCTATTAATATAATACTAAAGATAAGCAAAAAGTGATGTTAAAAGGTTTTAATTATATTATATCTTTTTTTTTCTAGTGAATTTAAACTAAAACTACAAATTAATTTAAAAATACAGGGATTTAAATTTAAAACTACAAATTAAAAAATGGATGTTAGCTGTTAGAGAGGTAACTGGATCAAAATCCCATGACTCTGTTTAAAGGTTAAAGTGCATTACTCTTCATCTAAGTGTTTTAATGGTATATACTTTAGCTAACACTCAGAAGAATACCTCAAAAAGCGTATCTGATATGAAGACTGGAGGGTTTTTTGCATAAAAGATTTTTTTTCTTGAATTTGAACAAATCCAAAAGGGAGCAGACAAGCCTTTCCTAACATATTTGTCACTTCGTAAACAAATTTAAAAAAACCCCAGATGTGTTTTATTTCTCTTTTACTGTATTATGTTTGAGGTTTCTAAAAATTCACAGACATTTATTTTGCAAACCTTTTCTAGAGTGGGAAGATAAGGAGGAATATCACAGAATTTAAATTTCATAGTTTATTATGTTTTATTACCGGCTGAAACACATTTGCAAGTAATTTTCAAAAAAAATGTTACATGAGGTTGAGTCAATGGTTTGTCTTTAGAGAGATAAGAACAAAACACATACAGGGTTGTGTAGCAAGTCAATAAACTAAGATGATCCCAGAGGAGGGGAGAAACTGGAATAGTTTATTTGGACTCACAAGTTCATTTTTAAAGCATTCAGGGTTGACATATTTAACAGGGGGTTTACATATTCATGGTATTAAAATTGGGGAAGTTTCACAAAGATGAGGTAAGTGGAAAACCCAGGTTAACACATCTTGGGGTTCTAGGAATTACCTCATGGGAAAAACCCTACTTTGGGAGATTTTACAGGGGGGATTAGGTATTAGGCAAGGGATACAGAGTATACATATGCAAAAGGGAGCACAATGGGTTTTATGCAGAGGCCTGATGAGATTAGGATGTGGATTCTCTGGCTTGGGCAGGACATGCGATAACATCAGGCAAAGGAGTCTCTTCCATTCTGCTGGAGAAGGCAGGAAGAATCCACAGTGATGAGATCAGTGAAAAGGGTTTTTCTCCAGCTTTCGTAGTTCATGGCTTTTTGCAGAGACTGCTCAATTCCCTCTCCGGAGATATTAAAGTTTTGAATCCTACAGGGTTACATTGCTAAGATCGTAGCCAAGAATTTGAAAGGTTTCTCTCAAGGTATTTATTTCAATTTGGCACTTCTGAGATTGTATCTGGAGAATGTACATAATTTTAGGCTCTGCAGTACATGAAAGGAACTTATATATTGGAGCAAGTCCAGCAAAAGGTCACTGAGATGTTTAGGGGTTTGGAGCACATATAAAAGGAAGCTTGGAAAGTTTGTTCAGTCTGGAGAAGGTAAAGCTATATGCTTTTCATTGCTGTCTTTGATTTCCTAATGGTAAATTATAAAGAAGATGAAACCAGAGTCTTCCTGGAGATGAAGAGTGAAAAGGTTAAAGGTAACGGACACCAGTTTCTGGAAAGGAAATTTGAATTAGACATCAGGAAGACAAAATTTTCTGTGAGGTCATCAAACACTGTAGAGAAATTTCCAAGAGGGGCTAAAAAATCTCCAGTAAAAAAGAAAGTCAAAATTTAAATGAACAAGGCCCTGAAAAAAATTGCTTTGAAGTTTTTTCTTCAGACTAGTCCTGCTCTAAGTGGGGAGTTAGATCAAGTAACCTCCAGAGGTGTCTTCCAACTTAACTTGTTCTATGATTCTAAAGTCTTCTACACTTTACCATGCCATTGCCATCTATTTCATGCTTTCTTTTGTCCAGTGGTGAGGATATGTTAGTGCTGACAATGAACCTTATTTCTCTGCCTCTTGTCCGA
The DNA here is from genome assembly GCF_001604755.1 of Lepidothrix coronata. NCBI lineage: Eukaryota > Metazoa > Chordata > Aves > Passeriformes > Pipridae > Lepidothrix > Lepidothrix coronata. The sequence goes on from NW_016690212.1 coordinate 713,389, forward strand.
TCCTACATAGTAGTTATCTTTTTTCCTGTTTCTTTCCTCAAAAAAACAGGTGCAAGGAAACACTTAAACCTTTTGGAAGATGAGGGCAGAGTTAGAAGATGGGATCAAGAAGTCTGCATTAAGTTCAGGAAACGCATAACTTCAGAGAGGAGATGTCAGAGTTCTTTCAAGTGCAGCCTTTAACACAAGTCTTCTTGCTTTTGCTTCCAGCAAGGTTGAATTGTCTATGAAAAAGGATTCATGAGGAGAGCAAATCTCTTTTCCTATGCAGAGTCCTTGAAACTTTAGTGTGTGAAAGCAAGCAACATTCAGCAATTCCACTTTTCACTCTTGGTTTCATGAAATATTCACATCTTACTTCACCTTATTAGTGTACCTCCCCTATTTTCATATTCTTTGGGAACTTATCTTGCTTCTGAACAAAGCTTTAACAGCAAAAGATGATATTACTGTGTCTGACAATACACTACAAAGAATAACCAAACTACAGTGTTCTCCCTTTTTATTTCATTTCACTTTTCTCATGTTCTTACCACAGTGTGGGAGTGAGGCAAGTTTACCAGTGAACAGATGCACATCATAAAGTCTGTGCGTTTCATTTTAACACTGGATGACTTCAGGACACCAAAATAAAATGAGGAAGAATTTCCTTAAGACTTTATCTCATAGCACATCTGATTCATACAAGATAGATTAGTGCTTTGATTTTTGGATTGTATAATAAAAGCAAGGTACTTCATAAGATGTTTGTTTATCAGAAATCCCTTGTTCTTGCAGGAGTATATGTAGGAGTGAAAACTGGGAAAACACTTGGAAAACAGAGCAGGAAAATTAAAAAAAAATCAAGAAAACTAAGAGTATCAAGCATCATCTGTACCGCTTATAATTTTCTTTGATTTGAGGCCATAGCAAGGGCTAAAGAAGAAGAAGCCTACAGAAAAATAAATATATTAGAAAAAATAAATAGCTTTTTCATGTTAAATTTCATAAGAAACAGATATAGGAAGTTCCACACATGGTCACCATTGAATATAATTTCTTTTAAAAGTAGTTTTATATGTGGTAGATACCCAAGTCTTCCAACATAAAACTGTTTGGACCTCAGGGAGTGATGGTGACTTGAGTACAAGTGGATTCAACAACTAAGCAGTGTTGGTTTCATGTCAACTGGCAGCCTTTAAGGATTTATTCAGTTCTAGTCCCATTATCTAGATCCCTTAGATCAAAACTTTGATCTGAACCTCTTTACAGGATCAAGTTTGTTACCCATTCATCTTTCCATACCAAAAAAAAAAAAAAAGAAGCAGTTCCTCCATCTCTCCGGTCACTTAGTTATGGTAATCTTATTGCTTACATAAATGGTTGGCCCAAAGGCAATTAATTTATAAATGAGCAAGATATACTCAGCTGAGTAAACACTTGAATTGTATAGAATTCTACAAAAGCAAGTTTTAGTATCTTCTTAAGTGATTTAATTTCCCTTAAAATCTAAGATTTACCAGAATTTCCTTTCAGGCAGATTTGTCCATTAATTTAATGCAAATAACAGAAGCTTTTTCTTCAGTAGTATCTAAAATATTTCTATAAAAAACTTTCTCAGCTATGGTCACTCTAACGCGCACTCAAACTGTCATGTTCTGGTCACTGTTTCAAACAAGCCACATTCCAACAAACCTGTATTTAGAAAATTAGTCTTCTAAGAAGTAGGACAAGTCAAATTGCCCCAGTCTGACCTCTTGATGACTTCTAAATTAAAGACCTTACATGACCTACAAAGCATCTTTCCTAGCAGAAAAATTCCTCCCCATCATTACAACTATTCTTAGGCAAGTTTGGACATTTTTAGCAAAAAACACAGAGTTTGCAACTTTATATAACCATTTCTGTCACATCTGTTAGGTATGCTTCTTGTCAATATCACTCAGCTGTCCAGCTAAGCAGTAAGCTCTCAGAAGAGGGATTGTTTCTTCGTTGTATTTAATGAATGTGCTGAATACAGTAGTTCTTTGCTTTAAATACAGAGGATGTCTCTGCAAGCTGGAATGAGTACTTAGAGTCAAATGTCTGAGATCCACATATTCTTTTCTAAATCAGTAGATGATAAATGGATCCCCTGACTGTGTAAGAAGGTAAAGAAAATTAAAAATACAAATGTGATGTCATAAAAGAGCCACGTGCTCATCACAAGCTGAAGGAGAATCAGATCTGTAGAAAATACGAAAGAATACAGTCTTGCAGAAAGAATGATAAAGGAAATAAGGCATTCTTAATTTAAGTTTCAAACTAATTTCCTGGTAGGAAAAGATTCAGTGGTGATATCAGTCTTCCTTCAGATGAAAAGATGGGCACAGAGATCTTAAATTTTCAGTTCCCTGTGGCATCTCTCCATCCTTACGCAGCGGTTGCAGTTAGAGGGGACTATCAAAGCTCATTTAGTACAATCTCTCTGCTCAAAGTGGTGTCCTCTACAGCAGGTTACTCAGGACAGTGCCCAATCAGATTTTTCATATCTCCAACGTGAGAGACTCCACAACCTCTCTGGCCAACCATGTTTGAACATTCTCACACTAATTTTTTTCCTTTTTCTTCTTATGTCTAAATGAAATACCCCATACTTCAGTTTGTGATTCTTGTTTCTGCAGTAGCTCAATAAATATGATTTTGCCACTGCAAATGTTAGATTATCTGATTAAAATATAATTGTAATAAATACAACAAGCACTAAGAATCAAAGGTAGTAAAACAGATGGTCAAACCCTGGTTATCTTATCAGTGAAAATGAAGCACTCCTAAAATGACTATTTTTAAGGTTTCGCACTAAGGTAGGTCAACTAAAGGAAGTCTCTTCAGAATGCATTGTGAAATGGATGGAGTTATTTCCTAAAGGCAGTTAGGAATTATATTGGATGGAAATGGAAGACTTTCTCCTATGTATAAAGATTTCTTCATGTGTGTAAGTACTCTCTGTGATTATGTGGGTGCTTGAAAAGACAATGCTCTATATTGAGCTGTGCAGCCAATCTGTGTATGTCTTGTGCATTAAGCATGTGTGTGTGGGTATGCACACACCTATTGCCAGTCGGTGCACGGCCCCACACTGACCTGCTGCAGTTACATCTGTCAAGCAGGGGAAAGGACAAATCCATCAGTGTCATGAAACCCAACAAATCAGCTATCTAGAACAACCGTAGAAAGCCCCTGTGCTGAGGGCTCACTGTTGCTGGAGCTGGGCTGAGCTGAGATGGATTCAGCTCCTCCCTTGGGACTCCTGCCTCCCCTGCCTGACCTTGAGCTCTTCCAGTGCCTCTGTGGGAAACAAAGTTTCTTAGTCTCTGCCTAAGAAAAAAGACCCCATGGGGAGGCTGAATCTGGCTGTGGGACCACCCTTGTGCTCAGCTGCAAGCAAGAGAGGGGATCACCTAGTAGAGAAATCATAAAAATAAACCCAAACAACTCAAGACTAGGAGGAACTAGCTCCCACTCCAAACATTAAACTGCTTATGCTGAAGTCCTCAGCATGTTGAAGGCTTATGGTAACCATCACTACTTATTCTTCAGGAAGATGGAGACTATCAATCTGGAGGGACATTAGAAGAGTAGAAACAACACTGATTAAAATGCAGAGGTACCAGGAAGTTTATGTATAATGATTTTGGCTCTATTTTGGTGAGAATTTTCTATGTTAATTTTGACTGTTATGCTGTTAAAACATTAGATCAACAATACATTTTTGGCTGCATATATATATGTGGTCTATTCTCTTTTGCATTGGGCTAGTATATTAAATATACATATATCAAAAAGACTTCCATTCAGCACAGCACTTGGGTCATTGATACGTATATAAAATATTTGACTAACCTGACTTTAAAACTCATACTTTTCCTCCAGGAAATTATACTACATTTTTGAGATGTACTGTACAAGTGAAAAATCACCCAGACGAGGAACAAACAAAAGAAAGGGAAAAAAGCAAACAGTGATAATCAATGGACATGTTCTGGATGTGGTTTTTCAACACTTTATAGCTATGCTATTTCTGACCAGAATATATAAAAAATGACTGTGTGTAGTGACTAAGAAGATCAAGTTTAGCTTCCTAAAGGGTAAAAGTATAGCTGCCGCTGGAGACCATCAGTAAACAGATCTACATCTTCACTCTTGCAATTTTACCTCACTTCTAGTTAGGTAAAATTGTAGGTTAGGAAGTACTACAACCAATAACCTATGACAAATGAGACTGCATTACTTTGTAAGGAAATAAAAAGCCAAAGGGTAATGTAATGTTTATTTTCCATAGATTGAGGTAAAAGGAATATATAAAATATCTATTTGTAAGGTAAAAAATGTCCAGCTAGAAAGTGTCATCTTCTCTGTTAGAAATTTCCGTTTGTATCATCACTGTCTTTTCTTTCATCCTCTGATCCTTTCCATTTCCTCCTTTCTGATGATCGTTTCACATGCCCCAATACTTTCTTTCTTGTCCTTTTATGTTCCCATTTTTTCAGCTAGTCTCCTTGTGTCTGTTGTAGTTTGACTTCTCTTTTTTACTATCTTGGAAATAATTGACAAAAATGTCTGCTTCTGTTACCATAAATAGGCAGTGTGTGCTTATATAGAAAGCAGGTTATAAGTATTTCATGCTTTTCTTAACTTGCAGCTCTGCTTTGCTTACACTGGCTTGTTTTAGTCATGCCAGCTGTAGGTACACTATGGAAGTATGAAAGAAATATTTGTGCAGGACAATGCATTGATCCAGGCAGCCTGAACCCTGGGAAGGGAAGGTAGGATGCCATCTTTATCTTTCCCTTGCAAGCATCTCTTCAGAAGTCTTCTTACACAGCATGTACCCAAGAGCTAGTTGGAAGGAAGATCCAATTTCAGCTGTTGAACTCCTGAGAGCACTACAAATCCCAGAGAGAGCTTCTAGGGTCCTAACCTTCTGTCTGCTGGCTAAAATTTTGAGAATTCCACATTGTACACCCTTTTGTACAGCCAGGGTAGTTACTGATGCAATGTTTGAAGAGCTTTGTTGGTGACATTACACTCCAGGTCAGTAGGTTGACAACTGTCAACCTTGATAAGGTGATTGCCAATTCACATTCTCAGCACAAACACCTTGGTAGCCCATGCTATCCCATAATTTACTACCCTGTGTGGAAATAATATATTTGTATGGAGAGTCCACCTTTTCTTGTATGAGTGGAACTGTTATTTATTCAATTGAATAAGTAGCATTTGTATGCAGCCTTAATCATGAACATTTTGGAGATTGGCATCTGGCACTAAGTACAATCCTGTCAAATAGCTGGCAGTGGATTAACTTTGACACCTAGAAACATGCCAAATTCTGACAGAATAAGAACTTGCTGTGTACCCAATGTCAATCATTCACTGAGTGCCACTCAAAATGCTTATCCTGTTAGTGATGACATCAATCTGCATTGGCATTCAAAATCCTGCTGCCCTTTGAATACAGAATTGAAAGCAATAGACAAAACTACAAAGTGCGTGTATTTTAGCAACCACCTATCTTTCCTTAAGAACTGGTCACCACCTCTGATGTGTATCTTTTCTATATGGTTAATCTATTGCTCAGGCTCACTTGCAAATAGTAGAAGTGATTTCCATCATGAACTAAAACTTCATAGAGCCACTTAGGTCTAATTCTAGTTACATACCAAGTTGTAGAAGTCTACTCATATTAGTAGCAATGAATAATGTTTGACAAGGGTCACACACACATTTTATATGTCAGCCTGGTTATTAAAGCACTCATTTACTAAGAGAGACCAAAATTCACCCTGAGAGGTGTCAGAACTATAACCCCCAAATATTGAGGCTTCCATTAATTTGATCTTCTCTTATCCTTGTAAATCCTGCTTTTCTGCCTGGGCAGTGAGCTAACACAAGGGGAGCATTCCATTTTCTCTTTTCCTTTTTCAGTCTGTTTTGTTCTATAATCCACCAGAGTGAACATGACCTTGTGAAGTAGGAGATGAAGCTGAAAAGGATTTTGAATGTATCTCCTATTTCCTGGGCAAGTATTTCAGCTATTCTACTCTACAAAACAGGAGTAGCTCTGTAGAAGTAGTGATGAATTAAAAAGTGGACTAAGTTTAGTGAAGTCCTTACTTTTGGGAAAGGACTCCAGATCATACTTGGCTAGATATCACTGATAAAAATGTCTGAGGCAAGTTCATAAGCTTAAAAAAAGGCTAATCATTTATTTAGGATAGCTGTCCTTCCCATCAGCTTGCAAAGTTATTCACAACTGAAAAAATAATAGACTTCTAAGCCTTAAGCATAGCTGTAAATATACTTTTCCACCATGTATGTGCTATTAGCCATGGATAAACCCTTGTTCGGCATGTAGAAGCCACAAGTAACTCTTTGGAGACCTGTCTCTTTCAGTAGATACAGAAATTATGAAATAATATATCACAAGTTATATACTCATACTACTGTTTAGCTGCTACAATCTAGTCAGAAGGTAAGTTTCAAGTGGTGTATTTAGGCAAAGCATACACCAGAACTTCTGTTCAACTAGAAGGCTCAAACAGGAACAGGATTCTTATTATTCCATCATGCTAGCAGGTCCTAATTCTAAGGCATTTTCAGAGTCATTGAAGACATCTCCAAAGAAACCCCCAAAACTAAAAGCCTTAATTTGCACTAAATAAGTGATATGAGCATTCACTGGCACGGGGCAGATGTTCTCAAAAGGAAGATAGACCATTGAATACTATCCCTTCTCATTATCAGACACAACTACATAAAATTCCTTTCATAAATATAGTAGCTTCCATTCTAAAACATACCTTACTGTCCTTGACCTTTCAGAAGGTTATTTCAGAAAGAAACTTCATCTGAGGAAGGTCTAACGAGCCTGAAACCATTTCTTCATAAATGCAGGACCAAGGTGGCATGTATTACATCGTGTTGTGCAAAAATTGTAGCTTTCTTAGAGTTATCTGAGTTATTGGAACAAAGTCAACAATACTTAAGTTTAAGCACCAATCAGCTTGGTTGTTCCATAAACTGAACCTTTTTTTTTCATTATTTTTTTATTTGTCCTTGATAATATACATAAACGATGGGTCATTTACAAATCTTGTATGAAACATCCGAATCTCATAAGGAGCTTGAGCTTCTAATCTGAGTCTGATAATTGCACTGAAGAAGGAGCATAGAAAATGTGAGATATTGAACTGCTAAAGTACTTTTAAGGAGCTGTGCACAGTGTGTGCAATATAGCATCAATGGCTCAAAAAGGCATCTTTCTGCTGCTGTCATGTGGAGGTCACTGTTTGCACTCTAGTAAATAGCTGCGATAAAACCTGAAGTATTACTGACTTACTTAAAATTCAGGCAACGTGGAACAAGTGCAACTGTCAGCAATAGGAGGCCTTGAATAGCTGTAAAGGTTAAATATCAATTTGTTTAAAAAAAGAAGTCAAACTTGCTCCTCTGCCATAAACTGCAAATCTGATGGCATTCAACCCATTAACACTCCTGTCAGACATTTGAATTTTAAGTGCTTGACATCCCCAAAAAGCACAACACTCTTTTATTAAATATAGATTACTTTGCAAATGGTTTTTCCTCTTTTTTTTTTTTTTTTTTCCTGATAGGTAGTTAATTCCATACACAGAAGCTTAGAAATCCTTGTTTAGGTATCCAAATTCTATGATTTGAGGCCAGTTTCAAGGCCAGTGAAGGTTTTCTACTGACTGCAGTAAGTTTTGAATTAGGCCCTTAGGATTGCTTGGCTACTACTCTTGGGGCCCAACAAGGTGCACAAGAGGTGTTGTCAGGCCCATCTGCAGGTGATTTAAAGAATCTCTAGAGAGCACAGCAGGAGCCAGCAAACAGGGGCGTGGCACATCAGTGAAGGCATGGCATGGCAGTTCCTGCGGGAAAGGAGAGCAGGAAGGGCACAGTCACTCTGTTGGCTCTTGCTGGTGGATTGTGTGGGAGGTGTGCATGGTTTTGTTTGATGGTTGTTTTTTTGATTTTGTTTTTGTTTTTTTCTTTTCCTCTCCAACTCAATAAGATCCAACAATGGTTTTCAAATGATCAAAAGCCACTGCTGCTGCTGCCAGCAGGAGCATGCTAACCCAGATGGAAGCCCCCAAGAAGGATGCAGCCCTCCAGGTCACTGGCTGAGGTCACTGAGTGTCTGAGCCTGGTGTCAGCACCAGAGGACAATGAGAAATACGCCTGCATAACAGTTTGATCAAGTGAATGATTTGCCCTGTTTATTGACAGAGCTTAAGGAAGAAGTAGAGAGGCTAGGAGCATTAGGGAAAGTGAAAGGGAAATAGACTGGTGGAGTCACACCCTTTCACCCCCAAAAGAAGTTCAGCAGGAGTCAGAGAAGCCCTGCCCCTCTTGCCATCAGGCAGATGGAACAGACCAAGTAGATGAAGGGGAATGGAAACAGGCCTCTGGTCAGAGAGGTAAAAGAATCCCCTCTGGACCCCCATCACCTCCCCAAGTGCCCTTAAAGAATAACTATGAGGCCCTGGACCCAGAGAGTCAGGCAGATGACATTGAAGAAAAAACATCTGTCTGGAGGGTCTCCCAGTTTCACCCCATCTATTAGACGGATCACAACCACAACTATTAAGAAGAAAAGAAGGTTAGTTGTAGTCAGTGATTCCCTTCTGAGGGGAACTGAGGGCCCTGTATGCTGACTGGACCCATCCCACAGGGAAGTGTGCTGCCTTCTTGGGACCAGGGTGAGGGATATTAGCAAGAGATTACCCGAGCTAATTCAGCCCTCTGATTATTACCCAGTGTTGGTAGTACAGGTTGGCAGTGATAAGACTGAAAAAAGAGGTACCAGGGCAATTAAAAAGGACTTTAAGGCTTTGGGTCGATTAGTTGATGGGACAGGAGCACAGGTGGTGTTTGCCTCAGTTCCTGCAGTAGCAGGGATGAATGAGGAGAGGAGTAGGAAAACCCATCTCATCAATAGGTGGCTAAAGGATTGGTGCCACCAGAGGAATTTTGATTTTCTTGTTCATGGGGCAAAATGTATGGTACCAAAACTGTTTGTGTCAGATGGGCTTCATCTATCTAGCAAGGGCAAAAGAACCCTAGCATATAAGTCAGCAGGGCTGATCAGGAGGGCTTTAAACTATGTTTGAAGGGGGAAGGGGTTGAAACCAGGCTCTCCAGAGAAGAGCCTAAGGGTGGAAAGCCAGGGTTAGGAGTGATATCAGCAGCCCAGCTGAAGTGCATGTACACTAACGCACGCAGTTTGGGAAACAAGCAAGAGGAGCTGGAAGCCATCATGCAGCAGGAAGCTATGACATAGCCTCCAGACCAGTCTCTTGACTCTCTACAACTTGAGATCATTGATGATAAGGTTGAGTGCTTATGGGTCAGAATCAGGGGGAAGACCAACAACACTGACATCATGGTGGGAGTCTGTTATAGACCACCCAACCAAGATGAAGAAGATGATTAATTATTCTACAAGCAGCTGGCAGAGGTTTCAAAATCATGAGGTAGCTGGCAGAAGAGCTCGCCAAGCCACTGTCTATAATTTATCACCAGTCTCGGCTCACTGGGGAGGTCCCAGATGATTGGAAGCTGGCTAATGTGACACCCATCCACAAGAAGGGCCAGAAGGAAGACCCAGGAAACTACAGACCTGTCAGCCTGACCTTGGTGCCCGGCAAGCTTATGGAACAGATCATCCAAAGTGCGATCACACAATACCTACAGGATGGACAAGGAATCAGACTCAGCCAGTACAGGTTTAGGAAGGGCAGGTCCTGTCAGACCAACCTGATCTACTTTTATGATCAGATGACCACCCTGGTGGATGTGGGGAAGGCTATGGATGTGGTCTACCTGGACTTCAGCAAAGCCTTTGACACCGTCTCCCACAGCATACTACTGAAAAAGCTGGCAGCCGATGGCTTGGACAGGGACACTCTCTGTGGGTTAAGAACTGGCTGGAGGGCAAGACCCAGAGAGTGCTGCTGAACGGTGCTGCCCACTGGTCACTAGTGGTGTCCCCCAGGGATCAGTGTTGGGCCCAGTCCTGTTTAATATCTTTATTGTTGGTCTGGACAAGGGGATTGAGTTCACCATCAGCAAGTTTGCAGATGACACCAAATTAGAGGGGACTGTCAGTCTGCTGGAGGGTAGGAGAGCTCTGCACAGGGACCTGGACAGGCTGCATAAATGGGCTGAATCCAGTGGTATGATATTTAATAAGACCAAGTGCCAGGTCCTGCACTTTGGCCACAACAACCTTCTGCAGTGCTACTGGCTGGGCACAGAGTGGCTGGAGAGCAGCCAGGCAGAAAGGGACCTGGGAGTTTGGATTGACAGCGTTGCCTTAGGAGACAACAGTGAAAAAAAGACTCCGGGACAAATTAGTGTAGGAGATGAGATAAAGAGGGTAGGTCCTTTAATCTCAGGCCTGAGGCCCACAGGAATACATATTGATGCATCTCTCGTGTTCACGGGGTTCCACAATTTAAGGTATTATCCCAGCCAATCCCAGATTTATCCACCCCCCAGATCCTCCCCCTGGCACACCCCTCTGGAAACTGAGGAAGGGGACTTTGGGACCCCCTCTTCCCCATCTTCTTCTTTTTCACAGCACATTCAGTCCTTGGAGTTCTTCCAAAGTTCTGGGCTTGAAGGTAGTTTTGCCTATGTGGTATCTTGTTGTGCAAGCCAGGGTGCAAATGTTCTTAAACAGAATGAAGACCTACCTTGAGGGAATTCTAAACAAGCTAACGGAATTTTGAGGCAGTGATATGGAGTGGGGTCACAGTGTTGGGTAAATGTGTAAACTACTGTGCTAAGGGTAAGGGATATAATACAGCTACTTCTAAAATCCACAAAAAGCTAAAAATCCAAAAAATCTAGAGGCATCAACAGGAAGCTGAACATGACCCAGCAGTGTGCCCAAGTGGCCAAGCCAATGGCAGTGTGGCCTGTATTGGGAATAGTGTGGCCAGCAGGACCAGGACGGTGATTCTGCTCCTGTACTCGGCACTAGTTAGGCCGCACCTCAAGTACTGTGTCCAGTTCTGGGCCCCTCAGTTTAGGAAGGACACCAAGATCCCGGAGCATGTCCAAAGAAGCACAGTGAGGCTGGTGAAGGGATTGGAACACAAACCCTGTGAGGAGTGGCTGAGGGAGCTGGAGTTGTTCAACCTGGACAATTCCCTGACAGGAGGTTGTAGCCAGGTGGGGGTTGGTTTCTTCTCCCAGGCAGCCAGCAGTAGCGTAAGAGGGCACAGTCTTAAGTTGTGCCCAGCGATGTTTAGGTTAGACATTAGGAAGAAATTCTTTACAGAGAGAGTGATCAGACATTGGAATGCCCAGGGAGGTAGTGGATTCACCGTCCCTGGAGGTATTTAAGATGAGACTGGATGTGGCATCTAGTGCCGTGGTCTAGTTGATAGGATGATATTGGATCATGGGTTGAACTCGATGATCTCAGAGGTCTTTTCCAACCTGATTGATTCTGAGATTCTGTATGAATATATAGATAAGGGAACACTGGTTGCAGACAGGACATATATCTGACTAACTTCCATGCTTTTTTTTTCTGGATTTTTTAAACTACTTTTTGTCTTCAAAAAATGATCAATATTATATTTCCTATAAGAAAGAGAAAAATTTGTTTCTACAGTAATTAATGTTCTTTTTTAATTTGAAAGGCATATCCAAAATCTTTAAAGGATGTTAAATTTACATAAGCTTATGTTTAATTTTTACTTTGTTTTCAATGCAAGATTAAATGAGTATAAATTGGATTTGAAAGTAGCAAATCCATTTTTAAAAATATTTGTGAAAGTAAAGAATATTTGAATTTTAAAGCTTACAGTTTACAATTGTATTCCAATAAATCACAATAATTGACATTACATCAGCAACAATAACAATAAGAGCAGATACACCAAAACTTTCTCTACTATTACAAAACTGTAAAGCATTGAGATGTGGAATCAAGCAGAGGTTTATTTTTCAATATTCAAATCAGTGATTGCAACACCTTGTGGTTTTTTGAATTTATATATGAGCACATGCTTCAGTTTCACACATTGACAGAATGAGATATTTCTGATATGCGTTGAACAGAAAGCAGCATTTCCACAGTTGTTCAACATTCATTTTTTTGTTGTTGTTTCTAACATTTTTGGTATTGTAAAAGCATCTTACCAACTCTTGTTGCTATCTGCATTCATTGATTTTTCTGCCTTTGAAATCTGGACAGAAGTGGAAGGCTTTCTTATACTTCCAATTTTTGAGGTATTTTAAATTATCTTGTGGTAGGAAACTGATTAATTAAGAAGATTTCTTTTCCCGTTGCTGTATAAATTGGATAGGATTGTTTATTTCTGATATGATTCCTGACTTACTTTGTTGTCCTGATTCTTTTTCATTATAAATTAAACCCCTTCATTTAGCAGTATTAAACTGTAGCACAGACCACTAGCAACAGAAGTCTTTATTGCACAGCTTCTTTGAACTCCTCAGATATATTAGCATGTAAGTCTATATCTTAGATTAAAGCTGCAGTACATAATACATATAAATCCCTTGGTTTGTAAGTGTATGGATTACACTTTTCTCAGGAACAATATCATTATTAATGAACAATGAATTAATATTTGACCTCTTCTTGCCTGGACTTTTAGTAGAATTTCTACAGGCAAAGCCTTTACTGCAAGGGGCTGTTTTCCATCTGTGTGTCCACCAGTGCATGTACTCCCACAGCCCTTCACAGAATCACAGAATATGTGGAGTTTGAATGGACTCACAAGGTTCATCAAGTCCAACTCCTAGCCCTGCACAGGACCCTCCCCAAGAGTCACATCATCTGCCTGAGCTTCTTGAATGCTGTCAGGCTTGGTGCTGTGACCACTTCCCTGGGGAGCCTGTTCCAGTGTCCAACCACCTTCTGGGGGAAGAATCTTTTTCTAATATCCAAACTAAACCTCCCCTGAGGCCATTCCCTCGGGTCCTGTCACTGGTCACCACAGAGAAGAGATCAATGCCTGCCCTTCCTCTTCCCCTTACGAGGAAGTTGTAAACTGCGATCAGGTCTCTTCTTCTCCAGGCTGAACAGACCAAGTGACCTCAGCTGCTGGTCATATGGCTTCCCCTCAAGGCCCTTCACCATCCTCATTACCCTCCTTTGGATACTCTCTAATAGCAGGACAATCCCCTCCCTCGACCAGCTGGTGATGCTTTGCCTGATGTCCCCCAAGACATGGTTGCCCCTTCTGGCTTCCAGGACACTGCTGATTCATATTCAACTTGTCATTGACCAGGACCGCCAGGTCCCTTTGCACAGTGCTGCTTTCTAGCATCTCACTCCCCAGTCTGCATGAACATCAAGGGTTGCCCCATCCCAGGTGCAGAATCCAGCACTACCTCTTGTTGAACTTCATATGGTTGGTGATTGCTCAATCCTCTAATTTGTCGAGGTCTTCCTGCAGGGCCTCCCTGCCTTCCAGACAGTCAAAATTTCCTCACAGTTTTGTGTTCTCTGCAAACTTGCTTAGTATCCCTTCCAGTCCTACATTGAAGTCATTTATGAAGATGTTGAAGAGCACAGGGCCCAAGACGGAGCCCTAATCACAGGTCTCCAGTCTGATGTTACCCCATTCACTATTACCCTCTGTGCTCGACCCAAGTGCTTACCCACCACGTGATGTGTTTATCCAACTCTATGCTGGACATTTTGTCTAGAAGGATACTGTGAGAGAAAGCATTGAAAGCTTTACTGAAATCCAAAAAGCTTGCATCAACTGGTTTCCCTTGATCAACTTAGGTGGGTTACCTTGTCATAAAAGAAAATCAGGTTTGATAAGCACCTCTCATGAAGCTGTGTTGGCTGTGACCAATGACTGTGTTGTATTTCAGCTGTTTTTCAATAATTCCCAGAAAAATCTTCTCCATAACTTCACCAGGCACGGAAGTGAGACTGACAGGCCTGTGTTTTCGGGGGTCTTCCTTCTTGCCATTCTTGAAAATTGGGACAACATTAGCCAGCTTCCAGTCAGCTGGGTCCACCCAACTCCTGTCAGTTCCAGCCCTTTTCAACCCTGTTCTGGTTTATTTTCATGTTTTGGCACCAGTTCTTCACTCTGCTCTCCTCTAGGTGGCAACAGAGGAAAGAGAAATACAGTCCTACTCTGGCTTAAAGAAGAAAAAAGGATGAAGAGAAAGAAAGGGAAAGATAAATAAAAATGGGAGGGGAAAGGGAAGAGCTTCAAAGAGTTCTTTCCTCGTTCTTCTCTCTTCTAGAAATAGTAATATTCTTGACCAGATGATATTAGCCAACTCTTTATATTAGCTTTAATTATTTGATCTTTCTTACAAGGAGGGATGGTGGAACAGGTTTTCAATCAGATCAGTAGATCAGATCAGCAGTGGAATGGAGCTCCTTATTTCATTTATACCAACTTCAGACCTGACTAACCTTACCAGGCTAAACAAGTAGCAGTTAGAGCTGAGCCGTTAGGAAACACTGTGGAAAGAAGGTGAAATATCTACATATGTCACTTTAATGGATGCATACTTTCTGATGCATTTTAAAGATAATCTTGATATAAAAGCCTCTTTTTAAAAGAAATGCTGTGGCACAGGAACTCTGATATCTTGTAAGTGCCACTACTTAGTGTTAAATTTTAATTAACTGTTTTGGATTTAAAAAAAAAGCAAACAAGAAACCATTTTCTTACTGATCCAAAGAAAAGTGGAAGTTTTTCGATGAATCCATACATTTTAAAGCTATTTCTCTAGATTTTGCTGTATCATATGAGCAGACAAGTTTACACATAGCAGTAGAAATTATCAATAATTATGGTTCATAGTTACAATGCTATTGTTAAGACACTTTCAGCACTACCATAATTCCATAAAATGTTATTTTCTTTTAAAAGGTCATTGGCTTTCTGATAAGAACTGAAAACAAAATAATTCTGCGAAGATAAAGAATTGGATAGTTTTAAGTCTTAACCTGTAAGAAGGTAAAACTTCAGAGAATACTTTGAATTCATGTAAACAACTGAAAATATACTGGCATTATTATTTTTTATGTCCTTTAGTATTATTCTGATATTGTTGTGCAGAAATGTGGACTATCAGATCAAAAACAAATACAGAAATGTGGCAGGAAGGATAAGTCTGGAGCTCACATAACATTCCTACAGCACCCAGACACAAACATGACAAGTAAAAATCACAACAGCTACTGCTGTAAACAGTTGTATTGGCAAGAGCAACTAAGAAGGAATCTGAGGAATGTGGGTATGTAGAAAGTTCAGTAGTAAAGAGAAGTAGAGAAGACTATGATCAGTCACTCTAGAATGACGCAAGCTATGAAAAGCAAGTTGCAGTACTTTAAGAATAAAGCTAAATGAGATTTTCCTTCACATTCATTTACAGATGTGATATATGTCTTCTTGGCTACACTTAAAGTGAGGGACCCAGAAGGACATCTAAACTAATCAGTGCAGTGAATGTAGCAATCTTGCTGTAAACCAACTGCAGAAGATGGTGTACCTTGTATCCCTACTGATGTGTCCCAGATCTGTTCCCTGTTATTTTAAAGTAGTTTTTGACTACTGTGCACTTCCTGGTAAAATAAATAATACATTTTGAGGGAAAAAACCTCTTCCCTGAATTCCGTATGTGTGTGTAACTCCTAAATAGGAACCACTTAAAAATGCCATATTCTGTTGATCTTCCAACTACCATGGTTAGTGGCTGTGGGAAAATCATTCAGAGAAGTTGGAGAGTGCCTGTTCCAGGATCCATGGTTGCATCTCCAAAGAGTACTGGAGAGGAAGGTCTGTACTTTGTCACCCAATACAGGCAGTTTACCTAGGGGGCATGGTTAATGAAAACAGTCTCAGATAGATTGTTCCTGCAGACTCATTCCTGTATGTGTGTTGGTGATGTCAACTAAATGTACATGTAAATTCCAGAACTTCTGTAATTTTTTTGATTATGTGATGATATTGTAGGTTGGGCTTGAATATATAGAACTCATATTTGAGAATTTTGTGATTTTGGAGTAAAAAGAACACAGAACAATGGTGATAGAGGAAAGCACTTTGTGGATTTCTTCTTATCAAGATTCCTTCCTTTTTTGGACCACATTCTTTGCTTTTACAGAATTTGTCTGTTAGAATTCTCTGTTCCCTTTCAGGCATATTTAGTGTATACTTCTTTAAAAAGCCTCGGTTTGCTGCTCTGAGATTTCAGTGATTAGAGATACTTACAGATGATATCTCCTCTGCATAGACTTCCCAGAGAGGTCCAGCTCAGGTTCAAGAAATATGAGCCTGGAACCAGACTGTGGAGATACAACATCTTACCTCCCAATTTCATTAAGATATAGCACTGTCTATAAAAGATTTGTTTATCCTTCAGGGTAGCATCAGACTGTACCAGAGCAGGTGGACAATATGAAAGATTGAAATAGAAAGTCAGACTGTTACTGCTTGTCTTTCTAACACTAAATGCTATTGTTTTCAAGTTTTATTCACTCAACATTACAGCCTTATATGTCCAAGCACCTCAAAAGGGTTACACTGTTCCTTTATGAGTGTATGAGGTACTTCTTGCCTTTGATGATTCCAAAAGCTAAGTCAATAAGAACATATCCCACTGGCTGAAGCAGAATCTTGTTAAATTAGTAAAGAAATGAACTCAGGTTTCTCCAGAAGGTATCATGGCTAGACTTCGCGAAGGAAGATATGGGGGCACTACCCACTCTTGTTGCAAGCGCGTTGGTGGCTAAAAAGGCCAATACGAGATAGGCATGTCCGGTTGCAAAAGGCACAGCAGAAAGACTCCCCAGGTGGTACACTCTGCAAGGCACGATTCTTTCTGCCCTGTCTTTTCTCCTCAAGAGTGATCCTGCGTGCTTTCTCAAAAGCGTCAGCAGCGTTATAGATGGTGTGTCTCCAGGCTTCCCGATTGGAGGCCAGAGTAGACCAGTTATGGTGATCAATATGGCCAAGGCTGAGATGTTGGTTCAGGGAGTCTTTGTATCTTCTCTTTGGGCCTCCTCTCTGGCGGCAGCCAGTGGCAAGTTCACCATAAAGCAAGATCTTAGGGAGGCGGTGGTCCTTCATCCTTGAGATGTGCCCTGCCCAGCGCATCTGTGTTCTCAGCAACATGGCCTCAATACTTGTGATTGCTGCTTGTTCTAGAACAGATGTATTAGTCACAAAATCTGACCAGTGGATGTTTAGGATTTTGCGGAGACAGCGTTGATGGAAGCGTTCTCGGAGTTGCAGGTGGTGGCGGTAGATGACCCATGATTCAGATCCGTATAANTACGAGATAGGCATGTCCGGTTGCAAAAGGCACAGCAGAAAGACTCCCCAGGTGGTACACTCTGCAAGGCACGATTCTTTCTGCCCTGTCTTTTCCCCTCAAGAGTGATCCTGCGTGCTTTCTCAAAAGCGTCAGCAGCGTTATAGATGGTGTGTCTCCAGGCTTCCTGATTGGAGGCCAGAGTATACCAGTTATGGTGATCAATATGGCCAAGGCTGAGATGTTGGTTCAGGGAGTCTTTGTATCTTCTCTTTGGGCCTCCTCTCTTGTGGCAGCCAGTGGCAAGTTCACCATAAAGCAAGATCTTAGGGAGGCAGTGGTCCTTCATCCTTGAGATGTGCCCTGCCCAGCACATCTGTGTTCTCAGCAACATGGCCTCAATACTTGTGAGTGCTGCTTGTTCTAGAACAGATGTATTAGTCACAAAATCTGACCAGTGGATGTTTAGGATTATGCGGAGACAGCGTTGATGGAAGCGTTCTCGGAGTTGCAGGTGGTGGCGGTAGATGACCCATGATTCAGATCCGTAGAAGAGAGTAGACAGCACTATGACTCTGTAAACACTGATCTTTGTACTTTTCTTCAAGTGTTTATTTTGCCAAACTCTTTTATGGAGTCTTCCGAAAGCACTATATGCCTTTGCTAACCTGTTGTCTATCTCTCTGTCAATCTTACCATCCGAGGATATGATGCTACCTAGGTAATTAAACTGCTGGACTGATTTGAGCTCTGATTCACCAATGGTGATATGGGGATGATGAAAGACTTCCTGAGGTGCCGGCTGACAAAGAACTTCTGTCTTTTTTAAACTGACTTCCAGCCAAAAGAGCTCAGCAGCATCTGCAAAGCAGGATTTTAAATGCTGCAGAGCTGCTTCTGTGTGAGCAACAAGGGCGGCGTCATCAGCATAAAGCAGCTCCCAGACAAGATGGTTTAGTTGGGGCCTTCAGTCGCCTTAAGCTGAACAGACTTCCATCAGTACAGTATCGAACGTAGATACCGTCCTGATCATCGAGGTCTGCCATGGCCCTTTGCACCATCATGCTGAAAAAGACTGTGAATAGCATTGGTGCAAGAACGCAGCCTTGTTTCACACCATATTAGTTATTACAAGGGGCTCAGAAAGTGCATTGCCATATCTGACTTGGCCGTGCTGATCCTCATGGAGTGAGATGATCATTTTAAGGAACTTGGGGGGACAACCTAAACGTTCCAAAATCTGCCACAGACCTTTTCTGCTCAGAGTATCGAAAGCCTTGGTAAGGTCGACAAAGGTTACATAGAGACCTTTGTTCTGTTCCCTACACTTCTCTTGCAGTTGTCTGAGAACAAGAGTATCACCATGTCTATGGTACTCCTGTTGGCTCTGAAACCACACTGACTTTCAGGTAGAATTCCTTCTGCTATAGTGGATATTAGTCTGTTCAAGAGTATTCTTGCCAGGATTTTGCCAGCAATGGAGAGCACAGTAATACCACGGTAATTTGAACAATCTGATTTAATACCTTTCTTCTTATACAAAGTGATGATGACTGCATCATGAAGGTCTGATGAGAGTTTGCCTAGTTCCCAACAGCACACCACAAACTCATGAAATTTAGCATGGAGTGCAAGGCCCCCATGTTTCCAGACTTCAGGGGGAATTCCATCAACCCCAGCTGCCTTGCCAATTTTCACCTGCTGTATGGCCTTGAGGGTTTCTCCTAAAGTGGGGGCAGTATCCAATTCATATTTCACTGTTTGTTGTGTGATGGACTGAATTGCTGAGTCTTGGACTACATGGTTGGTACTGAAAAGAGTCTGAAAGTGTTCAGACCATCAATTCAGAATGGAGGTTTTGTCTTTTAGAAGCGTTTGACCATCTGCACTGAGTAGAGGGTAAGGCGGCGCAGGTCAGTGTAAAATTTTTCTTTTTCAGCAGGGTCAGCTTGGAGAGTTGGGGCATATATACTAAAGAGGACAACGTATTGCTTGTTGTGTAGTGGAAGGTGTAGGAAGATAATGCGATCAGAGTGACCCGTTGGCAGATTTTCGAGTTTTGGAACAATAGAGTTTTTGATCATGAAGCCAACTTCTGAGAGATGTTTTTCGGTTCTGGGCTTACCTGACCAAAAGAGTGTGTAACCAGCACCATGTTCTCTAAGGCTGCCTTCCTTGTGAAGGCGAACTTCACTGAGAGCGGTAATGTCGATGGTTGTTCAGGGTGCTGCCCCAAGAGACTGTCATCTCCGGTCAGTCTCAAATGACCAATATCCTGAACTGCCTGCATACAGGTTTGGGTCTGTGGCTTCCAGTGAACCTTTCACCTGCCGTTTCGACCCTCACCCATCGCTACAGGGCTTTTTGCATGTGGGTAGAGCCTTCAAGCCTGCGCAGTGGATTTTTTAGGTGAGATAAAGTATGCGCAGAAGTGAACCCACTCTTTAATCCCATCCCTTCTCTTAGATGGATGGTCTTACAGGGCTAAGCGAGCTCCATCTGCCCGGGTTTGGGATTAGAATTGTCCTTCTCCTAGGATGACTGCCAGAAGGCTAACGAGCTCATCCTGCTCAAGAATATATTAAATCTGGCCCTACAGTTTTGCCCTGTCTGACATGGGCGACCCTACCAAAGGCATGTACCATCACCAGCATAGCTCGCAACCACATAGGGGTACATAGGCTATGTTCCTACTAGAATGATTTGGGCAAGTCTTTCATTTCTTACTTTATTATCACCAATCTATATACAATCTCAAGGAGATACCAAGGAACAACTCTTTGTCCCGTCCACCCTTTCAGGATGTAACAGCGCAAAGCAAATATATCCAGAACATGCCAAACCTGGGCAGTAGCCACAGGTGATCCAGAAACAAACAGACAAATAAACAAACCAGCTGTTCTGGTCCCCATACCCATCCAAGGCTGGGGTGCCTTTCAAGGTCGCAGCCTGGCCGGAACCCCCATCATTCTAAAAGAACCCACTATCCACCCTGACCTTATCCTTCCCCACTATGTTACCACATAACTTCAGGCGCAGTGCTCACCTATGCCATTTCATTACAGGATTGCCCCGCTCTCCAACCTACCAGTCGGAGGACCCCTGCAGCCTGCCCGACACCCTTCCCCTCCCCTCCCCCCCTCCCCCTCCTCCCCACTCTTCCCCCTTTGACCCCCCCAAACCTGGAACGGCAAACCTCTGCATGCTCCAAAGCTCCTCTCTCCTCTTCTATGGGGGCGCAGTACCCGCCGGCAAGGCTCCCCCTCTCTCTTCTTTCTCCCACCACGGCCATGCCTGGGGGCCGAACCGTGCGCACGGAGCGCCCGTGGCGTGGGGGACTCCAGCCGGCCTGGAGCCCTGAGCAGCCCACGCGGTGGCCCGGGGCCTCACCTCTCCAGAAGGACATAATTGTGATAACACGGAAGTGTCAAAGCAAAAAATCTTGTCTCTGTGAGATAAAGTTAGCAGCCTAGTAAAGAAAAGAAGTTATACACAATCCTTACAAACGTATGTATTTTTGGAACATGTACTTTTCAAACCTCTAAGCTGAAGGAGTTTGTCCTTGGGCAGTCATTCTGCACCTTATGAAATCTCTACAAAATATATTTATGTACTTATCTATGACAGGCATCCTAATAGACTTGTATGTGAGCATTTATACCTTTAACTTTAAGCTAAACAGGAAGAAGTGCTGGTGTGGATTCTTCACACTGTTTAATTCTCAGCTTGATCTCTGTTATTAGTTTGACCTTGACCAACTAGTTATGTCCCAAAAATCCCACAGGAGAAGTTTAGAATTTAGTACAGATCAAAGATCATTCCTACTAGGTAGACTGAATGTGCTATACAGGCATGTCTCAGTGAGGTAAGAGAATTTGGCTGCAGGATTATGAGTCATACTGTGCCAGATGGTTTTAGGAATGCAGAATGGCATCTTATTCACTCTGTGCACAGTATAGATGAAACTTTTGTCTATTTATTTAAATTGAGACTTGGAAATCTTTTTTAGTGAGATCTGATATTGTACTTTTAATTCAGACAAGCGGTCCTCAGCAAGTATTATAACATTGATTACATAAGCACATTTAGTTTCTCCTTCAATTGAACTTTAAAGTCATTCTTTAAAGAAGAGTAATTATGTGCCCTCTTTTGAGAGCTAGCAAATATCTATTAATTCAGCAGTATGTGTATATTGATCTTCTGATCTTAACCTATTCTGTTTATTGTCCTTTAACGGAATTCTTCCATGAACATTAGTGCTCATGAGAAAGTAGAAGAGAGATTTACGTTACCTAAGGCATTTAGATGCCTATATTTAAAGATTAGTAGTCCACATAAAGGTATGACATCATTGTCATAAAAATTCCACTGCAACATGTCTGTGGATTTTATAATAAAATACAGGATAATATAGGTGTAAACACTTTTTTCTTTTTAAGTAAGAATAACTACAGATACATCATATTCTCCATATAAATAGTTAATGCAACATAAATTTAAAAAATATTCTTGAAATATTTATATTTATGAACATATTTAGGTGGAAGTTACCATGTTTTAGAGTAGAAGCAGTTACTGTGTGTTTTCCAGAGCATATACTAAAACAACCTCTGTAATTTAGGAAAGTAGATATAAATTATTCTGTGCTTTAGGAAGTATTTTGTGACAGGTGATTGACAGTTCTAGTTCTGCCCAAAGACTTCAAGCAAGCTGAAGTATTCATTGTAACAGATCTGTGGACCGTATCACTTGAAGGACAGGCAGAGGGATATTTTTTTTTACCACAACGTTTTACTATTTCAAAGGATGCCCTTGGAGGCAGATCACAGAACTTTTCTGGAAGTGCAAAAAAGATGCGAATACAAAGTTTCTTTATGAAAAACAAAGAAACAAGCAACAAATAACTAGCATCTTGCTGATTATGTTCTCTCAAAGTTATTCCTGTTTTGAGCTGGTACGACTATAATTTCTAATATCAGAAGTAGATGTGGAACATTGCTTTATTTTCAAAACAAGCTGGTGAATACCTATCAGTTCTTAAAAATAATATCAACTGTTTTGTCTTTAACTCATTATGTCTTCCTCAGAAACATATTCAGGCTATGGAAAGTGCAAATCCACCACAGTCCAAGAAGCTGGGAGGCAAAAGTCCTAGGCTACAAAGGTGATAAAAGTTGAGGCAGAAAACAGTCATGAAGATAGACAGGAAACCCCATTTCATTTTTTTTGCTACACTCTCTGCCAAACACTTAATACAAGCAGCACTGGCTTTTTGACAGGTAGCTTCAGAAAGTACCTTCAAAATGATAGCGACTCATCTTGTAAGAGAGTTTTATTTTTATTTTTCCCATCACTTGATATTTTCACATTCTGTTAATATTCTTCCTTGCATAATGGTACACAGGTTTCTCGTTAAGGAAACATCTCTTTTATTTTTCACAATGCTAACTAAAATACATGAGTATTAACAGAAAATAACTCATAAGACTTTAATGGAGTACTAAGAAGGGAATATTATTCCTACTCTTTGAAACTCACTTTCAATTTTAGAACTCTTAGAAAATATAGCAAAGCATTTTCTTTGTTTCTATTATCTTCATGACTCTCTTTGACTCCTATTCATGCTTCCTTTAAACCTTTTGCTTTTTTTAATCCTCAGATCAAAATCACCAGTTTGTTTCTTTGTTGCTGTGTGAATTTAGGAGGAAAAAATAGCTTTAGTATGTATGCATTTCTTTGCTGAAGAAAGTGTGGTACAGACTTTCCAGAACAGGAACAAAACCAACAAAGAACTGATGAGGATTTTAATTCCTGCAACAAGATAATAATATATAATTATATTAGTAGTACATAATTAAAATAATACGCATAATAGATCTTATAGAATGTATAGAGTATTATAGTGTGTGCTATATAATATATAATGTAATATGTAAGGGATATAAATACTATTTTTGTATATTTTCAGAAGTGGTATCACAGAATCATAGAATCACAGAATGATTGTGTTTGGAAGGGGCCTCAGGAAGTCATCTGATCAAATGTCCCTGCTCAAGCTAGGCCATCTACAGCAAGCTGTCCAGCACAGTGTCTGATAGCTTTTTAACACTGCTGGCAACACTCTTCCTACTGTGGCTCAGTATACCATTTGTCTTCTTTGCCACAATGGTATTTTGCTGGCTCATGTTCAACTTGGTGTACACTAGAATGCCCTGGTCCTTCTCAGCAAAGCTACTTTCCAACCAGGTGACCCCCAGTTTTTACTTTTGTGCTGGTTCATGGTATATTCCTTCCCAGTTGCAGAACTTTACACTTGTTAAATTTTGTGAGGTTCCTGTCACCCATTTCTCCAGCTCGTTGAGGTCTCTCTGGGTAGCAGCATGATCCTTTGGCATATCAACCAGTCCCAGTTTTGCATCACCAGTACACTCATTGAGGGGACTCAGCCCCGTCATTCAGATCATGATGTCACATTCCCATGTCAAGTTAACAACAATATTATGGATATAGCTTAAATGTTCAGTTCGAGTAAATTGTATAAAAAATTGCACAAAATGTTGGAGGCCATGGAATGTGCTAACAGTTGAGTAGCTCCAGTGTTGTCAACATGGACTCTTGTACTCACAGTACACTTCTTTTTTTATTAGATATTGTATACGTAAGTACATTTACTAAGTACATCTAACATTGCTGAAATATGTGCTTCAGGGGCACACAGCCCGTTCATGGGCAGCTTGTCATCCACAACTCAGAGGTTCTTCTCCACAGAACAGCTCTCTAATGGGTCAGCCCCCAACCTGTACTGACACTTGGGGTTAATGCTCCCCAGGTGGAGGACCCTACACTTGCCCTTGTATTTTACATAATAGGGTTGTTTTGGTTTGGGTTGGGTTTTTTTTAATAGTTTATATAATAGTTTCATATCATATATATATGTATATATAAAATATATCATATTCCACATATATAAGTAGGGCAACGAAATGATGAAGGGCTTTGAGGGGAAGCCATATGAGTGGCTGAGGTCACTTGGTCTGTTCAGCCTGGAAAAGAGGAGACTGAGAGGAGACCTCATCACAGTCTTCATCAAAACTCGTCACAACGTCCTCATGAGGGGAAGAGGAGGGGCAGGCACTGATCTCTTCTCTGTGGTGACCAGTGACAGAACTCAAGGAAATGGCCTGAAGTTGTGCCAGGGAGGTTTAGGTTGGATATTAGAAAAAGATTCTTCCCCCAGAGGATGGCTGGACACTGGAACAGGATCCCCAGGGAAGTGGTCACAGCACCAAGCCTGACAGCATTCAAGAAGCATTTGGGTGACACTCTCAGGCAGATGATGTGACTCTTGGGGAGGGTCCTGTGCAGGGCTAGGAGTTGGACTTGATAAACCTTGTGAGTCCATTAAAACTCCACATATTCTCTGATATATATTATTTATGTAATAATTATAATAGTTTTTTATAACTGAATTTTTTATAATAGTTTTTTTGTAAAGTGGAGCAAAATATTACTTTTTTATAGTTTTGCAAGGTGAAAAAATGTAATTTGTCTATTTTTAGTTAGTTTCATCAAAAATGAATTTTAAAAAAGGAATACTTCCACTTGCAAAAATATCCTCTATTTACTGTAATTTTCCTAGCTCTGTATCTGGCAGTTAAAAACATGGTCATTAGTAAAAATAGCTGCATTTTGATTACCTTTATTCATGCTGACTGATGCCATTCTTCAAATGGTGCTATTGACTTCATCTGATCTATTTATAAAGTACTATTCAACACAAGGCAGAAGAGAGGAGTCAAATGCCTGGTGCTCTGTCCAGGACAGTGAGTCTAAAGATGTGACATGAAATCCTTACTCTATTGCATTCTATAGCAATTTTGTCTTTGACTTCAATGAAGCCAGAATTTCATCCATTATATATTTTTTTCTCTGACTTTTTTGGAGTCCGGCATTTTATTTATTTCTCCAACATCTTTGCAGTCTTTCATCAAAGTCAAATACTAACTTCATTTTAAACACAGTGAAACCCTTCTGAAGTTCATGGAAGATTTTCTCCGACAAAACTTCAGTCTCAGGCAGATGTTCAGCAAAAGAGGTTAGCAAGTATTTAGTTTTAAAGCACCATTTTAGCCTAATTGCTATGTAATTATTTAGTATTCTTAAATTTAAATATATTCTAAAATGTACAACGAAATGGAGATCCTCTGCTGAATTAGGTCTATGAATAGTAGAAGTAAGAATCAGAATATTTGGAGGGTCTGTGAGTCAACACAGGCAGGCAGACAAGCCAACCACGAAACCATGACTGAAACCCAAAGAGTAAATTTATTTCATTACTTTGGTAGCCAGAGGTTCCTGAAGCAACACCTGGGCAGAGACACACAAGTGGGAACACAGATGCCATTAGGCTCAGTCCACCCTGACAGGCGGTGGACCTGCTCTCTGCACCAGTTTATCAAGGTCCTGTGCACGCATGGTTTACCACCATTCTGTGACCTCCCCTGTGCTTTTTATGATCTCTGGGCTTTGATTTTCTCTCTCCAAAACATGGAGCTCAAGCATGTCGTGAGAGTGCCTCCAAGTCTCTACAAACACCTATGTTATCTCTATACAGAGGTGCTACTTCTCAAAACAGACAGAGGATAAACAGCAGTAGACATAATATACAGGGTTACCCACACTGCTATTCTCCAGGCCTTGGCAATCCCAGCTGCAAGGTCACTTTAGTGAATTTACCACCCTCCTTGCTATTCTTCTGCTTTTAACCCTTTCTTCCCAACAGAGGGAGTAAACTTTTGTTTGATAGCACTATCAGAGCAAGTTCCACAGTCTGTGAGTTGAAAACATTAGAGCATCCACCGAGCTTGTTAGGAAAGGGAAGGCTGTGCTAGAAATAGGACTTGAACAGTAGGCCAGTGTATATTCTGGCAAGCTAAAGTCAAACTTTGCCTGAAAGTGGGCCTTGTTCTTGTTTGCTCTAAACTTGTGTTGCAGGGCTCTATTCTGTAATCCAGTTTTCACACCAATACCCACATCCTTTTTTTTTTTTTTAAATCCTCCTTCCTTCTCCTAGAAGAGAGAAACAGAAGTCTTATGGCATGCACAGGAAAGAGGGAATAAACAGAGCCAGTCAAAATGATGGATTCTTGACAGCTCTTGCTGATGTCAGAGATGAAAGGACAACAAGGAATGTTGTTTTATATCACCACCTCCTCTGCCACTGACAAAAGAAGAAGTCTACTGGACTAAGTAGATGTCTTCTTTGTTTGCACCTTTGAACAAAACTCAAGTAAATTAATTCTGTATTAAAAAGTTTTCTGAGTCACAGCTCTAGCTGAGATTATTTTCCTTGTCTTTATGGATGAGTCTAGAGAACTGTAATGGTCCTATGCTGCCTTTATCTTTGTCCTTGACTATAATTTTTTTTCTCTTCAATTTCAGCCTCTGATTTTGTGGCTCTGATTTCTAAGACTGTATGTAATTAATCAGTAGAAAGAAATATTGCCAAAAAATATAAAAATTGTCAGCCCATAAAAGGAATACATATCAACGATTCCAGGAATGCAGTAGGGAGTTTTCTAAGAGAAGATTTCCTAATAAAACCAGAAAGCTTTATACATATTTTATGCTGAAGGTATCTCAAGAAATAAACCTCAAAATTAAATACCGGTAATTTTTGTAGATTTTTATTTACATTTTTACCTAAGCTGCTGCCGAAATTGTCTTGTGAAACTTCTTTGAATGTCAGCAATTCTCTCAACCTTTTCAATTTAATGAATAAAGTTAACATTTATAATTACTTATGTATGAATGCAATTAGAGGAGATATATTAATAATGTATGAGAGTCATTTTTTACGAATATAGTCCAGAAGTGATAATTAGGGGAAGTACCAAAAATGCTGTAATAATTTTCACACTGCAATTATTTAGCCATTCTAAAGCATATACACTCTTTAAAACTGGTCCATCTTATGAAAATATTTTAAAGTGTAATAGTGAAACTAAATGGAAAAATTATATTTAAATTTAGGGACTGAAAAGTCCACAGATGCTGAAATAGCTGCTAGTTAAACATAGAATCTTGAAATAATATAACCTGAGAGTGACTTCCAGATGGCCAGGTCACCTGGTAAAACTGGCAGGACCAAAGCAGGACCATTTTAGGTGAGGTTCATCTGGGCTTTGTCGAGTTGAATTTCAAATACTTCCAACAGTGGAGATTCCATAACCTTTCTGAGCAATCCTTTCCACAGTGTAACTATACTAGATGATCATCCCTGGTCTCTTTCAGCCTCAATCATTCTGTAATTCTGTGAAGCTAGCTATACTTAATTTAATGAGCACACATCTAATTCCTGTAACTAGGCGTTTAGTTCAAAATTTCCTAAGTACAAATTGTCTTATTGAAACCTGTGTTGTTTTCAAGTGGAAACCTAATGCAATTGTCCCAACTCAGTTTGTTTTAGAGATTGAATGCAAAATATTTGTTTTAAATGTAACATAAAATCAATAAGAAACAAAAGGGCAGAGGGAAAAGAAGGAAATAATGATTTTAACAGGAGATATAATAAGGTGCAATTGTTTCTAAGCTAAAATTTATACAAGGGCATTTAAAGAAATCAAATGCATTACAGAGAGTGTAAAACAGAACTTATTAATTATTAAAGCAAGTCAAATATCTAATTCTCTTGATGAATATTTGTAAATTAAGTCTTTGCAGCCAATGTAACTCAAAGCTGCCACTACTAATTTTTACAACTTGTGTAATATTGGGGGTTGAGGGTTGTATGTTGTATTATGAAGCTCTGTCAGGGGAGGTTCATCTTGAATATTAGGAAAGAGGTCACAGAACCAAGACTGCTGGAGTTCAACAAGCAATGGAACAATGGTTTCAGGCATGTGGTGTGATTTTTGGGGCTGTGCAGCACCAGGAGCTGAACTCAGTGATCCCTGTGTGTCCCTTCCAATTCAGGATATTGTATGATTCTATAATTATGTACAAATTTGGGTGTTTAGATGAAGGGTATTATCAAAATACCCTTCAAATACCCAGTATAACTCTTCCTTTACCATCTTAGTATTGTGTCCAGAACTGACTTTTCAATATTGCGATGTTTTATGGTTAAGCAGAAGCTGTTAAAATAATAATTGTGTTTACTGATGGGCTGTTAACTACATTTTCAGATGCTATCATCCTAAGCATATAAATAGAAGTCAGAAGTCTAACAGATGTGTCTACTTCTTTTTTATTTTGAATGAGATAATTAAATATGCAATGTAAGAAGGTACCACCAAATGCAAGCACAAAATTGTTTAATGAAAACTGATATAGGAATTGTTATCCCATATCCATTAATTTTACATTAAAATATTCCTGCCTTTGGTGTTTTAAAGATCCTAATCTTAATTCTTAGACATTGTCAAACAAGTACAATAGCACTTTGTTATGAATTGTATATTTTGTCTTTTATGAGACACAGTAGCCACAAGACCTAATTTTGTTCACAGCAAGGCTGTGCCACCCCACTGAGTTCAGCACATTTGCATCATTTTCAGTGAATACACTGAAATGTTGGACTGTACTTTCTAAACATGAGCCAAAATATTTTCTGACACAAGTAAAATAGAAATCATGATTTTTTCCCCTGTAGACATGAATACAGTGCTTTTTATTTCCTTTAATATTCAGCCTAATACATTAGCCATCATAGCACCTTGCATGTGGGAAGTCCCTTGTCACTGCTCAAATGAATGTTTAAGTAGAGATGTATCTCAATAAAATAGGCAAAGACCAAATCCTAAGGATACTTTTATAGAAAAAGTTGTTTATGTCATTTTATTGTAATATGGAAGGCACGAATCCAAACCTCATCAGATCCAGAACTATTCATTCTTTATATCCTTCTTTATATCCAGTGAGACTTCTACTGAAAATGGGTGACTGTAAATGGTTCTGAAATAACTTTCTCATCATATGGTTATCTCTATGTGTCTTTGTCTTCTCTCTGATAGAAGATTGTATCACACTGTTGAAACCAGGAGGAATCTGAAGTTTATATGAGCCCAAACCAAGAAGATACTGTCTCTTTAAAGTTCTGAATTAGGCACACCTCTTTCCTGAGAAAAACACTGTCTTAATCTTCTAAATTGTTCAGTGGAATCATACAAGCATTAAGCAAAATTAAAACAATAATTAACATAATACTAGATGTGCTATTACCAAAAGTCTGTTTTGGAAAAATAACAAAGTGTGGAGATGTACCTTCTCTGAGCAGCTACAGATGATAACATGAAAGAAAAAATAATTTGAAACAACTTACATATCATTCTTTTATTCTTTCATTAATGTTCACAAAGTGTTTTGAGATCCAAAGATGATAAGTACTGAAGAAGTGCAAAGCAATAACATCACAATCAGTGGTAAACATACGGAAATGACAGGTTTATGAACATGCGTGAGAGAATTTTTCTATACTAGGTTAACCTGTGTTGAATCTAATAAAGTGTAGATTGTGAAATTATTCTGATCAGACTTCTTTTCCCAAAAATTACGATCTTTAAAAATCACTTTCACAGAAGATAGGAAAAACTCCAAGTACCTACATTGTTTAATAGTTTTCTTATTATGGCTGTTAATGCTGTACTGAGAGCATTACCTCATACCCCAGTGCATTTTACTTCTTTCCAGTACAGCCTTTCCAGATTGTTTCTCAACAATATAAATGATAAAGCTACTGCCTATGGAGAAACTACTAGAAAACATAAAATAACCAGGAAACTACACCAGCTATAAATGAAACTTTTTCTTTATAAATGGCCTTTGGAGAACAGAAGTTAGAAAATTTTGTAATAGTAAATGTCTTACATTTTTCACTTCTACCTTCAGTTCTCCTCCCTTTCCTCATGACAGTGATGGTGGGTGGAGGTTAATCTTACACATTTTTTCTAGTCATCCTCTTCTTTTTCTCACTAGCTGAATATCTCCAAATAAAAACCCAAGCTCCAGTGCCATTATATAGATCCCAAGAAATTGGGATGTGTATTGTGCATTTGTGATTAAACTCTTATACATAACACAAGAGAGGCTTTCTGAATTTTAAGATGTAAACATAAATTTTATCTTTGTTTTCTATTGAAGCATTAACCTGACATTAGTAAATATTTCTATGCAAGGCTGTTTTTAGAATAGACTTGTTAGTTTTAAAGGAATTTCTTTCTGATATAATAATATTTTAACTTTGCACATACAGATGGTCTGAGCTTCCACCATTTCCCATCCTCTCCAAGTTACTTCTGTAATTTTTCATTTATTAGTCATCTAATAATTTTTTTAAACTATGCAATTTTTTAATATATTATTTGTGTGTATGTATACATGTACACACATCACCACATAGAATTTCACAGAATTAAGGAATGATTGAGGTTGGAAGAGACCTTTAGAAATCATCTGTTCCAATCACCCTGCTCTAGCAGTGTCACCCATAGTAGGTTGTCTAAGGACAAAATCCAGACAGCTTCTGACTATCTGTTGAAGAGTTACTAGAGTTGTTTAGGTTCTTCTGTTTGGATCCTGAAACTAAATTTCATTAAGAAGGAAAATCTTACTCAAAATCCTACGAAGATCAACATTTTTCAGTGTCAAAGCAGTGAAAATCCTCTTAGACTCCTATCATTTAATAAATGAACAGTTCCAATCAAGGTAATAAATTAGTAACAACTCAAATATTTTCAGTATAATTTCTTATACTTTGCTATTTTTTTGTAAGTGAAAAGCTTCCTTTACTGTTGGCTTGGTCCTTTCGACTAATTCATAACAATTCATAGGCAATTGAGAGGTTAAAATAATTAATAAACAAACCTTAAATGGCAATCAATTGTGATTTGCATTTGAAAAAAGTTTTCAAAACAGTCCTTAAAAACAATAACAAAAATACATTCATTTAAACTCAAGTCTGTGAAAAGTTGTGTTGATTTTATAGAACAGTATAAATTTGGTTAAATGTCACTTTCTTTTATGGAACGTTATATGCTCACTTTGTAAAGGATAAAATAATGTCCATTTCACAAATGACAGATGAAAGTGTCAGCTGGGACCCCCGTATTGACTAGAGAATTAAATATTGTTCAAACTTTGAAATGGAGACCTCAATTTTTATTTTAATTTTGTTATTATGATTCTTTAATTGTTATTTTTTTTTCTGAGAGAAGAATGGGTAAAGATTGCAGAAGGCACAGTCTGTACCTCTTTAGTGAGTTAAAGACAAATTGGTTTTATGTTGTATAGACGATTTTCTGATCAGACAGATATATTGGACCAAACAGGTTTTTCTTGAGGCTGTTCTAAGTTAAAACAGTTTATTGGAATAGAATAGAATAGAATAGAATGGAATAGAACAGAGTAGAATAGAGTTCTAATTATCTTCAGAGTCAGTGAACAGAAATAGTCTTTCCCCAATTTTTATGATAGCATATTAGATCCTAAAATGAGAGCTATGTTCAAGGAGAGACAAAGTGAAACATTCTCTGGATCTGTGTGACAATTATTGTAAACACTGCAGGAATTCTCAATAGATAAAATTATGTACTGGAATAAAAACAGCAACCTAAGAGAAAGCAAGGACAAAACTCATGTTTCTATTAAAGCATATTTTTTATATTATTTCTGTAGTAATAAGTATAAGAAATATAAGAAAATATAAGCTCAAGCCTGAGAAGTGTCTGGTTTTATCTTCTGCAATCAGATGGCTTCAACAGGGATTCATGTTCTTAAAAGTGCTTTGTTTTAAACCCAGAGAAACTCCAGTGAACCAAAATGTTTGCACAAGAGGCCAGGTAATGAGGCCCTTGATCATTATGCACTCAACAGGCTTATGCTACCTAATAAGGTGCTACGTAATTTCTTTCCTCATTTGTTTTTTCCACTGAGGAAGTACAACTATTTATGAACTTATGAGCGTTCATCTCTGTGTCTTCAGAAATGAAGCACAGAGTTTTTAATTCCATCTTATAATTATATATATATATGCACATATATATATATGTTTCTATAGCACATAACATCAAGTTTTATATCCAGTAGACAAATTCAGAAAATATCCAACTGAATAGCCTGTTCCTCTACATGGGTACCATGACTATTAAAATGATACAAGACAAATATTGCACCAATAATATGGATGCTTCTTGGATGAGCATATTTCCAATTCCTTCTTTGGACCCTGAAAAAGTATTTTAATTAGCCTGACCAAGTGGGGGGAATTATTTCTGAGGATAAAAATGTCACAACTTTAAAACTGAAATATTTCACATAGATGCTTCCTAACAAAGGCTAAGCATCTGCTCAGAGGACTCCCAAGACAGTAAGTCAAAAATTTGCCATTAGAAATCAGGTGCTTAATGAAAAAAAAATAAAAAAAGAAATGAAAGAAAAGAAAAAGACAAAATGAAAAATAAGCACAAGTTTTCATATATCTGATGAGAATTTCACAATCTCTCTAGGACAGAGTATCCAGTCTTCAATTCCAACTGTTTTAATGTGCTGACAGAGCTGTGGAAGAAATAGCAAAACCAGAAATTCTTCATCACTAATAAAAAGCAGGATGGTTTGTTAGAGTAGTAAGGAAGTTGTGATTTGATCTATATAGCGATTGCATGGGAAGGTGATTGACTTTTTCCACTGGTTGCTTTCAATGGTAAATACAAACATATTGCAGAAATAAAAAAAAAAGATTTTCCTGAGTAGCATCCTAAATTTATTGCTTGTACTAGGAGTCATATCTACTGGTTTTGTCAGTAGGAGATGGAACCGGAGATGTTTGAGAGCAGCAAGGCAGAGTAGCAGGGAAGATAGAAATTCTAATCTACCTCTTTAGTCTATAGATGGACAGTATAAACACAGCTGTCTATTCTGTTGTGTCAATCAACAGTTCTCAGTACAGTTGACTGTGAAATAACACAAGTACAGTAAAGATCTAACAAGGTCCATAGATATTAGAATACATCTTCAGAGAAATCCTAGAAAATTAGCGGGTTTCTGCTATATTGGATGTCTGTGCAAGGTTCTACAGGAGTCAGTTTCCCTGGCTGTTCATGATATCTTGTGGTGACGAGGGAACTTTTATGAAGTTATGTAGATTTCAAAGCTACATGCATTCTGGACGATCTTTCCCCCTTTTCTTTTTGCTTCTATCATCTAAGTCTCTTCAAGTCCACAGTATTCTCCAGTGTTGACATGATGATTGCCTGAAGAATAATTATTATATAATTATTATATAATTATAATATTCTTTTTCC
This sequence comes from Lepidothrix coronata, assembly GCF_001604755.1. Classification (NCBI taxonomy): domain Eukaryota; kingdom Metazoa; phylum Chordata; class Aves; order Passeriformes; family Pipridae; genus Lepidothrix; species Lepidothrix coronata. Next base: position 747,006 of record NW_016690212.1, read on the forward strand.
AAGAACACCATCTTACTCTGTTTTTTTCAGTTTATTTGTATTTACCATTTCTGAAAGTGGTAGGTAGAAAAAATTGCTTTCAAATACTTTTCCTTGGTTTGCTATGACTATGCTCATCCCTTTTTTATTTCCTAGGCTACGGTATTTCTCACCTAGTGGTAGGCTTTCGTGCTCATTTACCTACATGATGAATTGAAAGAGAGGTCTTCACATCAATGAATGCTGGCTGAAAGTTAGTCTTAAATGTAAGTTACTTGTACTTGCATCAGTGAGCTAGTAAGCCTGATGTCAGTTCATAATCAGTGGGAGCTGTATGTCCAGCAGATGACTCACCTCACCTGTCTGGGGAACTTTCTGAGATTATGATGGCCTTTTTTAGAAACATTACTTCTTTTTTTTTTTTTTTACTTAGTCTAAACAGAAGATGTGGTGACTGATTTTTTTATGCATAGAGTAAATGCTACATACAGTTAAGTAAGTGCTATATACAGTTGTCCAAGTCTAAAGAGATCTAAGGTCTTAAACAGTAGGCAAACAAAAGAAATTAAAGATATTGCAAAAAGGGAACACAAAAAACATAAGAAAACATAAGGTAGCATAATAACAACACATTTTCCTAGGTGTGATTATTTTGGCTTCTTGTAGATCATTATTTAAGCTGAAAAAACCCAGAACCTTGGGGGATGGGGGGGAAGGAAATAAGCTGACTTTCAATAGGAAGGTAGGAAAAGGTTCTAGCAAAAATATTAAAATTTGAACTTCTAAGCAAGAAGAGATGTTCATTTTCAAAGATTTCTTTGTTCCTTTGCTAAAAAAACTTTTCTCATACTCATGTACTATTTTCATATTTGTAGTGGGTTCATTATCAGGAAAAAAAGCATATCTATCAATTTTAGTGGTTACTTCACCGAGAGGATTTTTTTGTGTGAGATCCTTTCTGTCTTTGTTTTTGTACCCTTGTGTTTTCTTTGGTTTGTGCACAATACATATAAACAGGATTTCAGTTCAATGTGAGAAACAAAATATACTGTTATATAGGAATATATATCTCTGTCTCTTTAGTGTCTATTTAGAAAATCTTCTGGGGTAACAGCTGTTAAAAAATTTATGGATTTGGTTTCAGTTATTGAACTGCTGCTAAATCAAAGGCATTTTCTCTATTCTGTGATGACACTGGCACCCTCTCTATTATGTTCCACTTATTGCAGCTTGATGACTGTAATAAAGTAAATTCCAAAATGGGAGTTTGCAACTATCAAAACAGGAAGATAATGACAATGCAGACAAAGGAATTCTGCTGTTAGTTGGTGTGGTGGGTTGACCTTGGCTGGATGCCAGGTGCCCACCCAGCTGCTCTATCATTCCCCTTCCCAGTGGGACAAGGGAGAGAGTAAGGTGAAAAAAAAAAATACTCGTGAGTTGGGATAAGGCAGTTTATTTAAAGCAAAGAGTAAAGTGAAGGTGAATGATAGCAGGGTTTATTCTCTACTTCCCATGAGCAGTGATGGTCAGCCATTCCCGAGAATCAGGGCTTCAGTACACATGATGGTTTCTCAGCAGGCAGCTGTTGGAGACAATCAATGCCTGCCTTCCTGCTCCTTGCCTCAGCTTTTATATCTGAGCTGATGTCATATGGCATGGAATATCCCTTTGGTCAGTTTGGGTCATCTGACCTCCTTGGGTCCCCTCCCAGGATCTTGCCCTCAGCTGTGGAAGGAATGTTACAGTGCTGATGTTGTGCTCAGCAGTAGCCAAAACATGGGCATGTTATCAACACCCTTCTAGCTGCCAATGCAAAACACAGCACTGTGAGGACTAATGTGGGGAAATGAACTCCACCTTAGCCTCCTTGGTTTGTTTTCCTTGCATGATACTAAAGTTGACTTTGCCTCATTTCATATTTCTGTTGTTGTTTGGTAGAGCTGTTTACTTTCTTCATATATGACGTGTTAATGATAATAATAACAATAACAAGAACGTTTGAAAGATAATGCATACTGGGAGACAAGTGATATATATAATCTTACTAATTAAAAATAATAGCAAAGAGGAGAATGACCTTCTGTGGCAGCTAACAAACTGTGGAGTTTTTGTGGAACTTGGCATTAACAAGGAAGAAGTAAGTATTCATTCCTTGGACAAGTAAAATAAATATTTATCTGCTGATTAATGACTTGTTTGTAAGACTAAAATATGGGGAAGCTCTCTTGGTAGCATGGCTGATAGGGAGGTTACCAAGAATCCTTAATAGTTAAAGGAAAGAGTGAGTTAGACTGACTTAGACTCCTCTATTGTTAGTGGAGGAAAAAAGATACCTAGGTAGGTCCATAAAGCAATTTACATCTCAGCCACCTAGTTTAGAATAGCATCATCTGGGTTCTTCAGTCACTTACTTCTTTTCATTATAAAAGGAGCTGACAAGTTGTATTTGATAAATTTCTTTGGTTTATTTGCTTAAGATTCCTTAGCAGTGTCAGCACTGTTCAAAATTCTCCCTCCTGTACTTGCCTACAGTTATGTGTCATATCACATACTCTTATACATCCTCTATAGAAAGGACTAGTGACATCAGCCTGGAGTAGTATTTGGTCCAGGTTTCCTCTGAGCCCCCACATGGAATTTCTGTAGATGTGTTGGTTTATTTTTTGTTTTTGTTTAAAGTTCCAAGTGGCTGAACTAATATGCCATGTGGTGTCAAATTGGTGTTTTGCAGTATTACAATGTTCTGTTAGACTTACAAGAGTGTTTGAAGCATTTGCAAGTGGTATTTGGGGGTACAAACTCTCTGAAAATGTTGAAGAAAAAGAGTGCAGAGTAAAGGGAGGCAAGTCTGCTAGAATCTTTTCCAACTGACTACAAAGACTGGTCTCTGAAACAAACCTTTTCTCAAAAAAAATCTCTTTTTTATTGGAAGGAGAATAAATTTATTCATTTAATTAAAACAAACAAAACAAAACAAGAGAAACAAAACTCTAAATCTGTTAACCACAAAAACCCTAGGAGACATTAATATTCACTGTCAAAACCAGAGGACTAGGTAATAAAAGCAAACCAGACAGATACATTTTCTAATGTTGCAAGCCAAATCACAGACATTATATGTCTGCCTGTACTAACTGTGTAGAAAAAAATTAGGCAATGAAAATCTTCCGTTATTTGGCATCCAGACTGACAGTTCTTCTCCCGAGGCAAAGGGGAACAGCCCTGCATATACATATGCATACACATACACACATATACACACAGACACACAAACACGCATATATATATATACACACATACTTTCTTTTTTAAAACTGAATGATCAAAATATTTCCACAGAAAGTGAAAAATCTGGATTTTTTCTTTGACTTTTACTGGTTTTGTTGCATCTGTGAATGCTTTCATCAAAGCCAGGAATACATAGGATCTTGGGATAGATGCCTATCTCCCCACCACTGGGCATATCTACATGGTTTTGAAATTATGCTTTTTTATATAATCAGGATATCTTCAAGGCAAACAGGAAAGTGCAAAGCAATTTTATCACTATCAGTATAAGGCAAGGCCAGCACATATGGGGACTGAACAGTTGCAAGAGCAGCAGCTGGAATGCAGGAAGCTGAATTCCACCTTAAGTGAAATTTATTTGGACTAATGAAACAGGACACTTGGAAGACAGTAAGAGATGCAACATCTGATAGAAAACTAACAAAGAGACAAATTTTGTTCTCTGGAAATATGCTAGTGTGGCAAAACATTGGCATTTCACATGAATGTTTGTTTGGCTGCATATTTAAAGAGAATCCCGACATTTGATTCAGGAAACCTGAATCCCATGTTGCTAATTTAGCTACCCAGAAAACTGTGAAAGAGGTCTTTGTACCAGTGACTTCAGGCTGAAATCAACCTCTCTCTACTTTCAAGTCCATGAAGAGTCTGAAAGTCTGACTTCTGACTAAGCTTCTCAATGACTTCATCCCCCTCTTTGCAGAGAATGAGCTAAAAAGCCTGTTCTAGTTCCCTTGTACAAAATAGAAAGTATTTCTATTGCTGATACAGGTTTTCCTACTTCCAGACCTTTCTTATTGTTCGTTGTGACACAGGAGGAGTTCCCAAAAGCTTTCTTAAAGAAAAGTAGTACATTTCTTTCCTTTTTTTTTTTTTAAAGAGTATTACTGAACTTTTCTTTCAATAGGGTATTTTATGAATTGTGATACTTTTTGCTAGTGTAGAAGGAAGAACCTGAACATTTTTTAATTCATTGGGAGACTGGACTTTTGCAGATTGACCAGGATGATGCTTTTTCCTTTTGTTGCTCCAGCTGTTGGTATGTAAATACCTAAGAAAATAGTCACTCGCCATGGAGTTTTTGGTGACCAAATGTGAAAATTAAAACTAACAGCAAAGCAATAGAGAAGTTTGCCATAGAATTGCTAATGTTATATCATGTAATTCTCTCAGTACCTATAGACTATTACATTCCATAAACATGAAAATATCCAGACTCTGAAAAAAGTTCAGAATATCTCTCTCTTCTTGCTTCTCTTTGGACTAATTCTTTTAAGTGACAAGTCTTCACTGAGCTTTGACACCTTTTATCAGGCCATGTTCCATTAATTGGAAATATCTTCTGACTTCTAATATGTGCATAATTACTATCTCTAGCAGTATTCCATTTAATGGGGTCCATTTCAGACTTAATAAAATGTTTTCAAATCAGTTGAATTGTAATTTAACTTAATCATAAGGATGGAAATAATTCCCTTATAGCACATTTCTGGATTGCATCTACTGCTTTGAGTTTTTGTGGTGTGAGGTAGTGGTGCAAGAGGAAGTGTAGTAAATAAACTAGAGAATTTGCCTGAAAAACAAACCCCTGATCAGAACTACTACTGAAACTAATGCAGACACATCCTTTTGATTAGTTTTCAGTTCCAGTAAATTGTCATAGAAGCTGTCTGGATTTGAGAGTCTGCTAATACCAGAGAGTACTGCATAATTTTGGTGCCAAGCAACAGCCAAACATGGATGGAAAAGGTATATAATTATTTCACTGATACCTCTTTCTTAAAAGTTAATTTGTTTAAAATCTCATTTCAGTAAAATAAATGCCTTTGCACAACAACATTGGCTTTCCCTTTTCAAGCACAGGACAATTATGTGAGGTGCCCAGTGTAATAGTAAGGTAATAAACAAGAACATGCTAGAAAGGAAGCAAATAACTAGAAGGAATGGCCTGAGACTTCAAGCTACTGAGAGAATAGCCTGAGACTTCATGATATCTTTGCTTCTAAGATAACAGAATTTGTGAAATTGTTATAAATGATTATTTGAATAACCATTTTTTGCTTTTGCTGTAAAACTCAACCAAAACTTAGGCAAGATTACAGCCTATGAAAATTTCAAATGATTCATGTTGAGATTTCGAGTATTAATTATTCAGAATCCATCTGTACTTGGGATGCTCCAGACCCAAATGGCTTTATTATAGCCACTGTGCACACATCCTCCTCTTATAAAGAAGCTGAGCCCAAATGAATCACAAACCCGAAGAAACTAGACAGGTCTGTCTTAGCAGTTCTTTTTACAGCAGCTAGGGGAACATGAGCGTCAGGAACAAGGACTGAGAATAGGAAAAGTATCTCTTCTAAACTGATGATCAGCCCACAGGTGGTAAGGAGAACAAGAGAAAAATTACCTATGCTCTTTTTCAGGATAAAGAGCAAAGCTGAAGGGACTGACAGAGGTGATGTTGGTTTGCAGAAGGAGAAGCAGCAAGTAGTATGAGGATCCAGTGCAAGGTAATTAGTATTGGCCTAATATACAGAAGTTTTACGTCAATTCTCTTCCTCCTTCTGTATACATGGTATTGAAGACCTACAAATTTTGCCTTTTTGAGTCTCCTCCACCATGACAAGTGATACAGGAAGAAAAAAAAGACCAAAACCAAAACATCAAGCATATAAGCAAAAATTGTATTTAAAAATTGATATATGAAAGTATGGATTGCATTTGTATTTGTACATATAGAACCAGTTCAGATTGTGTGACAATCTCAAATTTTGTTCTCCTGGTGTTCCGCCTAATAACATTTTATTTTTAATAGAGAGATCTCTCTATATCTCTATTTAAAAATTTTGTAGTACTTACTTCCTGCTCCACAGTCCCGGTGTATATACTTTTTTCTTTGAATTTCTCTCTTTTAAGTATATGTTTTACTTGTTTCTTTTCCTCTAAATCCCTGCCCTTTATTCTGTTGAGCTTTAGTATTCTTTCCTCTCTGCTCCTTTCCTGAATTGCTGAATCTCTGAGAAGATAAAACAGATAAGAGGAAAGGAGCCATCCAGCCAGGCAAAAATCCAGGCAACAAAGGTTGTCCCTCAGCACAAAGGCTCTTCTGTCGATGCTTTTAAGGACATTCACAGTCACAACTCTCAGCATTCTCTGCCAGACCTTTGTCTCCTTTTCACCACATTCACCATATGAAGCTTTTGTAAAGGAATGCAGTTCTATTGGGTTTTCATGGCAAAGTTTTGGTTAGAGTGGGGGTTTACAGTGGTGGCTTACCTGAGAAGCTTCCTGAAGCTTCCCCTGAGTCCAGTGGAGCCAATGACAACAGGCTTAATGAAGAAACCACTCCTAACCAATGCCGAATCCATCTGTGACAGTGGTAGTGCCTCCGGGATAACATAGGAAAGGGAAAAAGTTATTGTGCAGAAGCAAATTGCAGCTGAACAAGAATGGAGCGAGAATATGTGAAACAGCCCTGCAGTCACCCTGCAGTGAGTGAATAAGGAGGAGGAGGAGGTGCTCCAGGTGCTGGAGCAGAGATTCCCCTTGCAGCCCATGGTGAAGACCACGGTGAGGCAGGTTATGCCACTTCAGCCTTTAGAGGTCGACAGTGGAGCAGAAGTCCACCTGCAACCTGTGGAGGACCCCACACCAGGGCAAGCATATGCATCCAAAGGAGGTTGTGACCCTGTTGGAAGTCCATGGCTTGCTCCTAGCAGGAACTACGGACCCAGAGAAAAAGAAGCCCACACTGGAGCAGGTTTGCTGGTAGGACTTGTGATCTCATGGGGGACCCACGGTGGAGCAGTCTGTTCCTGAAGGACTGCACCCCATGGAAAGGACCAACCTGGAGCAGTTTATGAAGAACTGCAGCCTGTGGGAAGGACTCACATTGGAGGAGTCTGTGGAGGGCTGTCCTGTACCATGGGAGGGATGCCATATTGGAGCAGAGGAAGAGTGTGAGGAGTCCTCACCCTGAGGAGGAGGGTGAGGCGGAGACAATGTGATGAACTGACAGCAACCCTCATTTCCTTGCCCTCTGCACTGCTGGTGCTGAGGACATACAGAATTTGGGAGAGCAGAAGGGAGGGATGGAGAGAAGGTGCTTTTAAATTTGGGTTTATTTCTCAATATTCTACTCTGATTTGATTGGTAATATATACAATTAATTTTCCCCAAGTTGAGTCTGTTTTGCCCCATGATGGTAATTGGTGAATGATCTCTCCCTGTCCTTATCTTGACCCACAAACCTTTAATTATATTTTCTCTCCACTGTCCAGTTGAAAATGGGGAGGGATAGAATGGCTTTGGTGGGCATCTGGCATGTAGTCAGGGTCAATCCATCAAATCACTTTAAACATTTCAAGATTATGGAATGATTTATACAGTAGTTACTGTCAGAGCCACCTTATCGCTTTTCATGTGAAGGAAATCCAGATTCCACCCTTTCCTCTTTGAAATAATTTCTCTGCTCTGGTTAGAAATGCTTCCTGATAAACTCTTTCATTGAGAGGCAGTTCTTGCCAATGGGAAGATTCAAGCTTATCCAATATGCAGGTTATACTAGGAATCTCATCCCATTGCATGTTACAGCTTTTATCCCACTTTCACAGCTTTTTTCCAGATGTCAAACTCATTCTCTTTGATTAAGTCTTTCTTGTTTGACATATAGGACTGCATGACAGGATTTATGCCATACTACAAGAAGTAGTTGTAGTTGTCCTGAATAAGCTGTAAGATTTGATACAAAATAAAGTGCAATTTTGAGGTACCTACATAGTAAACTCTTGCTTTATACTGCAATGAAGTCCCTATTGACATGATCAGAAAGTTGCCTTTATCCCCTTTCCTTACCCTTTAGTTGTAAAAGAAAGCAAATATTATTTCCTGGTTCAGAACAGCAGAGAACAATCAAGTAAAAAAGGAATTGGTTTGACAGTCACACTCAAAATGTTGTGGTCAATGGCTTGATGTCCAAGTGAGACCAGTGATGAGTGTAATTTCTCAGTCTGGTATTGGGACTGGCACGGTTAAACATCTTTGTTAGCAATGTGGACAGTGGGACTGAGTGCCCACTCAGCAAATTTGCCAACAAGTGTAGGGTGTGGTTGACACATTAGAGGGAAGGGATGGCCTTCAGAGGGACCTTGACAGGCTTGAGAGGGGAGTCTGTGCAAACCTCATGAAGTTCAAAAAGGTCAAGTGCAAGGTCCTGCGAGTGGGTTGGCGCAATCCCAATCACAGATACAGACTGGTCACTGAATGGATTGAGAGCAGCTCTGAGGAGAAAGATGACTTGATGAGAAGCTTGATGAGAAGCTCAACACAACCCAGCAATGTGCGCTTGCAGCCCAAAAAGCCAAGCATAACGTGGGCTGTATCAAAAGAAGGATGGACAGCAGGTCTAGAGAGGTAATTCTCTCCCTCTGCTTTACTCTCATGAGACCCTGCCTGGAGTACTGCATCCAGGTCTGAAGTCTCCAACATAAGAAGGATGTGGACCTGTTGGGGAAGGTCCAGAGAAGGGCCAGGAAGATGATCAGAGGACTGAAGCATCTCTTCTGTGAAGACAGGCTGAGAAAGTTAGGGTTGTTAAGCCTGGAGGAAAGAAGGCTCTGGGGAGACCTTACTGTGGCCTTCCAGTACCTGCAGGGAGCCTACAAGAAAGATAGACACTATTTAAAGTGTGTAGTGACAGGACAAGGAGAAATGTCTTCAGACTGAGAGTAGGTTTAGATTAGTTATTAGGAAGAAATTCTTTACTGTGAGGGTGACAAGGCACTGGAACATATTGCCTAGAGCTACTATAGCTGCCCTATCCCTGGAAGTGTTCAAGGCCAGGTGGGATGGGTCTCTGAGTAACTGGTCTACTGCCCATGGCAGGGGGGGTTGGAACTGTCCCTTCCAGCACAAGAGGTTCTATTATTCTGTAATTCAAAGGAAGGGGACATCCCTGACCTGAGCCCCTAGCAAGCAACAAAACACCCAGGACAGTAAATCAGGTTGGCAGATGGGTTCCTTCTGTACCCACAGGAGTATAGAGTGGACCCACATCTGCACTCACCACTTTCTCATGGTGTAGATGTGTTGTAGGTTCTGATGACTGATGCTTTCTTAGACGTGATTTTCTCCTTCTGACCTGTCACAAGGGCACTAAAAATATTCTGCAGTTGCAGGTTCGTATATTGGTAGAATGAGAAAAAGAAGATGGGTAGATACTTATCTTCTGCTTTCTCAAGTTCATTTAATCTGTTTCACTCTGCCATATCTATTTTTACTCATTACAGTAATTCTTGGCTAAACAATATTAGCTTTTGAAATTTCATGCAATTATTTTTTCTTCTGGTACACTGGAGTTACTTTGTTTTCTGTCTAGATCCTTTGAAGTTTTGGTAAAAGTTTTTTTATACTGTCAGGATTTCAACTAAAACTTTGTGATTGATTTCTGTAAAAAATTTAATCATTTGGAGGTAATTTTTTACTCCATTGCTCATTTTTGTTCATATTTTGTTAATATTTTAGACAGTGTGTCTTCATTGAACAAAAGCTTTGTTGATGTAGAAACTCCTAAAGAAGTTAGGAATCATGGTACAGCAGGATAAATGCATGGAATTGTTATGGACTCCAAGACCCTTTCTTTCTCTGCTCTTGTTTCCTGCCTGTGTCTGTCTGTTGTCTTGGCTTATTTGTGTGTTTGCTTTAGAAGTAGGGGTTGTTAATCTGCAATCTGAAAGTCTACCCTATTCTCTGAACCTATGGCTTTATCATTCTCTATGGCTCTTTCTCTTAGAATGAAGTAGTTCATTTAATATATCATTTGGGAAATCATTACCATTTCAGAGTTTTCAGTTTACAGGTTAAAATCAAACTGTGAATAGCACAGTTTGATATATGTCATATCTCTTGCAGGATCTCTATTACCATCAGCGCATTAGGCAATGGATGACTGAGTTAGTTTTTGATTTCTTTTTTTCCTGATGTAGCTGAAAACAGCTTTTTGGTTTTTTTTGTTGGGGTTTTTATCCCTCAATATAAAATAAATTCTTTATATTTCAACAAACAAAAAAAAGTGAAAAACTCAAGGTCATGAACAGAGAAAATAAAGATTAAAATTTCCAGCATGCAGAAGTCCTTTTGATCTGTCAAGTGTTAGTCAGTGTCCTGAAGGTTTTAAATGATTGTTTCATTCACAACATCATGATCTAGATGATTCCTGGCTATCCCCATTGCTTTTTATCCACTTGAAATCACTTGTCTATATAAGTACCCCACTGGTCCCATAGTTATGTCTGTGCATCTTTGGAACATTTCCATTATTAAATTATCTACAATTCATGATCTATTATTAAATAAGCATTGCTTAAGTGGAGCCAGAGCAACTCCATCGGCACAGAAAATTATTAGTATAGCATTGTTCTTGTAAAAGGTGACAGATGGGAAAGACAGCAACAAGGACAGTGCTGGACCCTACTAACCCACCAGAGATTGAATCCATCAATCAGAAAAAACACAGTAAAAGTGTAAAGAGGGAAGAAGAGAAGCATATCTCCTGGCCTTTTTTATTAGGCCTTTTTTCTGTCATCTCTCATGCTTTTATTTCCATGCAAAGGGAGGAGGGGGTGCATTTTCCCACAGTAATATTCATGTTCATTTGTGATTTAAACTGTTTCTGCATTGATTGGTAATTCTAGCAGCAAGCAAGTAATCTCTCCCAGCGATTTAAGTCTCAGATAATGTCCCAATCCTAATCACTCAATGCATTTGTGCAGGTAACTCCTACTCCTTGGGGGAGTTCTTTGAGTTTCAGTGGGATTTGGCAGCCCTGGTAGCACTACTGCAAGCTTGAAATCTTGATAAAAGATATTTTAAGATCCAATAAATTAAAACAAAAATTTAAATAATATTTGATATAAACATTAAATACATCTAAATTACATAAACACACATTGGTAAGCATAATAAATAATACATAATATCATAACAATAAATTATTATTCAACTCCTTTTGTTCTCTTGCTTTCTTTGAGCAGGTGTACTGGAAAAGTGCAAAGTCATTTTATTTAAGAAGGAACTTCATTACACATTTAATTATTCAATTAGAAAAAGCTTTTTATTTTCCTTCAAGACTTAAATAGAGAATTTACAGCTATTAGTTTCACTAAATGAAAATACAGGGTGCTACTCTTTCCTAAGAGGTAAATAACAACCTCAGTTCCTGTTAATTTTGATTAACTTCTAAAAAGCTTAGAGGAAGGTTTGCTATGTCATCTCTGCAATGGAAAAACTTCAAGCTAGTTTGTTACTATTTATTTTTCCTTCAATTTCTTTCGATTTATAAGTTTAATAGCTGAGCATTCAGATATCTTTGGTATGTGTGATTTTTATGAAATTCATCACATTCCATTATTTTTTGTTGCTATTTTTGAAATTCCAAAATTATTTCAAATTACGTTGTTCCAAATCTGTGGAAGTTCCTCGTCTTCTTCTTGGAGTAAATATATAGTATTTGAGATTAAAGAATCAATTGATTACTTCAATCTTAGGTTCTGTACTGAAGGATAACATGCAGGAGATTTATAGAAAGCTCTAGAAAGTGGAAAAAAAACCAGGATTATGCTATCACAATTCTTCATATTGCCATTGTGGCTATCATACTAAAATATGGACTGTAGAAAAATTACTGCCTAAGTACCACAAAAATTCAACAATACAATTGGGTATTTAATCCCAAATCATCCAGTACTCTTGCTCTCACCCTCAAATCATACCATACTCAATGGAGTTCATTGTTTCTAGATTACTGTGTCTGACAACACTGCATAGTCTTTGGGTCATTTGGATCATATGCATACACAGAGAAATTAACATTTAAACAAATCAGGTGTATTGGAATTAAAAGTACATATAAAAGAGTCGATAAAGTGGTCAGCAAGTAAGAGCAAGTTATATATTTAGACTTTGAACATTTGGAGTTGGGAATTAGGAGACCGTTTTTGTTGTTCGTTAGCCTCAGTGTGTTAAGACTCTTTGGAAGACTTGCAGTGTCTTGATTTCAAGTAAATATATTTTTCAAATTAGCTTCTAGGACTACTTCTCAAGTTATGATTAATATTAGTTTGAGACTTTGATACCCAGATTTGCTTCTATATAGAATAGGAACTAGTATTCAGAATCCGATTAAAATCTTTGGATAGTTACAACATTATTTTCAGCAGAGAAGAGGACCTATATCACAATCCTATGCAGATAGAATTTATTGGACATCATAGAATGTACTTGCTTATTTAATTACATGTGTTCTAACTCTGCTTTTACATAAAGACTCTGTCCTAAGCTGCCTCATTTCCTGGAGCCTGCACTGTTCATCTCAGTTCTAATAAAAATAAAATTACAAAGCATTATTCCTTTCCTCTCATTTTAAAATAGAATCATAGAATCATAGATGGCTTAGGAAAAACACCTCTTAGATTGAGTACAACCATTAAGCCAGCACCATGATCACCACTAAACCATGTCCGTAGGTGCCACATCCACACATTTTTTGAATATTTCCTGGGATGGTGAGTTCACCGCTTTCCTGGGCAGCCTGTTGCAATGCTTGACCACCCTTTCAGTGGAGAAATTTTTCCTCATATCCAATATAAATCTCCCCTGGTGCAACTTGAGGGGATTTTCCTTGTCTTGTCATTAGTTACCTAGAAAGGATTGATCCCCACCTTGCTACAACATCCTTTCAGGTAGTTGTAGAGAACAATAAGATCAGAGTCTCCTTTTCTCCAGGTTAAACAACCTCAGCTTCCTCAACCCCTCCTCATAAGACTTACTGTAGTCATTTCAGCTTACTCCCTGTGGAAATGAAGCTTATGCAGAAATATATATATATGTATATGTAGAGAGAGAGAGTATCTTTTTAATCTTTCAAGCAAATTAAAACCAAATTTGAATGTAGGATTCAGATCTCAAAAATACTAAATTTTTACAGGTTTTGTGAGATTTTACAGTGTGCTTAGGGGACACATTTTGCTTGTACTCCTCTTGAGAGAAAATCAAAGAGCTCAGGTTTTGTTTTGTTTGATTTGTGTCAGTCAAGCATCACAAATAAATCTGAACTAGCATCAGCAGTCAGGACAGGTCAGACCAAGCCTCATGTCTGAACCTTCCATGGATCATGGAAGAGGGACTGGAAACACATTATGAGAGTGGATAAGAGCAACTGGAGTTCAAGGAGAGGAAAATAAACCCCTGTTAGGTTAAAGGAGCTGCTGAGGACATGGGAATGACATGGCACACTGTGCAGGGCATAGGGGATAAAAGGAATCAGGTTGTTGAAATGATGGCTCTAAGAGATACTTAACATGACCCCCAAGTATCTGTAGGAGTAGAGTCACAGTGGGTATAGGGAGAAAGAATACAATTCTGTGTAGGTTGAACTAGGATTCACTAATGCAACTTTTGATAGTATAACTGATTTCATTCCTTATTAAGAAAAAGGAGAGGGGGACAGGTGGTGGACAGGGAAGAGTTTCTGGCAGTACTCTGCAAAGGGAAAATATTTTCCTGAATCATTTTCAAGAGGCTCAAACCATTTAAAGTTATGTCCCTCATTCATTGTTTAGAATCACATCTTTGTGATTCTTAACAATCAAAGTAGAATTGCCTTTAATAAAGACAATTTCTATTTTATATGATGTAGGTTTTCTTCGTTATTTCTAGTTACTCCTTGCACTTTTTTAATCTCTGTTTCTTATGAAGGAGTTATTATGGATTGCTTTCTGTTCAAGAAATAGTATTTCATGGTCGTAGGGCCTTAGCCCTCCTAGTCTCTGTTGAACATAACAACTCTAAGATCACCTCCCTCAATTAAATATATACAATAGTATTTATATTCTCGGCTAACGTACTGTAAGTAAGAATAAGAAATTAATGTTTTGTACTTTAATCAAGGTTGTGCTATTATGCAATTAGATTGAAATAAAAACAATGCTTACTTTCATGTGAAATTTTACTTTGATGAGTGGTCTGCACACCTTTGGAATGCTTTACAAGTTTGCAGTTTCACAACATTTCAGGGCATACCTGGCTATTGTTTCTTGAGCAGTACAAAGTGTTTATTCTATGGATTGCATTGAAATGTTTAGAGGATCTAGAGGAATTTTTATTTAGTATTTTATGCCCTGTGCAACAGGCAAACCACAGAAAGCTTTTAAGTTAGATGTGGGTGTATTTGCAGGAGCTTGAGTCTCTGGCAAACAACTCACTGCAGCTCTAGTTTAATCAGCTCATTCTTTGGCATTTACTTGCTGCTGTCTTGCCTGAAGGGCAAACACTATCTTAATGAAGCACACAAGGACAAATGACTTTTCCAGGCTGTGATTAATTTTCACAAGCTGACTTTAATCACTGGTTAATTAATAGAAGATTTGTTGATTTACAAAAAAAGCACAGTCATTATAAGCACTATTATATCGATTTGTTTTTCATGAATTTAATGCAGTAACGAGCTTTTATTTAGGGACTAACTTAATGTGTTGAAATTCCATAGTAGAGAGAATGATAATGTACTAGAAAGGAGTACAGAAGCTACACAGGTAGTTGTGTTTGCCTGCTTGACCCGATCTTTTTAAAAGCCAAAACAAATGTCAATAGAACTTTAGTTCAACTCTACCTGTCGCTCCCTCACCCCCAGGTGAGGGATTATGACTTTTTGCACTATTCACATAAATATTTTAATAATAAATAGTTAGTAGCAGTATATGACTTATACAACAGATACAGCAAAGGTCACACAGAGTTTGACATACAAATCAGACAATTTTCTGTACCACGGTAGGAAAAAATATTTTTGTATTACTATGCCAGTAGCTGAAAATTGTTTAAGACCAAATTTTGAAGACTGTATTTAACAACATAAGTTAAAGTATTTATTTCTGCATGATACTACAACAAAAATAATAATGTTGATTCTATAAAATGAATGGTAAGTCTTTTAGAGCTACTTGATTAGGCACCCCAGCATGACATAACAGGTGAAGCCATAGCCATAATCTCTGACTAGAGCCTAAAGGTAAGCAAATTTATATTAAAAGAAAAATACAAACTTTTAAGAGTTATGGGGTCATGAGTCTAGGAGATTGAATGATCTATCATTCAATTTCTTTAATGGAAAAATAGTTACCAGCCTGGAATATTTAAAAACACAGCTTTGGGAACTCAGTGTGAGAACAACGTGGGGAATACACCAGCAACATGGTCTACAACAAGCAGATCAGAATAAAGGAATTTCTGGTCTTTTCTGGACATAGAATCTATTAATGTTGAGGCCCATAAAAGTTGCCTGACAGGTGACACCAGAATTTTTTGGCAGACTCCAGTGCTTAATATAATCAAATGAACATTGATCATGATACAGATGTATTTTATGATAGTTTATAATATATTAGACTACTCTAATAGACCTTGTCTCTATTCATCAATTTATGTTCATTCTTTCTTTTTTACACAGTAAAAAAATCCAGTTGACATTGATAGAAGTCATATAGTACATATAGCACTGTAAGTGGAATTTATTCTCAAAGTAGTATTTTACTTTTACCCCTTATAAACAAATATTACCCTTCTACTTATACAGAGTGGGGGAATTGAACAATTATTTTTTTACCTACACAACTGCTCATGGTTTGGTTCTGTTTGTTTGTTTTAACATGTTGCAGACAAACGTGTATAATTCACTAATATATGGTGTACACAATGTCCCATTCATTCTATGATACCTTAAAGTGTGCATTGAATAGGCTGACATATTCAAGAAAAATGATTATGTAGATTCAATGTTTGCGTGCTGAACTCTGGGACAAGTTTGACTTTAGCTTTTAACTCTTCAGTCAAAGGGTATAATCTCACTTAGTGACATTATACCTGGGATTCTTCTCCACAATAACACTTTTCTACCAATGGCAGTAGCAGGAGGCTGAAAATGCAGCTCAACACATACTCTGTGATAGCGATTTTGAATAGCCTTTGTTGAGAGGGAGCATTACACTTCCACTGGGCACTATACACACCACCATTACATAATTAAGCATCAATTAAAATGCTATTAAAGGAAAATGTTATCCTGTTGTCTTTTCGATGGTGTTATCTTGGCACTTCATCTGCCTAATGTCATCAGTTAGCATACTAAACCCAGTGCCATTAAGGTTAATGTGCATCATGTTCATAATGTACATTAGTGTTGTCATAACATATGTCAAACATGAAACCTGATCATAATGATGATGATGGACTCACGAAGGAATATACAAAGAATAAGAAAAGTAGACAAACTGACTCCTATCTGAAAGATTGTGTTGACATTCAGTTAGGTGTTTGGTGCTTTCAAACATCATCTAAGAACTGAAATTCGAATGGAGCTTGAAGAAGTCTGTACAGAGATATGACAACAGATAAATATATTCAGGGCCTAACTTTGTTCTAGAGTCCTCAAACACACCTCTAAATGCCAATGGCTAACATTTTATTACAGTCCTCCCACCATAATTCACTGGAAAGACATTTTTCATCACACTGAATGGCAAAAGCGCCATCAGGTGAATTTTAGAATGGGCAATACACAATCTAGCTGGTGTGGTAATTGCTGGGCAGCCTGGATGGTCTCAAAAGTATTCTGTACCTACTGATTTAATAGCTTAATTCAAGTACTGTTGGAATAATTATTTAAGAGCATTGCTGACAAAATTCACTTTTTTCTTTTTTTCAAGACCACCTACAAGTGAGATAAAAAACCTGAACTAGAAAGGTACACAAAGGTTTAAAGTTGCTGTCACTTCTTCTATTTATGTGCATGACATATTGAAAAATAACTTGATTTCTTACAGCAAGTCAAAAATAAATTTTTACACATTTCTCCAAGAGCTATCATCAATCAAATCATAGATTTGTAGTCAAAAAATTAAGCTCTTGATACATTTGAATTTTTTCTATTGTATTAACAACTTTCAGTAAAAAAAAATTTATACCTCAGTATACCCTAGCGAATAAGAAAGTGGAAAACATAATTGAAACTGCTGGCTAAAGTAATGCTCAAATACCTTATCTAGTAACCATATTTAACTAGCTAAGATCTAAGTTTATGTATTTATTTATTTATTTTTTAAATTCCTTGTGTTGCAAAAAGAGATTCCATGCTGATAGGGACTTCGTGGAGAAAAACAATATCCAGTAGATACATTTACCTGTAAACAGAAGTGTCAGATTTGCAAATCTGCCAGTTTTTGGTTTTCCTTCTTTTATTTTTTTTTTAATGAATGAGTGGAAACTTTAATCTGTTAGGGAATTATGATTAAGAAGTGTGAAGGAGATAAAATTATGATTATGACTTTCCATTTAAATGAATCTTGAACAGAAAATTTTAAAAAGTGCACCAAAGAAAGGGTCAATGGTATACTGTTGCTGTTCCAAAGAATTAGTGGCAAAATTCCCACTCCTTTATCTGTGAATCAAAGAAAAAGATAAATATGGTGTCTGAATTCTAATTAATTCAATATTTTCATTGAAATACCTGGTAGTTTTTGACAGATTTGTGAGACAATCACTCAGTTCCATTGTTATCCAAAGGAGCTTTTGTTTTTTAACCATTGCTTTAATGTACGCAAAGGGACCTAGATTCCTGTGTAAAAACATCATTATACTGCTCATTGTGAGTCTCTAGAACTAGTAATCCTTAAAGAAGGAAATCAGACTGTGTTGGTTTAAAAGTTAACCAGCAGGGGAAATGAACTCAACTCAAAAGAGAGATTATAAGTCAGAATAACAATTTAATAAAATAATACAATAAGTATGCTCAGTCCTTCCCTCAGAGCGGGGAATTCCATAAAAGGGTATGAGGATGCTCAGTCCTTCCCTCAGAGCGGGGAATTCCATAAAAGGGTATGAGGACAGGAACATCTACAGGCCTCTACTGCTAACAATTTCTGGGAAATGGCATAGAAGGCTATAGAATACACAGTTTTGGGTTACACCCATACCATGATGAACTGGTCTCAGCTGTCCTAACTAGGACACAGACATACGTGCAGCTTTTGGTTCACACCATCTTTAAAATAAGAGGTAAAAAATTGCTAAATAAAAATCCAGAAAGATATTTTCACTTCCAAAACACTGAAGAAAGGAGCTCGATAGGCAAAAGAAAAGGTCAAAATCCTGAATCTATCATCCACTAGGAAAACTTTCAGGGAGTTTATTCCTTTTCAAATTTCTTACTTGCAGGGATAAGACTCTACTGAAATTAGAAATTGGGAATACAATCTAACTGTTCAATCAGTGGATATATGGGTTGATTTGCCTCACACAGAAACAGACATGAATTGTCTTGTTGAAGTTTCCTTATATGGCCATCAATAAGGTGAAATTTCACCTAAGAAACAGAGTATTTTAGAATCTGAAATCTTCTTCATCCTTCTTAAAAGGAATGTCTTATAAGCAGTTAGAGATTTTGACTATTTATACCAAAGAGAAATATAACTTCAACAGGAACATATTTGTAACAGTTATAACTGAAATAGCCAGTGGACGCGTACAAAAGGCAGTGATATTTTGTTTTGATAAAACCATCCCACAGTTACTTTTCAGAAAAGAAAATCTGAGATAGTTGAGTACTACTACTCAAGGGTTTTAATCCTGTTAACATTGATATGCTGTTCAAGATATGTTGTTCAGGCTTCATTGTGGTTCAACCAGTGACTCTTTGCTTTCTACAGGAAAATATTATGATGCAACACATATAAGAACACAAGTAACGAAATAATATTTTAAATTAGAGTTAAGAAAACCCCTAAGAAACCACTGTAAATTATGGAAGAAAGAATTTTCCACATGGCACCTCATGGTTACAGTGATCAGAAACTGTCTTCAACCCTCTGGCAAGTGGAGGAGAATGCTTTGGTAATTATCGTTATCTTTTTTAATAGATAATCATCTGGAGTTTGTGCCAGCAAACATTCATCACCCATCTGTGGCCATGCACAGAAGTTATCATAGCCTAAAAGCTGGCATAATACATTACTGGCTGTGTGACAGCATGTTGAAAGACAGACTGCAGAAAAATCTGTGATCAGAGGATGGAACATGGGAGTTCAACCTACAAACCTTCCCTAGGCTGTTCTGTAACCAGCCGTAGCAGATCAATGAATTTACTTGTAATGAAGTAACTTTCCAGCATAAGCTTAGCATTTTGTTAAATACAGTAACCTTTAGGAATTCAAACCTATGGCCCCTCAGATCATTAATTAATCACAAATCTAAGCATAATTTTTTTATAAGAAACATATGATTGCAATTGACATATTGATCCTAAAATGCTTTTTTTATTAATCTGTAACATACACTATGAATTTTATTTTTACAACAAAAAAAAAAAAATAAAACTGTGGTGAATTCCAAATCCTTGTTTTGCACAAATACATCAGCAATTTCAAAGAAACATTTAAACATAGCATTTCCCTGATCAAACTGATCTAGGGCATGACATCCCCACCCATGGCAGCACGGTTTAAACTAGATGACCTAAGGTCCCTTCCAGCCCAAACCCTGCTATGATAGCAAGAAAATAGTCTGGTCTTTTGGTGAACATACTCCATACACACAAAAAACGCCACTTCAGTGATAAAACAGAACATTCAAGAAATTACATCTTTGTAGATTTTGTGATTTCAATTTAAAAAATGGTCATTAGGTTTGGCATTCATTATCATTAACTTTAACCAAAACTAATTTCTCCCTGGACTTCTTTTATTCATTAGAGATATATATGTTCATCCAAGGCAAGACAAAATAGCAACTGAGCTTTAGGTGACCTCAATCACATTGATGGTGGAAAAACATTCTTCTTGTTGTCTGCAAAGAGAGCCAAGGAAGTTGACTAATATCTGAAAATGCTTCTTCTCCACTATCCCTTCTCTGTGTATGTGGCTCTGAGTAGGCACTGGTCAAATGGTGGCAGCAAGAGCGAACACAGAAACACCACCATCTGCAGCCCACATGAAGGCAAAGTTCATAGTCGCAAACTGTGTTTTTATTGACAATTCAGATGCAGAGGTTAACACTTTCTGCAAATGTAGAAGCTGTAGTTCATTTGAATTAAGTTCAAAACACAGGGAACTACACAGAGCAACAAACCCGAGTGAAACATCCAGAACTGAAAGAATCAATGTGGAATAGGAGGGTAGCACAAGCCCCAGTGCATGGTTTTGCACATCTTTGTACATTTTTCTGAAGTGCTTCCCTCTATGACTGTTTCCTCAGTGGGCCGTGCCAACAGACAGATGAGGGGTCTCAGAGCTGTGGTGTGATCTCACCAGTGTTCGTACAACACTTCTACTATCACAGTTTGATATTTTGAAATTCTGATTTGAGTGGTCTAAGCAGAGTTATTACACTTAGTTAAATTCTGAGCAAATAAAATATTTCTTTGCACCGTCTTAATATCCATGAAATACTTGCCAAAAATATAAGCATGAAAATATGTTACTTTTCCCTTAAGCAGAAACAGTAGTTTGAGCCAACACTGCACTGATTTCATATTCGAAGCAGATGATCAATTTGAAGTTAGGAGAATGTAAGTCAGCTCAAGATTTTTTCAACTTGTCTGCACCATGTCTATAAGTAATGACCACTTCCATGATGCTTACAACTTCAGAGAACCAAGGCTCACAGACTTGAAAACTGTGAACTGACACCACTGATATCACAAAGAAACCTCTTTGCTAACTGTTGTCAGAACAATTCCCACAGAATTAAGTACAAAGTTTCATGAAGCTGCTCTGAAAGCAAGGTGTTCTGACAATCCCTCTAGTACAGGTATTTCTCTCTTAGTTTCTTCATTTTTTAAAAAATCTATCACTTTTAAAGAGTTTTATGTAAATTAGTTGTGTTTTATGTGAAAAACATCAAAAACAATATTTCTATTTTGCTTTATGAGAATTTAGACCTTATCAGCTCTATCTCCATTATTTTCAAAAAAATGTGGTTTATATGGTTTTATTTATTTGAACTGATATTAATTTTTGTTTATTTATAATGCTTGATGTATAGGTACATATAAATTTTACAGTCTAACTACCTCAACTTTCTTAGTTTATGTTCTTCTTCAATGATGTTTGTCACAGATAAGGGTATCTTTCTGCCTTGATTTGGAAAGGATTTTGTTTTCAGTAACATAAAAATTGCCACTTTTTAACAGAAAAATGATTTCATATTTAAAAACAGAAAATGAGCAATTTTCTGTCAAAATATGTGTACTGGGAAATTTTTGAACAGCAGCTGCAAAACCAGAAAGTTATTTGTTGTCTTACGCCTGTCAAGGCATGTCTGTGGGGAAACATGTCAAGAGGCAGACATTTCACATTTCCTGAATATAGTAATATCTTTAACCTTATTAGTCAGAGGCAAAATTTTTTTTTCCTGTCCTTCAAAATACTTTTTGTCTCTGTGATTTACCTTTCTCTTCTCTTTACTCATGGAGGAGATGTGAGGCCTAAAATCTCATTTTGAACCTTCAGTATATTCTTAGCAATATTCATTAACCACTTATTTGTCTTTGTAAATAGAATACCAGAGTTGTCCCATCACACTAATAATTTCTACTTTTAGTGTTATATCCTACTTTGAGGTTTGTGTAGTTTTTAACTTCCTCTCAACAAAATGATGCTGCACTATCATTTTATTAAATCTTATCAATAGTAATCTGAATACTTTTCCAATATAGAAATAGTTTATTTGCATTTTTAATTTCTATTTGCATATTTTAAGCCTATTTGCACTGAGAAAAAGTTATTCTTTAATAATCAAAAATGATTCTTAGGTCAAATTATTACAGGTATTTTAGAATATATCACTGTGAAATACTTAAATTCTTCCTTTAGTTGTAGACTGCAATTATTTACAGTAGTTTTGTTGTCATCTGTTGCCCTACTATCTGTCTTTTCCAGGGCATGAGGTCTCATCCCTTAGTTGAATCTGAAGTAATTTATGTCTAAATAAAGCAAATAGTTTAAGATTATTCAAAGACACAAAAGAGGAATTCAATTTAAACACACAAAGGGATGACTGAACTGGAAAAGTAAATTTCTTTTCCCACTTATTGGAGATAAATTTTCCAATTTTAAAAGAACTTAGAGATAATAAACTTAAAACATATAATGAAATCTTTACATATTTATTTTTTTCTTTTTCCTAAGAGTCTGCTACAGGTCACTTTGAGAACAAGATACAGTTCAGCCCTGGAGAGCAATTTCTTATCTCAAAAATGTGCATAAATCTAGCTAGAATTTTTTAAAACAAAAATTTAACTTTTTTTTCTTTATTCTCCTCAACACTGAACATAATAGTACAAAACAACTTCTGTTATGCTTTTATACAAACAAAAAAATTTTGTAAGATGTCCACCCAATGCAATGATGCATTAGCTATAATAATTTAAATGGATTACTGCAATATTGTAATACTTCAATATTATGACTATATTGTAATTAATTATAATAATGGTGATTCTTATTAAGTTATTAACTTTGATAAATTATGGATAATTAAGAATAATTTAATTCCATTAGTTAGTTTTGTGTATACATGCAACTGCAGATAGAAAGTTCTTTATAGAAATATTTCACCTTGAATCCTAATTACATGTCAGTGGTGTACTTTAAATCTTTTGAATCAAGATGGAAACTGTGTTTCACTAAATAATTTGTAAGATGCTTTGATTTTCCTATGAAGTTTTATGACAGCATTACATATAATATTGCTCACCATAAAACATTATTATGTCAAATTTGAAGCTTTGAACTTCACTATCAATTAAAAATAGAGTTAAAAATATTTTAATATGACACTTCTCCTAGACTCATTTTCCTATCCCTATATCACAACAAAAATATATTCAAAAGTGAAATATGTAATTTTTAAAGTAAAAAAACTAATTATTGATAATGTAGTATTCAATCGTAAGTCCATTTCAACAGGTCTGCTCAATCAAAATATGTGAAGCAACACTATAGTAAATCTTAGAATTGTGTGGTATATAATGGAGAACTCGGTTACATGGCATTTATCTTTTAAAGAACAATACTTATCATGAATTTAAACATGGTTTAGGTACATTCCATGCAGAAAAAGGCTTTTTTAAATATGCTAAAATATATGTTGAGCTTTATAATGTTCTTTCTAAATTCCAAATTTTGTTTGAATGATATAATGCCCTCAAATGATCCCCATTATCTTGCCCTAATTTCTGGACATGTTCTATCTCTGTAATGATTTTCAGGAGCAAAGGTCAGAAACAAAGTCCGTGTGCTGAGAAACATTTATGCAAACTTTCAGGCTTCTTCTTAAAGAGTTTGTTTTCCACCATTCTCTGCATATCTACATTATGAATCAGAATCGGTCCCAGTCTCTGCCTTCACTCAGTCTTAAGCCCAGGAGAAAAGCATGCATTCAGAAAATAATGCTCTCAATGATTTTCGAACTAAACAGTATGAAGGAAGACTAAACCCAATTCATCTGTGGTGCAGAGCCTTTCATCTTTAATTTGCCAGTCTTAATCTAACGAAGCTCAGTGATGCCTCACAGTCAATACTCTCTGATGAGTTTTTGTTGACCTATGAGAAATGAATAAATGGTCTATTTTAGTTGCTTCTAGGCAGGATTTCCTGTTGCAGAAAAAGGTACTAAAACTTCACTGGCAGCCCTCAATGGAAAGATAATGAGCACTAGGTATTTAGAAAAAGGAATCTGCTGTGGCCCTCAATAATGCTTCCAGGCAGAAACATTAGAGTTTGTGCCAGTCTTATTTTTTTGGTGCTGTTGCTGCATACAGATGGAACTCTTGCTCAGAGGACTTTCACAAATACCAATACTATTTTGTTTAAAATTATATCAATGTATAGGGATTCTTGATTTTATTGGACAGCTGATTAGTAAATATAATGATATAAAGACTTTTGTAATTACTTAATTAAAGTA
The DNA here is from genome assembly GCF_001604755.1 of Lepidothrix coronata. Lineage (NCBI taxonomy): Eukaryota > Metazoa > Chordata > Aves > Passeriformes > Pipridae > Lepidothrix > Lepidothrix coronata. Next base: position 771,291 of record NW_016690212.1, read on the forward strand.
GGCCTTGTAGAAGGTGCAAACAGATGGACTGTCTTGAAAGAATGCACTTACAAGATTACTATGACAATGTGAGAGTAATATTCTTAGTATAAGTATAAATATGTATATATACAAATACATATATACATGTAAGGAAAATAAGGGAAATATATTTATTGGCTACAGGATGAGCCAGTGCCCTATGCTAAAGACTATTTTCAAACAGCCATTTAGGAATGCAAGTGATTTTATACCAATATATAAAATGAGAGTAAAAAAATTAAATAGATTTTGTATTATAAATGGAAACCTGTTTACTATTGTGACAATATCTTGCCACGTCCATAGAATAAGTAATCAATAATTTTAGACTTCAGTTCTCCTGTGCATCGCCATTTTTCAAAAGCAAAGAAATTATTAGGGAAAGTTTTATTGTTAAAAAAATAAATTTTGTGTCAATACCTTATAAACAGTTTGAGATTTAGAGGTCTATGGCAGTTTTTGGGAGAGATAACTGACCTGTGATACTCCCATTGCCTTCCTCCCCCATTAAAGCTATTCACTGCAGCAAATGCACCCCTGAGCTGGTGTGAAGTTTAGAACTGCAAACTGTGCAACCATCCTACCTTCAAAATAGACCTCTTGAACAGCCACAGCACAGGTACTAAACTCTAGGGAAGGGCAATTAGTTGGATAGAACTGTAAGGATTTCCCTATTAACAAAAATAAAAGATTTAATTCTCTGCTATAATTTTGTTAATTTGTCTGATCAGTTCAGTGTTTGAGACCTTTTTTTAACTCTTTAAGAAAGTTAGATTTCCCTAAGTGCTTCATGCAAATATTAGCCACTCTGCTTCTGGATTTAGGCTGTTATCTGAATAATTCTGGCTTTGAAAAAATGAATTTATAACTTTGTTATATATTTTTTCACCAACTCATTGATCAGTATACATGCTGAGGATATCATAGGCCCATCTTCAAAATTCTTATTAGCAGAGAAACTCTGTACCTAAGCCTGTGATCTCCACTACTGAGCTCTCACACATCAAAGTGACCACAGATAGGAAAGCTGAAATTCCTCCAGTGGTAGGGCAACAATACTGTTCATGGAACTGCAGTTTTAGAGGCCTTGTAAAAATATTGATTTTTACCTTCTGGTTAGAAATTTCACACAGGAATTAGTAGATATGGACTCTGGTCTTTAATCAATGATCAAACATCAAAATTAAAAGTAGAAAACCATAAAGAGTAAAAATAGGAGACATTCTCAAGAAAATTATCTTGCTATTCTAAGGTTAAAGCACCTGCTTCACATGAACTCATTTGATTAATTTTTCTCTTTTTTCATTGGTGGAAATAAAAGATTGCAAATTAGTAAACAGGTAAAAAAAAATTATATTCTGACTCTTGTTCTTAGAATTAATTCTTGCATTTTCATTTCTACCACTATATTTTCTTTATAAAAATACTGAATACTTTATTTTGAGTCAAAAGATACACCTTAATCTTTTGTTACAAATACATCTATGCATAAACAAACCACTTCTCTGTTTGTAGAGAGAAGCTTTCCTCATCAAAACAAAATAGATGGAAACAGTTAATTTTTTTTTACATTGCAGCAATCCTTATGTAATTTTTCAAGTTCCAAGTTCAAAACACAAAATTAATTCTTTTCCCAGCCCTAATTATGACCACCCTCCCCAAACAATAACCCCCCAACATTATTCTGAATATGTTTCTATCTTCTTTATGCTTGCAATTTTAATATAATTATTAGTAGGAATATGAATTCAAAAGTTTATTCATATGAGAACTGTGTTTTCATGGTCCTCAAAAATGACCTGAAGGGTTTCTGTCAGAAAATTGGTAAAAAGCCTCACTACAGGTCTAGTTATGTATTCATACACAGTAGTACTTTACAGCATCAATGGGGTTGTTACACAGGATTGTACTACACTTCAAGTAATTTAGTAAGATTTTTCTTCTCTTCTTGTACTCTCTGATGTTTAAATATAAATCAAAACCAAAATTGAGTGTCTTGTCTACTATAACATGTTTTAGCTTAATTGTAGAAAACAGTGATTTGCAGAACTGATCTTCTAACACTTGACATTACTTATGCAATAATAGAAAATCTATTACATGAAGATGTGACAATGTTCCTGTTTACAGGAAGACTGATTAATGGTTTCCTAGTTAGCCATCCTAAAAGACCAAGACTGTTACTGGTACCAATCTATCTTGTCTAGGACTAGCTGAAGTCCCTGTGTGGTGGGACAGTCCCACCCTGACCAGACCCAAGATGCAATCAAGCTATTAATCAAGCTAGCATGCAAGATCAACTGCTGGAGCCAGGGTGTTGTCTTGGTGTTAACTATGCTAAAAACATCCCGGTTCATCAAACTTTGAATACGCACCCTGCTTTTTGAAGTCTGATTTGACATATAAGCTGATAGCTGGCCTGTAAAGGTGTGACTAGCAGTCAATCACTTTATACTATAAAAAGTCCAGTCCCCTCTCATGCAGTCAGGTTCTTCAACATAACCCTTCTTGGGGTGTCTGTGTGGAGATTTCTCCCTTGGCTGGGGACGCCCCCAAGGTTACTTCTTGAGTCTGAGAGAAAGAGATCTCCCCATGAGCATTGGTATGGGTGAGTTACATCAGATCTCTATTTAATAATTATTTCTTTTTGCTAGCTTTAATATAACTACTTCAATAATTGCTTTGTTACAGTGCACTATACTACTTTATGCTATATTATACTCTACTAGTAGATTTGCAGTGTTTATATTGTTTTAATGTTTATATTGTGTAGTAAATAGTTCGATTAAGGTTTTTGTCTGATCATTTGTATAAAATAAATATTCATTTCATATAAATATTCTCATTTTACCATCATTAAAATCTGTGGGACAGAGTGTTTAATACCTCTATAATTCCTGTAAATTTAAACTTTTAACACAGTCTGAGGCTAAGATAGGATTCAGCTGCACCTAAACCCTTTCCTGAGAAGGAGTTTAGAAAGCAAGGGAGTCCTTCCTGCACCTCGAGACTCACCGGCAAGGCTTTGCTTTTTAAAACTTTGTCTAAGCCTTCCATTCTTCTGTATCACTGTGTTGTGCTAATTAACTAGATCCATATTGTATTATTCCATGATTAAACTGTTCAGTTGGATATTCTGTTTCATAAGCCATAATGGATTACAGGTTATGAGCATGTGGAATTTCTTTTACCAGTGTCCAGGGTTCAATTAATGAATTTGTATTTTTAAAAATTTGACCCCAAGCCATAAAGAGAAATACAGGAAATTCAATCAAATCTCCAGTAACAGAATAATCCTGGTGGGCAGTTAAGCACCACACAATCACTCACTAAGTCTCCTTCCCGATGAAAAGGGGGAATGAATTGGAAGGGTAAAAGTGAGAAAACTTGTGGGTTGAGATAAAGACAATTTAATAGGTAAAACAAAAGCCACATGAAAGTAAAGCAAAACATAGAATTCGTTCACCACTACCCATGGGCTGGCAGGTGTTCAGCCATCCCCAGGATAGCAGGACTCCATCATGCATGACAGTTATGTGGAAAGACAAATGTCATCACTTCAAATGTCCCCACATTCCTTCTTCCCCACCTTTATATACAGACCATGATGACGCATGCTATGGAATATCCTCTGGGTCAGCTGGAGTCAGCAGTCTTGACTGTATTCCCTCCCAACTCCATGTGCACCCCCAACCTCCTAACTAGTGGGCTGGGATGTGAGAAGCAGAAAAGTCCTTGACTCTGTGTAAGTGTTGTTCAGCAATAACAAAAACAGTACATCTCCCAATATTTTCTGAATTGGAAACTATACTTGATATCGAAATAGCTCTTATTTTGTTGGGTTTTTTTCCCTCTGAACAGTGTACAGATGTCAGTGTTACAGTATGTTTGGTGTATTGCCAAAATATTGTTATATCTGAAACATATAATAAAAATGTTCATTATTTTCTCATTTTTATCTCCTTATATTGCTTCTCTGTTGTGAGCTGTAGTAGATTGGTGCTGCCCAGGAACAAAGGACCCACACATCTGCTTGCTCACTCACCCTGCAGCAGGATGAGGAAGAGAATGAGAAGAGCAGGAAAACTGATGTGTGAAGTAGAAGATGAGTTATTAAATGAAGGAAAAAGAAGGAATGAAAAAAATTCAAACCAATAAGCAATGCACAGGCAACCACTCACTATCTCCTACAGGCAAATCGATACACAGCTAGTTTCCTCCAACCAACAGTTACTTCTGAAAGATCAAACTCACAGTTTTTATTGCAGCATGATGTCATATGGTGCAGGCTATCTGCTCAGTTTGGTTCAACTGTTCAGGCTATGCCCCATCCCAAGATTTTGCCCACCACCAGTGAGGACTAGGGACAGACCACAGAACAGCAAAAGCCTTAAATGCTCTTCAAGCATCTTGCAGCAGTAGCCAAAACACTGATATGTTACCAACACTCTTCTGGTAACAAATCTAAACCACAGCACCATACAGGCTGCTAAGAGGAAAGCTGATTGACATCTCAGCCATACTGAGCACAGGAGTAGTAGATCCTGAAAAGCATTTGATACTTAAAATTCTACTGGTTACATATCCCATAGCAGTGGTTACAACAGTCTCTATTTTTTCCTCCTTATTATGGGACACTTATGATTCTTTTCTTAAGAATGCTATGAAATAGCATGAAATCCTGCAGATAAAGCTATCTTTATATTGTCCTTAGCAGTAATGCTCTAAGATATCTCAAGTCACATGTCCAGTGACCATACTGAAGACCTTCTTTGCCTATGTTTTTCTTCAGTTATGTTTACACTTAAACACAGGTCTCAACTTAAAGCTTCACAGTATATGTCACAGAGGCAAAACAAAGTGGCTGGAGCAAGGATTTAAAATGCATAAAAAGAAGAATATAAGGAGAATTAATTTTCCAGTTCAGTTGCTGAAGGCAAGATTAGAGAGCATGGAAGTAGGAAAACAAACAAACAAACAAAAACAACAAACAAATACCCCCCCCCCCAAACCAAAACCACAAACCCCAGCATTTTATTTTAACATAACTTTTTTTTGTTTTCTTTTTTATTCTTATAGAAAAAATGATCCTAGAAGGAATCATGGAATGACTGAAATATATTTCTTTCAGTAATTTAGGGGAAAATAAGGTAATGAAAATTAAAAATACATCATATTCCTTCATCTGGGATATTGCCCTGCTGCCTAGTTGCCCAGCACTTAAAACATCTCACCACAATGTCTCAGACCCCAGGCCAAAATGTACTAATGTCAGTCATCAATTTTTATATAATTTAAAATACTATTTAGTGATCTTGGGAGAATGAGTCTAAACCAGTGGTCCTAACACATATCAGAAAAACTTGAATTCTGAGTTTGACCTAACACAAAAGATATTTTTTCCATTTTTTCAAGGGTTTTGTCTTGAACAAGAAAAATATATTTTTTTTCCCCAGTAATCATGCCTTTAGAGACAGTTTTGATACTTACTTTTTTTTTAAGCTGGAGAGAGATCAGGCATGTAACCTTTGTTGTTAGACTTTCCTTCAGAGACTTTTAGAATTTCCAGATTAATCATTTTAATGCAAAACAGAAACATTCACAGTTACCTCTTACACATTGTTTAAAGCACTCTTTAAGGAAAAAAAGATAAAATCAGCTAGAGTCAGCTAGAGAAGAGAACTGTATAAATTTCAATCTCCAGAATAAGTATGTTCAGTTTTTGAATCTAGATTTAAAAATGAGCAGTGAAATTTAATGCAATGATGATAAATTCTTTTAATCAAAAAAATACTTTGTTTAAAAAACTAAGGAAATCACTTAGCTTTTCAGAATAGACAAAACTTCTGAAGAATGAGCATTTATCACTTATTTTTCTGAATTACCTTCATGCATTTATAGAATTGTTATTTTTCCTCAGTGAATTTTATATATATATATAAAAGACTTAGGCAATGCTACCTTTCAATTCTACTTGAAAAGCTGGGGCAGGGAAGAATCTTTTTTTTGTTTCTTCATGCCCAGTGGATTCTATTTCCTTCTTAGTAAGCCAAGAACTTTGTGTTCAAGTCAAATAGCAAACTCTCAGAACTCTGCTGTGATTCTTCACAAATGCAAGACCCATAAAGAAGACAAATGAACTTTTCACAGCATTGTTCAGAATGACTGCTGCCTTGGGGTTTACTCACCATATAGTGCCATGGACTGGTCAAGATGAAACAATGAAAAGATGAGAAAAAAATTAAAACTGGAGATGAAATACCCGACTGATTTAGTCTTCGTTTACTTTTAGAAGAAATTACTGTTGAAAAGAATTCAGTCCATCCTTGCAGACATGCCTGCACATCTTCAGACAAGTGATTGCTACATCAGTGTTCTACTTTTACAGTGAAGTCGGGGATTTGTTATAGAAATCATAGCATTTAGATATACCATCATAATATATGATGATTATACAAAGTACATAAAGAAGTAATGCTTCCTATGAACAAAATGACAAACTACATCTGTGCTACACAGACTCACTCTTCTCTGATGTTGTAGAGGATAATTATGAAAATATGTTTGACCAAACTCTGTAATATCTTCTGCTACATTTCCTTTTCCAAATAACATATATTCCTGTGGTTTATAAACAGAATTTTGGGAACAAGTAAAAACTAAATTAAAGAGATTGCAGAAAATAAAAGATTTAGAGGTGAGAATTGCAGGATGGTTTGAAATACAGATGAATAAAAGACAAAAGTTTAAGTATCCTAATTTTTGTCTGAACTATGCTTTAAAATATAAAGATAAAACAAATCTGATTGGAGTCAATGAAACCTTTATTTATTTTTTCAATCATTTATCTGCTTAATTTTTTTCTTGAATAATCAGAAAAAAAATTGGGAAAAGGAGCAAAACATGTAACTTTGAGCAGCACTAGAACACATTTTTCTTGTAGAATAGTGCCCGTTGTCATATTGGGCACTTAGAGCTATTCAGAGAAGGAAATTATCTGGATCACAAGTGTCTTCATTGAAATTTGCCTACCATTTGATGGAAAGCTACTGCTCAAGTAGTTTGGCTGGCTGAATCAGATGTGATAAAATCAATTCTTCTCTAAAGAAGAGAAGCATTTGAATTTTGACAAGATGCTAGAATTAACAGAACTTTTAAAAATATTTGTCTTTATTCAGAGAGACTTCTTAATTCAGTCACCACTATGAACTCCAAATATAAGTATAAAAGTTTAAAAAATATTTAGTAAAATATATAAGAACTTTTAAGTGAATTGTAAAAAAAAGAGGATCATATAATCATAGTAAGGCTGAATTGCTTTTTTCATCTTTGGTCTTAATGAGAAAAATAAAAGCAAGCGATTACAAGAAAGACTATCTACTTTAGGACACATAAAGTAATCCTTTTTGGTTTGGTTGGTTGTTGTTTTTTTTGGGGGGGGCCTGTAGGTTTTTTTTGGTTTGGTTTGGTTTGCTTTACTTTCTTTATTGTTTTTTTCTTCACCCTAATTTTGCTTTTCTTCATATGATTTCCTACATTAGTAACAGTTTCATTTCCATTGTGGCAAGAAGTTACTACCTGTAATTCCTGAATGGCAGTGTTTCTATTACTCCCTACAGTGAAGGAGTGGAGTTGTTTATATCAGTTAAATGTAGTTAGTAATCCCCTGATTAGCATAAATACACACAACCAGAAATTACAGCCTTCTTTCACTGTATTGAAGGCTCTGCACTGCTGTCAACTCAAATAAACTGCTAAATCCTACCTCTAACCATTTTTATCTTCTATCTATCCAAGTGAACTGCAGTCCACTCTTTGACAAGTGTGGCACAGAAGGCACTGTGATGCTTGCTTGCAAGAAGACGAGCAAATAGATTGCTCTTTATGGTGTGTGTTCAGATAGTCAATGCTGACTTGTAGCTATGCTAACAAGATAAGGTGACAAATTTTTAAAAGATATTAAAAGTAGTAGCAAATGAATATTGTTAGAAGATGTTAAAAGTAGTAGTAAGAGAAGATAATAGAAAGAGCAGTCAGCAGATTTGCTGACTAAGATAGAAATTACCATATTATCATATTATAAATGACAAAGAAGTTTACAAAGTCAGAAAAAAAACAGATTTGATGGAGAAAGAATAAATACAGGAGGGTTTTTCTTTTTTTGAGGGGATGAAAATAGCAAAGGAAAAGGACCTGGGATAAGGAAAAATATGTAAAAGGCAACACAGGTGGAAGAAAACTGTAATCGGTGTTGTGCAGATTCTTGCTGAGCATCCCCGTGCCTGATCACTGCGGAAGAACAAACCTGCCGCTCTCACCATATGGGGACCTGATCTAGGGGAGATTTGGAGTTCTTTCTCTAATGGTAATGAGATATTGCCCAGAGAGAATGTCCACATAGTCATATATGTCTCTCTGTGAAAGAAATTTCACAGCAAAGGGTTAAAAGGGCAGATGGATGTTTCTCACTTGTCCTAACAGGATTGTATTGCTCAAGGTACCCTTAGTCCTTACCTGGGTGAGATTCCTTTTTTATTTTTCCCAAATGTTTCTCATTGCTGTCTCTTACATTGCAACACTGGAAATCATGAAGAATAATCATTATTACAGGTTCATTATGCACAGTGCCTTGTCAAACTTGCCAAAGATGTTTCAAAGCCTTGCAGAACTGTTTCCCATTGTCAGGGAAATAAATTTCATGGATGTGGTGTATTTTAACAGTTAATTAAGTTTTACTCTGTGCTTCTATTTCATTAACAGAGGTGGTGAAAAGAAGTATAATGAAAAACTTCTCTTTCCTAAATCCAGACAATACCTAGTTCTCAAAAGCGCATCTGTACCAGTAGCTGAATCCAGTTAGCAAGAATAAGACAGAATAAAATAATATTCTTTTTAATAAAAAATCCTCTAAAATCTATTTCATTTATTAAGATTATGTCTAACAGCAGCCTGTGGTTATTCCTCCACAGCAACTTAAGCAAAAGATATCTGAGTTCTAGGGCATGTTGTCTGTCAGCCCTCAAATGAATTTTCCAGCTTTTCCCACTACCTATACATAGCCTGGCATTTGTGAGTGTCTGTGTGGTCACGCATTGAGGCAGATGGTGTGACTATTCTGGATCAGGTAATTCTCTCAGGTCTGGAGAAGCTGATCAACCCTACCTGAACCACATGTGGGGTTCTACACTGTCAAGTTTTAGGATGGGATATCTCCTGTAAATGTAACCTAAACTACAGTAGAAACTCTTTGACTTTATTTTGGTATTTTAAACACTCGATTCTGCAGTCAAATTGGGCTTGAGAGTGAAATAACCATGTATAATCTTATCATTGGGCAGATGCTTAATGATAACCAATACTCATGTAAATTCACTTGAAACCTAACGTTCATATTCCATTTTTAAAAATGTGAAACTACTGCTTTGAACTTACATTTAGTGACTATCATTTGCATGAGGAAAATTAATACATTTTTTTAAATAGACAAAATAGGAAAAGTAGAAGCCTTTGCGTTCCTTGCTCCTTTTTTTCTCAACCAATCTTATTTTAAAATCACAGCTTTTCATTTATTATTAATGGATATTCAGAGAACTTATTTCAATCTATTTCTTCTTGACCAAAATCCAGAAAATAAAAAATAATCTCTAACACGTCTTTCATTTAAGAGATGAGAAAATATTAAAAATGTTCAGTAAATAACATAATAAAAATAATATTAATATTAATATTAATATTAATATTAATAATAATAATAATAATATCTTACCTGAAATAAATAATGAATTAGTAAAAAAGGCCTATATCACACCTTTATAAGTATGTGCATGGGTACACTCATGAAAGGATTGATTTGAATGAGTCTAACTATTAGTTAATGGGGTCAGGTAAAGGAGCAGGAAATTTGAAATGGTAGGTTAAATCAGAAAACTAAATATTTGTTCTCTCATCTTTCTCTTCTCTTTTCTTTTACAATTAACCATTTCTGTTATACTTCATGATAATATTAATATGTCTGGTATTCACTTGCAGACTTGTAAATTTACTATTTTGGAGTTCAGAATTAGGTACCTTGAAGTGATGTGAATATAAACGCTTGACCTCCCTGCTGCATTCCATCTAATCCATTCAATCTTCCTTTTTCAGTGGGGTTTGAATCTCTTTGATTTCCCTCTCACAGTCAGCTTGCCATGTTGAAGGAAGCTTGACTGGGGGATGAAGATCTTCAGAAAGAATTCACATGGATCCTGTTGTTAGGAAACCACTTTCTTTTGTTTACAGTACATTTATTTGGAATTGTCACACCAGCATCGGCACAGCTGCAGGTGACACAGTGATGTCAAGAAAGATGGCAAAAACAATAGGCTTAAAAAGTAAAAGCTGATAATATTAGAATTCTCCCTTAGCCTAGCTATGTTACAAATACCTGAGAACTCTGCAAATAAAAAACCCTGAAAACTATTGTCTACCGCTACTAAGAAGGTCCTTTTTCTTATAAAGTTTAGAATATCCACCTTCAATTACTATAACATTTATGGGTTTAAAAAGCACAATATTTAGAACTCTTTATTATTGTTGATTTATAGACCTTATTTAACTAAATATTTTTATTAATTTGAAATAGAGACAATACTTGAATTCTCTGTTGGATTTTCAATGTGTTTCATCCTACTGACAAGTTTAGTAATCAATGATTTAGGTTTATCTGCACTGTAAAAAAAAATAGTGACTGTAAATATTAGCCCCTGTTCTAAAGAGCTCATGGCAACTAGACAGGCTAGGTGGTTTGGTTAGACAAATGGCTGTGGTGGCACACAAGGTGATTGAAAAATGGACTGGCCAGGCAATAGCCTCACTTAGCCATTTTCCATGTTTATTTAAATGGTCATTTAAATGAACATTGCAGTCCCTTTTTAAAATATTTAAACTATTCAGATCACTCCTGTGTTTAGTGACATTCCATATCTCAGTCTTTTAAAATATTATAGTAATCCAAAATCTATCTAAAAAGTCATACCAGCCATTGTTACAGGTTATAAATCTGAGAGAGGAATTTTTTCTTTCCCTGCTTCCATGTAAGAGAAACAGAGTTTCGAATAGGGAAGGGGGAAGGGAGGTAATTCCTTACAAAGGAATTACCTCGCCAGACTGCATTCCTCTCTGATGGCCCGTCAGAGGCTGGGGAGAGAGGAGGGGCTGGTTCTGTTCTGAGGGGAGAGGGGCAGACGGTGGAGCTCGCTCTCGCAGGGACGGAGACAGGGACTGTATCCAGGCATTTCTGGAGGAAAAGCCTGGGAGCCAGTTTTTTTTTTTCTGGTTCTTTCATCCTGGTGAGGCCTGACCACCAGCCCTGCACCGCCACTGCCTCGTGACTCCCGCCGGGACCTACTGGTTGTTTTTTATTTCTTTTCATCAGAGAGGTCTGTGCTTGCTGGGAGAAGAGGGGAGAGCCTTGGAACACCGTCATCTGGGAACAGTGAGTCCTGTTAGGGGGTGAACTGCTTTTCCTTACTCCTTCCTTCCATTGAGGAAAGGGTCCCCCATCTTCTTTTCGGCTCCTTCCGCGACCCCAGACCACCCCCCCCAGACCCCTCTCCCCGCGTGGTGACCGCCAGTGATCCAACAGCGCCCCCTGCCGGCCACGACAGAGAACTGCAGGCCCTGCACCTTCAGCGATCCAACAGCGCCCCCTGCAGGCCACGGTCAGGACTGCGCTAAAGGACAGGGAAGTGTTCAGTCAGACCTTTTTTTTCTTCTAGGACTACTGTCTAGTTTTTTTGTGTTCTGTTACTGTTTTTGCCAACATACATATATCTTTTAATAAAGGGTTGTTGTTTCTTCTGTCTTTTTCCACACTTCCTCAATTAAAGCCCCTTAATTTTGAATTTACAATTGCTGAGAGAGAGGAGTTTGGTCTATTTTATAACTCATCCTCTTTAGCAAACATTTCAGTCTCCTCAGACTGAGACACCCATACTTATTACTGTAATTATTACTACTACCGATAATGTATTATCTGTTATGGTGGAAATGAATTGGAGTTTGGAGTAGCCTGCTTGTATGTGGCAACATCATGTTCTAACCAGATGCGAGTTTTTGCCCAGGTATAGAATCACACATTTCTGCTCACCTAGTTTAAAAAAGTAGAAAATGCTAATAGTCCCATCTATTTTGTTTAATCTTTTTTCTTTAATATACTTCCGGTTAATTGTAATTAATGTCAGCAAATATAAAGCTTGTATTAAATTCCGTTGTTTCTTTATGTAAAATATGCTGTTTAGTAACGCACACACAAACGCACACAGAAATTTCCCTTACTTAGAAATATAGATGAAACTGCCCAGGAAACTCACATTAGTACATTTGTTTTTATTACAGGGTCACTTTTGTGCCCACAAATTAGGAAACTTAATTTGTTGCCTGCAGTGATATTCTTTTTACTTCTTGTTTTGTTTTGTCTTTCTTTTCAATGAAGATTTGTTAGCTAAGTCAGATTTACAATCACTGGGAAATGTATCTGAAAGGAAACAGAGATGTTTCGTTACTATTGTCTATCAGTTTCTCGTGATTGTTGCAACCTTTCTCATTTATTTCTTCTTGGTATTTTCTCAGCTCAGACATCTCTGTGCACAACAGTGAAGTGAATTTCAGAGCATCATCCTGAGACTGATGTGTCGCACCGATCAGCCAAAATTTTACATACTTTTTTATGCTTTTCCTTTCTTTTCTAAATACTCCTTTATACAGAAGTTAACAGTGAAGACAAAATCATCAAAAAGAAAAATAATGTAAAAGACAGCTAATGGAAGCTATCAGAATTACCGTGGCTTCCCCTCAGCTGAGGAAAATATTTTTAAAATCTTATTCCATTTTTCAGTACTTTGCAGAGTCTGTGAAGTATTTTTCCCATTTCTATTTTTCTAAGAATTCTTGAAGAATACTTGAATTCATTCTAAATCTAGAGTTTGAAAACACATAAAATTAGCTATAGGTAGGAAAAAAAACCATTTTTACTGAGATCAAATTTGAGACAAGTCTATTCTCAGTGTAAAAGAATATAGCTAGCAAATTGGAAATGTCTAATAGTTTCAAAGTATTTAATCATAATTTAAATTTAAACACAAACTTTCGTATGAAACAGATTTAAAATTCTAAAATTTTTTTAAAATAAACTACTTAGAGTAAATGTTTTAGCCTTTTTGACCTGGAAAACTGATAAACAGCCAAAAGCTTCAATGGTTTTTTTCCAGAAAAGTGAGATACTGAGGAAGATAAAAGCATGATGCTTCCTTGTAGAGAATAAGAAAATTAAAAAGTTCCCTATTAATATACAGTACTAAATCCTGTGTAAGATCAAGAGCTATGATGAGGGAAAGGGGTATTTTGTGTGTTCCCAGGAGGTGACAGAAAGTGTTATGTAAATTGTATGAATAAAAATGAATAAGCAAAAGAGTTTTGAATCATTAGCTTACTATCTTGATGTGGAGGGAAAGCTCGAGAGTAGGGGGGCTGTTACCACTCTAAAACTAAAAATTTTGAACAAAATGCTGTGATTGGCTCTTTTCAACAATAGTCACTGTGGTGACTTATAAGAAATGATCTCTATCATGCTTGTCTGAACAGATACAATCAGCTTTCCTGAACAGCACCATCTCCCCATTTCTGCATCTTGCCTTATGCTTTTTGCTACAAACACTTTTCAGGGATCTGTAATAGCCTTATGCAAAGTCTGCTGCTTCCCCTGCCTTCATTCAGAGGGATTTGTGGAGCAGGATTTCCAGAGGAACGATTTTTCCTCACTTTTTCTGGCTCTACAGACCTCCAAAGAAGGATGTAACTCTGAGGCAGCTTACCCAGACCGACTGACAGCGCTCTCCTTGGGGCCCTGGGAAGATAAGAATAAAGTGGAACACTTTTTTGTTTATATTTCAGAACACCGATCCTTCCTGAAGCAGAATAGGAAAGGATGCTGGCAAGATTTCTGACATTAAATTAGTGAATAACTACTGCCTCAAACAAGAGTAAAGCTGTGAACTAAAAAACCATCAGTGAAAAATGCACCCAATTTGTTGTTGGACCGGAAGGCTCCTCTTCAAAGGATGCTGGTCCTTGATTGTCTTTCAACAGAGACACACTCTGTGGAATGCTCCCACAAAAGCAGCTTCAAATGAATAAGCAACAAACAGCCAAACAAGCACTGATTCACAAGTAAAAACAGACTTCAAGTGACTTCACAGAACCAATCAGAACCGGTTCATACTTCTCCAATGAAAGAATATATGAGGCAGCACACTCCAAGAATACATAGATAAATGAAAAAGAAACTAAAACTAAAAATATTTTGTAGGAAATAAACAATGCAGAATGTACTGGATTAGGCTGGGATAGAGATAATTTTCTTAATAGTTGTTAGTATGGGGCTGTTTTGGATCTGAGGTGGGAATGGTGTTGATGCCATAGGGATGTTTTCGCTATTGCTGAGCAGTGCTTTCACAGAGTCAATGATTTTTCTGCCCTTCACACCACACCACCAGCAAGGAGGCTGGGGGTGCACGAGCCATTGGGAGGAGACACAGCCAGGGCAGCTGACCCCAACTGACTGGAGGGGTATCCCATACCATATGATGTGATCAGCAATAAAAGTTGCAGGGAAAAAGCTGAAAAGGGGTGGGTTGAGGACATTTGGAGTTATGGCCTGTTGTTTTCTGAAGTCTCTATCACACATGATAAAGCCCTGCTTTCTTGGGCTCAACACATTTCTGCCCACGAGAGGCGGTGAATTAATTCCTTTTCTTGCTTTGCTGGTTTGCGTGGCTTTTGTTTTACCTGTTAAACTCTCTTTATCTGAACTCGTAAGTTTTCTCACTTTTACTCTTCTGGTTCTCTCCCCATCCCTAGGCTTAGCTCCTGGCTGAGAATAAATGACAACACAGAAGCAGAGAAGGAAAACCTAACTTCAATGGAAATATGATCTAATTAACAAAAGAAGAATCTACAGAAATTTTTGAAGTCAAGATGAGAAAAGAAACTCAAGATATATATATATTTAGAATATTTTTTAACATTAAATGATAAATCAAAAATAATTTCAATTTGATATACCAAATTTTCAACAAACTGTTTTTGCCTGTGAATCTGCCATATGTATCCAAGATCATGATAAAATCTAATTTGCTTTCACTATACTAAATATTCAGCTGTAATTCCTTTGTCCCCCCCCTTGTTTTGTCTCTCTTCAGGCATTTTTTAGCTACTATGCAGGCACAGTTAACTTAGTTAACACTTGACTGAGAATATTATTAAAAGTAGATTCTAGATCATTTATTTAATTTATAACCAAAATGGAACAGTTACATGAACATTCACTTATTTATTTGGTATTCCACTTTCCATAAAATGCAGGCATTCTTCTTGCATGTATCCATCTAATGAATCATCTATTGACTAAAACCTGAATAACATAAAATTTTATAGAAACTATAAAAATGCATTTCAAAGAGGTCTTGGTAAATGCAATGTTCCACTAATTATCATGTTTCTTTTTCTATAAGGGTGTACTAATTAAATCAATAGTACCATACATGCAATCTCACAGATCTTATAAAACTATGTATGACAAATATGTATGACAAACTATGTATGACAAAACTATGTATGACAAATATTTTTTCCATGTTTGTTGTTTTCAATAATACCGTAATCAAGAATACTGTGCATCTGATTCCTAGTCTTCATTTATTGATGAGATGAGCTTTCAAAATGAAGTTTCCTTTCACAATTCTTCTTCAATATGATCCTCTGTATGCAAATCTAAATTTGCAAATTAGAAAATTGGTTATATTAATAAAATAAAATATGCATGATTGATGCATCTAATAGTCTGTCTTTGTATTGTGCTGTTATAGTTACTTTTCATTCCCATCATTAATTAAAATATAGACAATAAACCAGTCAGTGAAGAAGCAACAAATCATAGTAACATCTTGAATGTTTATCTATAGTGACACTGAAAATGAATAGTGGAGTTTTGACAGATAAGAGTTAACTTCAGAAGACCCTAAGTTATTTTTTTCATGTTTTCAGACTGAATTTCGCAGAAAAACAGTTTAGGAAGTATGAAGAAAGCTAGTTTTAATGACATTTTAATATCAGACATTCTTATTTCCCACAATCATTGTTCATTAATATCTGACCCTGCAAGATGCTGAGTATATTTGGTGATAAACAAAGCCTTTTAACTGTCAGAGAATTACAAACAGAGGATAGCCACTTACAGGGTTCATTCCATTTTTCACAGGATCAGGTCCTAAACGAGGTTTTCAATTCATTGGTTCCACACCAGCGCATTTTTCCATTCAACATTTATTGAGAACATTTATTCATACGGAAAATGGTTGCACCATAGGATGTCATGCAGCTATAGTAAATAGCAAATAGATTATTCAATTACTCTGTACCAGCAGAGACAGCAAAGTATGGCAAATATTAAACAAGTTATTTGTTGCATATGCTTACTTGTTAAAACTTCAGCAGCATTCTAAATCTGTTAACCTTCCTTGTGTTTCCTTCTTGCTTCCAAAAAGGTTGGCTTTCTGACAAATTTGACATGGGCATGATAAATGAGTTATATTTGTAGATGTTGATTATAAGACCTGTTTAACTTGCAGTCCGCCATTCCTGTCATGCTAATAGATGGCTGGTAACATAAATAAAGACAATTCCTGTAACTGAGTAGCAAATGTTAATGATAAAGTATATCACCTGAGACACCTGCAAGCCCTGCAGCACACATCTGGTGAAGAACTATGTATGACAAAATCTATGTGATGTTTTAAGGAACATAAAATTTTATTTTCTTTAAGAAAGAAAATTTTCAAATCAATTCTGAATATACATCTTCCTTTTTTCATTGCTATAGAAAAAATGTACAGTTATCAAAAAATTGTTAGGTGGTGGTTAAATGATGTGAAACCTACAGCAGGAATTTTTTTTTTTTTTTAACTCTAGTGGATCACTGGTCACATTGCCAAAATGTTCTCTTTATGCAGTAATAAGCAGAACTTTCCTCTGACCATACAAGCATTATTTCTAGATTAAAGTATAATCCAAAAAGCAGTTACTCATGTAATTTCAATGGAGTTACTTGGTGGTTTATATTTTATTAGCTAGGGCTTTCAAACCTACAGAAGTTCATTCTCCAAAGTCTCTTTGGTGGTTTTTAACAAAGCATTTTGCTAATTTGTTTAGGCAGCAAAGCTTGTAGAAGTCTCCACTGTACCTTTTTCTAAAAAAAATTAGAATATAAGCTTTGTGGGCTGCCAACCAGTCAGGTTTATGTCCAAGAGCATATCAAATAAAAATTTTAAGGTAAATATGCAGCAAAAATATGCACAATGGAGATAGATTTTCCCTCTTTTTAACTATCCAGAAAAGCATCAGAGATCCACTTTGAAGGAAAAGAGGCAGATTGTGTGTTATTTAATAACAGAAATGGATTGTGAAAAAGACTTAGGAGTCCCTCAGAGAATCACAAAGTTTTTAGCACTACCCATGAAACATTCCTTGCGATAGAGACACAGTAAGTTATTCAGAGACAGCGATGCTCACTGAGAATTCATTAACATGGGACAGGTCAACAACTCATGACAATCACGTAAGAAGCTAGAATTTCATAGAATCATAGAATACCAAGTTGGAAGGGGACTTCAATGATCATCTGGTCCAACCTTTCTTGGCAAAAACTCAGTCTAGGCAAGATAGTCCATCAACCTATTCAGCTGAATCTTAAAAGTGTCCATAGTTGGGGAATTCAACATTTCTTTGGGGACATTGATTCAATGACTGTTCTCGTTGCAAAAAATTTTCCTCTTGTGTCCAGTTGGAATGTACCCAGGATTAACTTATACCTATTATCCTTGGTCTTTGACATGTGATTGCTTTTAAAAAGGA
The DNA here is from genome assembly GCF_001604755.1 of Lepidothrix coronata. Taxonomy (NCBI): domain Eukaryota; kingdom Metazoa; phylum Chordata; class Aves; order Passeriformes; family Pipridae; genus Lepidothrix; species Lepidothrix coronata. The sequence continues at coordinate 789,258 of NW_016690212.1, forward strand.
AGTCCCTATCTTCTTTGTAGCCAAAGTTCATCTGATCCTGTCATCCAGATCACTTATGAAGATATTAGATAGTGTTGAAAACAAAATTGATCCCTGGGGGACCCACCTTGTGACAGGTTGCTAGTTTGCAAAGGAGCTACTTGCCACTACCCTTGATGTAGCCAGTCCCCCACCCACCATGGGAACAACTTGTCCAGACCATAATGCATCAGTTTCTCCAAGAGGAGGTTGTTGGAAAGCATATTAAAAGCCTTGGAGAAATCCAGGTAGACAACGCCCATCACTTACCCTACATCAACCAAGCAGGTTACTTTTTTGTAGATGGTGATTGGGTTTGTCCAGCACCATTTACACTTGGTGAATCTGTGCTGGCTTTTCCCAATCACATACTTCATCTGACTTGTGATATGTCCCAGGAGGATTCATTCCATAACCTTCTTAGAGACTGAAGTAAGACTGATAGGCTTATAATTTCCTTCTTTAAGTCTTTCTTGTAGATGGAAGTGACATTAGCTTTCTTCCAGTCTTCTGGAGTATCTCCAGATCTCTATGACTTCTCCAGGATTATAGTGAGTGACCTCACGATTATGTCAGCCATCTCTCTGAACACACTCAGGTGGATATTTTCAGGATCCATTGATCTATAGGGGTCAAGCACCTATAGTAGTTCATATACCAACCCTTCCTTCAACGATGGTGGGTCTGTGTTTGCATCAACCTGGATATTTTTCCCAAGGCCAGGGACCAATTGTACTGGTGAAGATAGAGGTAAAGAAAGTGTTGAGAATGTATGCCTTTTCAGTGGTGTTGATGACTAATTCACTCTTCTGTTGAACACTGGGCCAATATTTTCCTTCTGTTTCAGCTTGTTGTGTACATTTCTGAAGAACAATTTCTCTTTGGAGAAAAGCCCTCTGATCTTGACCCAGAGACATTGGATAGATCTTCCATAATCCATGTAGTTGACTTCTGTTCATCCATGGTACTCCTTAACATAGAGCAGAAGTCCTTCTCCCTGTCTTTCCTGTCTGTCTTCATGACAGTCTATAGCCATTTATTGCAATCCTGCAGTCATGTGAGTTGTCCCACTGTGTTTAATTATTCCAATGATATCATAACTTTCTGACTGAAATGCCATCATGAAATTTCTAAGAAAGGTTTAAGGAAGGCATATCATGAGTGATAAACACAAATAATGGAGTATGCAGTGATAACAGTTCCTCTAAACGTATGTGCATATGCACATTGCTATCTGCATGAAAGTTAAGGCAAGAAGACTGACCTTTTTTCTATTTATTCATATGAAGAAAAAAAGGGAATAACACCTGAGAAATATAAAAAGTATCTTCAGAATTTTTCTTATACATATGTCCTCATCAGCTTATGATGACTATTCTTTGGTTTATTTCTCTCTTTCTCTATGGATTAACAATATAATCCCCAGTACATTAGTGTTGGACTGTCCTTGACTTTTCAGGAAAGGAAGATATTATTAAAATTATCATCAGCCATTTGGAAACAAAATAATCCCAGCAGATAGTTATGCAACTTATGGAGCGATAACTGTGCATTTCTTATCCTGAAGCATCATAAGTTAGTATCTAGAAGTGAGAGGTGGAAAAGTAAGGAGAAAGAAAGAAGAGTATGGATTTGGGAATAGAGGGTGGATATGAAGGGGTGAGAAATAAAATGAAGATAGAATAGCAATTTTCAGTTCAGCTATCCCTTTTCAAACTGTCTACTAGTTTTCAAACTTCACTCTTTGAAGTCAGTCCAGTCTCCTGTGTCTTTCCGATGCTAGTGGACAGATGATAGATTTGCCACTGTGCCCTCACACCAACTGAATCCAGCTGGTTCTCTTTCCAAATGACCTCCTAGCTGTGCCTATTTGCTGTGTATTTCTAGTCCCTTGATGTTCCATTTATTTAGTCCTGTCATCTTCTCCTAATGTAAAGCTTGTGCTCTCCTGGCAGGGGACGTCAGCATCAAAAATCTCATTCTCTAAAGCATGAGCAGCTGAATTTGTACCACCAATGCCCTTGCAGATACAGTAAATCCATTCCATTTGTTACTCTCATTTTTTTATAATCCTGTGTGATTTGAATATCACGATTAAGTAGGAGATTTTATTAAAAATATTTATAACATAGTCAGTAGCTCTGTGAGATGAAGTGTTCTGCTGGCTCTCATCACCAAACCTGTGTAGGTAGCAAAGACAAAAATGTAACCCCCCCTGAAGTCTTCATTATTCTTATAGATCAGCTCAGACTGGCTTTTTACATTCTCTCTTTTGCAAGCTTCAGAGCAGGATTTTGGGATGAAGCTTTTTGGACCATATTGTTTCAAAACCCTTTTTAAGGTACAAAATCTATTTGAAGCATTTAAGATACACTATTTGGTATTTAATTTTCCTGCTGATTTCTTCAAAGTACACACACTGTGTCCCAAATCACTGAGACTCTATCAAACGGTTTATTGCTATTTTGCCACCAAATCACATTAATGTTATGCCAATTTGTTGTGAAGAATGCAGGCAGTACCTTCTGATAACCTGTGATTACTCCTGCAGAACATAGTAGCAAAACAATAGTGTTTGATTCATTGTTTCCCATTTCTTTGATTTTTATAAAGGGAAGAGTCAAATGTTTTTCTACTACACCTCATTTGTCTCCAATTTCTTGGAGAATTTTAAAAAAAAATCTCATCTAATTAATTTTGTTGCATTTCTCAGTCCTGTTTACTATCTATATCAGTGATCCTTATGAGGGAATCAAGCATACACTCAGTCAGTTTGCAGATGACACCAAGTTGTGCAGGAGCGTTGATCTGCTGGGGGATAGGAAGGCTCTGCAGAGAGATCTGGAGAGGCTGGATTAATGGGCTGAGAACAACAGTATAAGATTCAATAAGGCAAAGTGCAAAGTCCTGCACTTCGGTCACAACAACCCCAGGCAATGCTACAAGCTTGGGGATAAGTGGCTGGAAAATGGCCCAGTGGAAAAGTACCTGGGGATGCTGGTCAAGAGCTGGATGAACATGAGCCAGTGTGAGTCCAGGTGGCCAAGAAGGCCAATGGCATCCTGACTTGTATCATCATGAGTGTTGTCAGCAGGACTAGGGCACTGATTGTCCCTCTGTACTAGGCACTGATGAAGCTGCACATTGAATCCTGTGTTCAGTTTTGGGGTCCTCAATACCATAAAGACATTGAGGTGCTGGAGCATGTCCAGAGAAGGGCAATGGAGCTGTTGAGGGGCCTAAAGAGTAAGTCATATGAAGAGTGTCTGAGGGAGCTGGGCTTGTTTAGTCTGGAGAAAAGGAGGCTCCAGGGAGACCTTATCACTCTCTACAACTACCTGAAAGGAAGTTGTAGAAAAAAAAGTGGTTGGCCTCTTCTCCTGGGCAACTAGAGACAGAACAAGAGGAAATGGCCTCAAGTTGCACCAGAGGAGGTTCAGGTTGGATATCATGAAGAACTTTTTCACTGAAAGGGTTGTCCAGGATTGTAATGGGCTGCCCAGGGAAGTGGTAAAGTTGTCATTCCTGGAACCGTTCAAGAAATGACTGGACCTGGCACTTAGTTCTATGGCTTAATGAGCACAGTTGTCATGGGTTAAAAAGGGCTTTCCCCTGGAGTTGGAAAGTAGTTAATCCCAGAGGGTGGTGTTCTTGGCGTTGATCCAATCAGGGCCCCTGCAAAATTAAACATATTACAACAGACCAGAAAAGGTCTGAGAGACATTAGGTAGTTGGAAGAGCGGCAGCTGTGGTTTGAGACCACGAGGAGAGAGGGGCTACGATGGAGTGAATCTGCTGCTTGGAAGAGAAAAGATTATGCTGCCCTGAAAGTGATTTTCAGGGTCTAGTAACCATGGTGGTGATGGGTTAAGGGTTGGACTTGATGATCTTGGAGATCTTTTCCAACCTGGTTGATTCTATGATTCTGAACCAAAAGTATCTTGATTGAGTGATTTTTGAATCAGCTGATATTGACGGTTGAGTGGCCATATTAAAAATGGATAATAAGAGTTTTATCTGAATCTGTTTCCTGAAGAAAGATGTGTTTTCTTTCTGTCTTATTCTGTAAATAAACTCCAATTTGCCTAGAGTTTATGAGCAGCCATTTTAATCTGTTTAGTATCACTTTTACTGGTATATAATAGCTGGAAAAAGTACTCCTCCCACAAATTTCCATAGTGATCTTATTCTTCTTCCAAAGAATTTTAGTTCTTTGCTTCTGTGTTGTTTTAAAATTGCCAGTTAACTTCTTGTGGAAGATCACTGAAAAATGATCAGCCTGATACTCAGAAGTGAAATCCAGAAAAGCCTTTTAGAATATTTACTTTTATATAGAGAAGTTGATTCTGAGTTTTAATACAGAAATACAATTGTACTTCTAAAAACTTTCATATTTATGCCTGTTTCAGTGCATGAATAAAGGATATTAATTTGATAAAATATCTTTATATACTGCAAGGATCAAAAATTTATGTCAACTCATTTGTGTTCTGTTTGAAGAGACCACTGAAACATTGCTCACATAAAAATCAGAAATTTCAGAACAGTCATATTCTAGCCGCTCTCCTCTTCCTGACCCTGCAATGTTGGCACAGCCTTCAGTTCATAGATAATAAGTAGTGTGTTCAGAGACTAGATATCAATATAACTTCTTATTTATATTCCTTCTTTCAGCATTGTACACAGTGTCAGAATACGAGTTTCACCTCTTTTATGGATTTTCATAGTTTCAGAGAAGGACTGAGATTAAGACAGCTAAAGAACAAACACTAATGACAATTAATTAACAATTAATAGATAACATCCAGTCTCTAATAGCCATCCTAGCTTTCAGCTGACATCATGTCATGTAGCATAAGATTCATAATTTCTGTCCAAAAACTAGTAGTCTAAAGTAAGAAAGAATGGACTAACAGACTAGCATAGCATAGTGTAGTATGGTATTGCTTAGCATTGAATGGAACAGAATAGGAATTTTCTGCTAGCAATTTTCAGTTGCTGTTTCACTTTGTCTCTTGTTTCTCATACTAACTAGGAAAAGATCAAGTTCTGAGTTTACTAATACCAAATTCCTTATTATCAGCTCCTGACAGTTTATGGATAAGACCCAAATGCAAAGAGGATTTTTTTCTATTACACTAGATAAAATCATTCCTTGCAGTAATTAACAGCAGATACATCTGCAGCAATTGTTTGATAGGCATCCTGGAGCAAAAAAAACTAATGTTTTATTTTCCACCTAAAGATTATTTTTTTTCTGCAAGAACTTAGAAAAAGCTGTGTTTAGAATTGTTATTTCAGAAACCAATGTCACAGTAACAAGCAGCAGTGCTGCTTTGATATCAACAGCAATCGTTTCTTTCTGTCAGAGGCAAAATAAATTAAATGCTTCTGTAACAAAATAAATGGACACCGCTCCAGTTATAATAGTCTCTAATGATAAGTTTGTCGATGTGGAAAAAGTCTGGTTTCAAACCACTTTCAAGTAAATAAGAAAATAAAGAGCACCTAAAGGAGGGCAACAAAGATGGTGAAGGGTCTTAAGGGGAAGCCATATGAGGAGCAGCTGAGGTCACTTAGTCTGTTCAACCTGCAGAAGAGGAGACTGAGGGGAGACCTTATTGCAGTCTAGAGGTGGTGACCAGTGGTCACAGTGACAGAACCTTAGGGAATGGCTTGAAGTTGTGTCAGGAGAGGTTTGAGTTGGATATTAGAAAAAGGTTTTTCATCCAGAGGGTAGTTGGGCATGGGAACAGATTCCCTAGGGAAGTGGTCACAGCACCAAGACTTACAGAGTTCAAGAAGCATTTGGACAATACTCTTGGGGATGGTCCTGTGCAGGCCAGGATTCGGATTTGATGATCCTTGTGGGTCCCTTCCACCTCGGCATATTCTGTGATTCTGTGATTCTGAATTAGTTGAAAATATATTGATAAGAATAATATCCTCATTATTATGAGAACTGCAATTGTTTTTCTTCTGTAAAATGAAGAGCTTTGAGTCTTGCAGGCTGTGTTTCTAATATGCCTTTTCCCACCTGGTTCTAAAAGACACCATTCAGGTATGTTTGGTTCATATTCCATTTCCTCAGAGATCATGCCTGTGAAACTTTCCATATGAAATGTAGAACTCAAGCACTCATTTTTCCTGATGGGAATCTTACCAAACATTGTTAGGGTTTTTTTCTAGAAGGAATATTTTTTGTCCTTTACAGAATAACAGAATCACAGAATATGCCAAGTTGAAAGGGCCCCATAATGATCATGGAGTCCAACCATCAGCCCTGCATGGGACCAGACTATCACCGAATGGATAAGGTTGGAAGGGACCACAGTGGGTCATCTGGTCCAACCTCCTTGCTCAAATAGGGTCATCCTAGAGCACATGGCATAGGATTGCATCGAGATGGTTCTTGAATATCTCCAGTGAGGTGAACTCCACAGACTCTCTGGGAAATCTATTCCAGTCTGCAATTACACACACAGTAAAGAAGGTCTTCCTCATGTTCAGGTGGAACTTCTTGTGCATCAGTTTCTGCCCATTGTGCCCATTTTCTGGATGGATTAAGCAGCAGAACAAGGTTTGAATGCGGGGTTATCTTGACCGATATTTGTCATCAACCATTCACTTTTTTTTCTTCTTTAAACACTGCGCATTGACTATCCACTAAGCACTGAACTGTGACCTAATGAGTCTAAATGTATTCTGTTGATTTACATATTTGAGTTACAAATTAATTTCTCTGTGGAGAGGATTAAGATCCCTCAGAGTGAAAAGAGATGTGTAACTGTGATGTTTCAACTATTTCACTAAACAGTACAAGAAGTGCACACAGAGGAACTCCTTTGCTGCTTCATAGGTTAAGCACCCCAGAAGATTTATGAACATTGCAAGCTCACAGTCTGGTATGAACCTATTACAGAGCTGGCACATGATCATATATGTGCCTTTACTGAATGTTAGTTTTTTGTCTATATTTAAGATTATTATAAAAAAGTATTTCAGCAGCAAACAATAGTCTGTAGTCTTTAATTAGGTAACACGGGGTTTTGTCACAAGTTTTATCAGCATGAGTTTGTTGAAAGATTTCTGTCTCTCTCTGTCTATTGTATAATTTCTAAGACTTGCTCACAAAAATATCTATGATCCTTACAATTCAAACATGTTTAGAGTTTTCTTTTTTAAAAATATTATAATGATATTTTTTTACACACAGAAAACAAAAGAACAGAGAAATAGAGATCTGAAAGTTTATAGGCATATATGAGTCTGAAGCACTAAGCATTTCAAGAAGAAATTTCTTCTTGGGAGTCATGTAAAATGCTTCTCACTGGGTTTACACCTGTATCGTTAACTGCCTATATACCTTTAATGTGTATTAGGGGTAAAATATTTAGGTACACTTAAAAATGTCAATGAGACGCAGTTTATATTTTAAAACTAATTAAAGATAAAATATGGTCCTAAATGAAGTAAAGAAGATTACATGAGAACTGTGCAAAATTTCCCAGCTAAAGAATATTTATGTAAATGCTTTTGATGCTTTTTTCTTTCCCCAAATGTGATTTTAAAAATGCTTAAGTTTAACAGTAAAAGAAGATACACAGAAAACACTCATAATTTATTATGTAGTACTAGGGCCTTGCTATATCGACACTTTATAGCATGAGAGTATCACACTACAAGTTCTAGGATGGATGGGCAAGCCAATAAAAGTTCATGTAAAGAAGAGGAAATTACAGATGAAAAAAAATTAGCTTATGATTTATCAGATTTTGGTAGAATCTAAAATCTAGTAGATGTAGTGAATAGATGATATTGTTCATTGCCCACAGTTCCATTAATAGGTGAATTTTCAACTTAAAAAAGTGAAATCAGGAACAGAATTTTCTGAAGCACATGGATAGGGAATTAAAGAAAAAAAATTCTGTTTTGCTGTCTCTTCTTTTTTAGTGAGAATGTAGTAGTACTTCTTACCCTGAAGAAATCATGTCCTTTTCCATAGGCTTCTTTCTCTGAGAATAGGACAGCCTTGGAAATGTAGGGAGAAGCCTACCTGTGGTTTTGTATTGAACCCATCAAGCTCTATTTTCCAGAAAAGACAGTTACATAGTCTATACCTGAAGAACTGGTAGGGTTACAAGCACCCTTGATACATCAAACCATAAGAGATTACAACATCACTCCGTCTGCCATTGCAGTATTAACACTGCTGCTGTCATACATCAACACTTTTAATTTCTGTAACACTTCTGAAAGTAATAAAATTTTTTAATCTCCTTTGTGATATCACAGTGTTGCAAAAGCATAATTTTGAATTTGAAGTGCTTCATTATTTTGAGATACGTATATCTAGTATCCTCACCCTTTATGGATGTTATATAACTTCTCATGATTCCAATTATTTTAAAGACTAATTTCAAGTTATCTCAAATTAAGATGCTTTTAATAGTATGTTCTTGCATTGTAAAAAATTAAAAAATTATTGTTTGAATACACTTTTATTAAAGTCATTGTAAATGACCTGTCAATGATTCTGTTAGAAAATGTTTTGATGTGTCACCAAAATAAGATTAAAATTTCAGTATCAGAAATGTATTTAGTATTGGTCTCACAACCCTATATGACACTATTTGAAAAGAAAAAAGTGCATAATTCTCCCCTAAAATCCTGCTTTGATGCATTTGCATCTGTTTTCAAGATGCCAGATGTTATTGACAAGAAGATAATATTCATCTATGTTATATATTTAACAGTATTTCTTCTGAAGTTGAGTAATTTGCTGAAGATCAATAAAGCGAAAGTAAACTCTATTCAACCTCCTGTTATCTCTGATTTCTGCCTTTCCTTGTAGCAGACAGACATATCTTGTTACTGGAGAACTTTCCTTGACAGCTTCACAATGAAGTTTTCAGTTCCATCACAAATCCTTTTGGAAGCCATAATTTTTCATCCATTTTTTGAAAAGAGTTGGTCATCACAGTGTGGTGGGGAAAAAAAGTGGTTTTTACCCCTGGAGTTAAAAATGGTAACCCCCCAGGGGGTGGTGTCTCTCTTGGTGTTAACCCAATCAGCGTTCCTGCGAAATTAAAATGTATCACACCAAACCGGAAAAGAAGGGTGATGTTGTAGTTAGAGGAGAGGTGGCCATGTTCTGAAGCCATAAGGAGAATGGGCAGGAGCCCCGTTGGGGGTTAGACCCCCCCAGCCCTGGCTGGGGGGCTACAAGAACTTGGAACAGTGTTAAACTGGGCCCAGTTCTGTAGCTGAGAGCTGGAGGAGTTTCTCCACTGTGAGCAGCAGCAGGAGATACTGAAAAACGGTGGCAGAGACAACAGTGAACGGAGGCTATGGCTGAAAGCCAAGAGATAAAGAGAAGCAGCACAGGCGGCTTGCAGCCAAGCAGGAAGACACAGAGATGTCTAATGGAGAGAGAGACAGAGCAGGACTAAGCTCTACACAGAGTTTTGGGGTATGAACTGAACCAAAAACCCCCCAAAACCTCTTTTGAGAAACCTCCTAGAGAGGAGGGGTGGTGGACTCCCATTTGAGGGGAGTCTTGGAATGTAGCAGTATCGGAGAGAGGAGCTAAGGAACTCAGACGTCCCAGAGCTGGACTGGGACAGCCAGAAGGAATGTGGGGGGAGTGGCCTGGCCCTCCAGGAGCTCTGGTACCAGCTCTGGTAGAATGGTTGAGGTGAAGGCTTTCAACTGAAAGCTACTCGAGACGTTCTTACTCAGAGGTAAACACCTGAGGAAAGGGACCATCATGAAGACCCCTGCGCTTCATGGTATGACGTGGTGAAGCGAACCTTTGTCCTGGTTATTGCAGTCCACGGGAGAGAGAAACCTTCACTTGAAGTTGAAGGGCTGAGAGGGGTGAAAGGAGACCCCCTTGTGTGTAATGGAAAGAGATCCAGCTACAGCTGCTGCATGGAAGAAGAGAAACACTGCTGCCCTGAGAGTGGAAAGGATCTTTTCCTTCTCCCCTTCTGGACTTTTATTGGAGGGGGAAGAGACTTGATCCAATTGTAAATATTGCTTTATCATAGGAGATAGTTAAGATTGTATATATAATATATTATAATATTTATTTGTGTAGTGATTGCAATAAAATTCCCTTTCCCCCCATATTGAGTCTTGTGTTTTGTCTGGAAAACCCCTCTCACACTGGGATGAGTTGTGGGAGGGGGGCATGGATTCGGGAATTGGATTTTGGGGGTCTCAAACCACGACACACAGCAATTTATCACTCGAATACTAAACATGGAAAAATATTTCTATGGCTCATGATTTCTCCTCCCTCCCTCCCAATAAAATGAATGCTGGTAGCATAAAAAGTTTGTACTTCAAAGGAAGTCACCTTTAGACAATAGAGATAGGGACTAGGTGATCTTCTGAGTTCACTTCGAGTCCTGGAATCTGTAACTGTGATTTCTAACTAAAATAGGAAATAGCCTAAAGAATGTTGTCTGGTCAATACCCCAACAAAACTACAGTCTTCATAACTGTATATTAAAATATTAGAAAAAGACTTTTTAATACTTTTTCAAGTTGTTATATTTTTAGATAAGAATTTCATACGGAAATTTCAAATATAAAATTCATATCTATAGTGACCCTGAAGGAGGCATCATAACTTTGTCATCTTAATTGAGTCGTTTTTTCAGCTTATAGATCATTTTCTCAAAAGTTGATATGAAATGGGACCAAAAAGTCAGCATGATTGAACCAAAAGAAAGAAATACAAGGAATGAATAGAGGAGGGAACAAAAAGAGAAGAGGAGAGTAGTTAAATCAATGTACCTTATTTTAAAGTGCGAATGTCATAGGGTATAATTAAGTTTTAGTGTTCTGCCTTATGCTAGGGATCTTTTTCAGGTATCCACTACAGGCTTCCTGCAGTTATCAAATGGGATCCGAGATGAAAATTTCTAGTTTTATACTTTTTCATGATGTTGAAATACTGTTGGTGAGAGATCATAGGAGAGGAAAGAATCTGCAAAAATTACTGGTAATACTACTGATAAGGTCAGATATTAAATGAAAAGTTCAGAAAACCCTGTGGTATTATGCAAATTAATTGAGAAATGACTGAAAAGAATAGTTATCTGCTAATGAGAGGGGAAAGAAGACATAAGTAGGCTGAGGGATTTGAACCAGGAAATATATCTTTACAGCAAACCTATCAAAAGCAAATTCGCATGACAAAAGGTTCAAGTTCTTTATGGCCAACAGTCTGATTTCAATTGACTTAAAGAAAACTAGTAACGCATGGTAGACTCAGAAAATTCACGCTGTCAATATATTCACATTAGTCCAGTGAACGTCTCGTTATAACACCTCGGACAATCTTATTAGTGATAGTTCCTCAGTATAGAAAGATTACATCAACTTATGTGTAGGTTAAACAGCATTCTCTACACTTGCCAGCATCACAGAAACAAAAGGGATTGAAATGTGTAACTTTTTAATGCCGACACAGTACTGTATGTTTACACTTAAAATCAATATTTTCTTTTATATCATACTGTAGGTGACATATTCTCGGCAGTTAAAGCTGGCAATATGGTAGATATCCCTGTAAATGAAGAATGCAAAAAAGAATTTTTTAAGATTTTCTAAAAATGCTGGTTTAATCTTTATTAGTATATAGAGTGGAATTACTTCTCATAAAGGCTGTTCCTTTTTAGCTCAGTTTCCTCTATTACAGGGAAATGATGTGTAGGTGAAAGCAAAACAAAGCAAACCAGCTTTCTTCTGTGATCTATTCTCAAAAACAAAATAAACCAACTAAAAAGGACACCTCGCCCAAACAAACAGTCCCCACCTCCCAAAATGTCAACAGCCTAGAAAAGGTCGGATCATTATTGTATACAGTAATACTTATATGTACATAGCATATATATACCCCCAAGGACTCAAAATATATTTAGTGAGATTTTATTCTCATGCAAGAGTATGAATGACTGAAAAATACAAGGATTGTTGCTTGTAACAAGGATAGTTACTTTTAGATAGCTCACATTTATGCAAGTTTTTAGTAACTTCTGTAACATCTCAAAACCTCTTTTTCTCTGATCTTAAAAGTTGATCTTATCAAGCTGAGAGATATGATACCTTAAAATTTATGAAGATAACATCGAAATCGAGAGAACAATTTTGACAGAGAACATGGAGGTGATTGTTTTACAATAGTATTTCTTCCTGTTTCCATTCACAGTATGTATGTCTTAAGGGACTATATCTTAAAATTAGGTGAAGCAAAGCCATTTCCTTTTTGTGTAGGATTTTACATGTAGAGACATATATTTGAAAATTACCTTTTTCAAAGAGTTTAGTATCACATGGTGTTTCTCTTGTTTTTTCTAGTGGCATGATTGAGATCCTCCTGCAGTCTTTCTTCTTTTTTAAATAATACTAAATTCCTTTTTAACTTGAACCTTTTATTTTCAACTTTTTGAAGGTTTTCCGTTTCTTTTCTTTACCTTGCTGCCTGTTTTCATGAAATGCTTGGGAAATTAGTATTCTGAAGATTCTATTCAATTGCATTTTTTTAAAATGCAATTTAATTAAATGCATTTAAAATAACAGTTTTGAATCTGCCTTATTTCTTAAGAAAAAAAATAACTTAGAGAAGTATGAAAGTAATGAAAAACAAATTAATGTTATTCTTTAAACCTGTAAGTTTTATGGTTCTTCAAACAAGTCTTAATGTCTGTCTAAAGGATTTAATTTACATCAAACTATAGGTGATGTTTTCTTGGCAGGCCCATATATTCCAAAAGGTTTCAGAAAGCATAAACATATGCAAGATGATAAATTGATATCAGGGTTTTTTCCTATATTGTCTGTAACTAGCTTTCTCAAAACATTTGATCAACATCCACAAGTCTACATTTTAGACTCATGGACCAGAGATAATATATTTGTATTCAATGTCTCCTTTCTTCCATCACTTCCTGTATATTCAAAAACTTTTAATCAAAAGTTTCAGTTATGAGGAAGTCTATGCAGTGGTATTCACAGAAACACTGCTAGAAATCAGAAAAGTAATAACTTTTTGAGAGTTTTTGAGAGTCCATGGATCTGACTTGTAGATTGCTTAGGAAAGTACCTACAGTCCTTAAATGAATGTGTAAAACCACAAAATGCAGGTTTCTGAATTTTGCTTCAATTACTATTAGCTGTGAATTAGATAATTTTTAGCTTAGAAAAAATTAGTTAAGCCTTTCATTTTCCTGACACAGACAATAAGATATCATCTTCCTTTACAGTTTTATGTGTCTTATTTTCCTTTAGAACTATTTACTTCGAGAAAGCCTGATTCTTTAACATTTCTGATTAAGAGAATTTCATAGAAATTTTTCTTCCCCCATTGTAATGCATTGCCCATATACATATAAAAGAATATTGCAAAAATGTCAGAAAATTATTGGTTATGGAGCCATTTAGAGACCAAAAAACTGTGTTGAATATGTTTGTTTGTGAAGCCTGTTATGACTTTACTGAATCTCAATAGAAATTCAAACGGCATGATAAAGAAAACAAGGCGATAGCATTTTCAGCCCTGAGTAACAGAAAGCAGTGAAGCAAATCATTCATCCACTATGGGGCAGCCATTTGTGAAATAGATGACTGATTATTTAAAAGAAAAACTATATCATAATATCAATACAAGAGAGAAGGAAAAAGCAAGAACCTTTGAAAAAAGGGTGAGAAAATGAAGGATCTTCAACACATAAAAGAAAAGGAAAAGAAAGAATGGGGGAAAAGATCCCAGTAAAAGGGAAAGGAACCTTAGGGCCCTGAGAGGGGAAAGCATGAAGTTCTTATGTTCTCCCTGAATTCTGCCATTCTCCTAAAAGCATATATACAGAATCACATAGCCACAAGTTGCAGAAATGAAAATTCATGCTTTTAGAAATATTTTTCATAGGTAAATGTAATGATTATTATGTAATATTAAAATAACATTGTCAGTCAACGGCATTCAACAAGAAGAAAAAGTACTTTTGTTTGTAAATGTATCTCTTTAGATTTATTAAGAACCTGCTCAAAAACACAAAAACCAACCAAACAAAAACCAAACCAACCAAGCACTAAATAAATGAAATGTTAAATAACTACAGTTATTCAATACACTGTAACTCAACCCAGAGCAGTTCTGTATCCTGATTATCTTGATAATTCTGTCTCTTTTTCTTTTTCTTTATTTTTTGCATGTGGCTCTTGCAGGGATCCCAGTGAAGTGGTTTGTAGTTTTCATATTTCTCCATATAACTTGTGTATTTGTGATGCTTTTCTGGAAGGCATCTGTCACCTTAGAGTTGAATACCCACAAAGCACTTACTTAAGTATTCCACCTGAGTAATTTCCAGCTCATTAACAGAATTACTAAACCAATACTTATCATTATTAAATGCTTTGTAGAGTATTTTCTTTAGGGTTTTTACAAGCACATTAAAATACACTAAAACTTGTAACATATTAAACATGGACAAGGTTTTCCTCTAATACAAATGACTGCAAATCAGAAGAGAGGAGTGAAATATAGACAGGCAAAAAAAAAGTGTTACAGGAGAAAAAAAGTGCGGGGCAAATTATAAACATGAATGACCACAGTTAGCACTGAATTCCTCTGTTCTGCCAGCATCTCTTGGGAATATATTACTGAAATTGCTGCTTTTAGCAATGACTCCTGTTGGACAGGGTAAGAGAGAAACGAGGCTGCACTGTGCTGGAAGAATCAGGTACAGGCATTCTTTGAGATATGGTAGTTAGGGCAGTTCTGTTGTTTTCAATCAAAATCGTCATTGTTGTAGAAAGACATCTGCATATTAAGTTCCCCTTTTTTTTTTAAAGCACTGAAAATCCTTCAGTATCCTGACTGGGTTAGGTAAGGTTTTCTTAATTTTTCCATCACATTTTATTACATATCCCTGAATAAATGGCTCCAGTGCAGCTCCATCTCTGTCTACTCAAGGGTCTGTAAATGTTCCACTGCTCTCAAAACAAAAATAAAACTCAGGAAACCTACAAATATTGACTTTTCATTAAAAACAAAGCAAAATAAAACAAAAAGTTCTGTATTCTTCTAAATAGATATACCCAGGAAATATGAGCCTGACAAAACCTGTATATTTTCTAATTATTTTTTCCCTCAAATTGATCAAAGTTTGAAAAAAAATGAAAAAGTGCTTCTGCTATGAAATAGAGAATGCAGAATTTCAGGAGCTGTTTCTCCTTTTGAAAATAATTAATTATTTGCAGAATTACTAATGTAGCTGACAATAACTTCAGTTCCATTTAAAAATGACTGAAGTAACTCTGTGTACAGCCTTCAGTACTATGTAAATGCGCTGCACTAGAAGAATTATAAAAAGGGAAAACAATGGGTTTTTTCCTTAATCTAAAACATTAAGATTTTTCTGTCTTCATATTCACCATTTTTCTCCTGTGGTTTTATTTCTATGTATGAAGGTAAATGCAACCTTTTAATAACAGCAGTGTGAATAAATTAGATGTCTACACTTTACGATAATATAGATAAAATGAACTGTAAGATAGTAATTATTTTGCATGTGTATTTCATTAGTTTATAAAATAATTATTCTGAATTGTAAATAGTAATTGAAATACATTCAAATTTATCTTCAAATAAAAGTATTGAAAAACATAGAAAAGTTGCTAAAAAGGTTATTTAAATAGTATAATAAAGTAATCATTGTTTCTGGTCTAATATTTTTTTTTATTCCTTGAGTGTATATAATCGTGCTTTTTCAACTACAAGTAATGATCAAAATGTAATGGTTGACTCTAGAAAATAATTGTCCTTCACAAAAAAATTTCTGTAGGACAGATATTCTTCTTCTATACATATAAAAGACACAAAAATGAGATTTTTAAAAATCTTTTTTAGATTAAGATTTACTTCATATTTGAGCTGGTTAAAAATAAGTAGTATTTTTAATAAATTTATTTTTATTAAACTGAAGAAATAAAGTAACTGTAATAAAAATTGAAATTTAAATATATATGTTAATAAGGGGCCAAAATATTATTGTGTTGCTAATATACACCTTAGTATATAATGTTTTTATATCGGATTATTATAAAAATAATAACATATAAAAATACTTATTCAAAGTAGCTTTATTACATGAATATTGTACAAAATGTAAGTATGTGCTAGTTCCTCTTGGCTATATATATTTTAGACTACGATTTGTTTAATCCCAAAAGTTGCATGGTAAAGGCACAGTAAAGAGGTGTTATCTATTCCTTTTTTCCCCCTATTTTTTCACTTATTTCCATAGATTATTACTGGATGTTTTTTAAAATATCATATGAAATATGGAGATTTTTATGTATCTATATGAAAATATATATATTGTGAGTTTGGAGTGAATTATTGTGTGAAACACTAAAAGAGGACAGCCAAAAAGGCCCAACAGATTACTAAAATTGCAAACTTAGTTTTCCATTAACATTTTCTATTTGGCATCTTAAAAAGAGTGGAAGTTGATTTCAGCAGAACATCCTGTGGGGAAATTAGTTCATTTTGCTAAAGTATCTTAATAATTACAGTGACATCAAGGTTAATTGCTTAATCTGTATTGCCATAGTGCAGTCCTGTAGAAATCCCAGCACAATCTGTTCTATAATTAGTGCCAGAATATCCATATATAGAACAAGCTGTAATCTAAATAAATAAATAAATAAAAGAACTGATATTGTTAAATACGATTTACCAAAGTGTGTTTGTGTGTGTATATATGTGTATATATATACAAAGAGAGAAGGTAGATTTCAGAAAACAGAGGTCTTACAAGGTATATTAGACCCTTGAGGAAATATAAGCAGCCAAGGTAGAAAATAACTTCAAGCAAGATGTTATATCTCCTTATTCTTTTTCCAGGTCCAGAATGTAATTGCAAGCCAACACCACCAGATTTGCATCAGGTCCCCTGTGCTTTGCTTGTCCCATATCAGAAACTAGGTGGTCAGAGTTTAAAAAGTAGTTGTGAAGATCCTTCTACTTCACCTTTTGGGTTAATTTCAATAACATTTCCTGTTGCTGAGCATACAGATTTATATTGCTTTGGCACACTCCATTAGCTCATGATCCCATGTGGTTTTATTGACTGTTCAAATTCTGAAGATGTGCCATTCAGAGGGACAATGTGGTGCCCCTGATAACTCAGGATGACATGATGATTCCCTTCCTACTCTCTTCTCATTTTTGGAAACTGTGAGACCATTTGCATATTACTCCTTCATATTAGTCATTAGTTCTTGCTGAATGCTTATTATATCTGAGGCACAAGCTGTGAGTTACTCTGTGTTAGCTAAGATAATTTTCAAATAACCAGTGTCTGCAGCCTGAAACCAGCAAGTGGATCTTTAATAGTGAGATGTATCATTGATCTTATTTTTCAAGAGGGTTATAAGGAGAACTTTTAAGGCATTTACTAGATTTGTAACAACATACAAAGGGAATACTGTTTTTAATGACCTTTAGTGAAAAAGAAAATTCTACAGATTATATCTCTCCCATTTTTACAGG
The DNA here is from genome assembly GCF_001604755.1 of Lepidothrix coronata. NCBI lineage: Eukaryota > Metazoa > Chordata > Aves > Passeriformes > Pipridae > Lepidothrix > Lepidothrix coronata. Next base: position 806,845 of record NW_016690212.1, read on the forward strand.
AATTAGGTTAAGTAAATCACAGCCAACACTAATCTGAAAAATATGGCAATGAAACAAAACATCTTCTATTATCTTTTATTGTGTTTTGTACAGCAGAACTGTATCCTTGAAAATTAAGCATATCCTTGAAAACATACACTTTTTACACATTTTAAGGTATACATTCCATTTTCAATGTTAAGCCCATCGCTCAAATATTGATATCACTGTGGTAAAACCTGATGATTGTTTATTGCTTTAGATATTATGACTTTTACTTTAAGGGAGTTGATGAGGCAACCCTAATTTTACAAAGGTGAGAAATCTGTCCTTACTGCTCAGGTGTATATTCTCAAAAAAGGGATCATTAAATAAGGAAAGATCTCCAATGACTCATTCTTTTAATCATGCCATATGTAAATTTCCAAATATAATTTTCATTTTTCTTACCAGCACCTATCTATTTATGCAACCTCTTTGAGTAATTTTGAAGGCATATACCTTTACTTCATATAGATGCCACAGATAGATACAGCTAGGTATGGAAATGCTTTATGTTAGTACCTCTGAACTTCACAACTTTTAAAATAGCCATCTTTTAAAGCAGTAACTAAGACAACCATGCACTCAAAAATAAAATGAACAAACCTTTAATTTTCCTACATTTTACTTAATCATTGCCTCTTATTCAGTGCCTAATCACCTCTAGGGAAACACAAATCAACTCTGCAACATCTTGCAGTAGTTGTCATTTAAATGTTTTTTTGCCAAGCATCACTTTAATTTTGAATGTTGGTACTACACAGTGGGAATTTATGCAATTTACAAAGCATTTACTGTAGTAGTTTAGAGACTGTTGTTTAGAAATTTCAGATGAATCTCTTTCACCTCCACATAAATTCTGTTCTTTCATTTCCATTTAAAAAGGCAGTTGCTAACTTGATAAGTTTATTTTGGCAGTCAAACTGTAATTAGTAACCTGCAATACTATCAAAGAAAGCTGAAACTTACCACAGCAGTTAGTCTATACTTTTATCGAATGTAGCTTTCTTTTTCTTTTTTGCACAAGTCAAAACAGTCTTAGCAATGTCCTAAGCTTTTTAAAAATTTTATTTTAATGTGCTTGTAGCTGAATAATATTATTCAGTTCTCTGTTTTCCTCTCTTTGTCGCCATAGATACTACCAAGAAAGGTTTTATAGCCCATAAGATACTGATATTGAAATCAGGTAGCCACTAACAGGAAAACTACTTCCTAGCTTTGTTGATTACTTACTGCAATATATTAAACTTTATCCTTTACTTTAAAAGTGCATGGGGCCTTTTGGTTTGTGCTATCTCACAAACTTCTTTGGTTTTCTTTCAGAAATGTGTACAACAAAAACTGAGGTGAGACCTAGTTAAATAAAAATTAGTTGATTTTAAAACTCTGCTAACAAGTTGACTTTTAGAGTAGATTTCTAACTTTTGGCTCTTTTGAACTGTGCAGCATTGTGTGATTTCAGATTTTGTTAAGAAACTGAAAAGAGAATATTTTTATTTATTTGTTTTAAAAATACCAAATATTAGATAATAAAAGATTGGTTACGTTTGTAAGTAATACAAATCCACATTCATATTTAACTAATACTATGAAAAAATTTTTTCAGGACCTTGATGTACAACATTAAAGAATGTGTTTACAGTGTACCTGCTGTCATTTTCACTGGAAAGCTACCTGCTGTTCAGCCTTAAAAGGTCACATAGTCTTGGCTTCCCTGACTTAATCGATATGAACTACGTGTCTCTACATCAGAATAAACAGCCACTGCTGCCTCTTCTTCTTCCAGACAAAGTACTGTGTTATTCCTCATCTCCTCTTGCCTCTGGGTCAGCCTTTTTCCACATCCACAGTCAGTGCATAGGGTGACTGTAATGACAAAGAGAACACTGGAGCAATGTTAATGCAGTTGTATATGACTGATTGGACATCCTCAGCAAAAATTGATCTTCCCATCACCCCTTTGAGTCCACTAATGTCATGTTGTTTTTTCAAAGAGACTTAAGCGTACTTGATAGACTTGTTCTCAGGTATTCCATTCCAACCTCAGAGGGAGGAAAGAGTGGGGTGATATGCAAGGTCGCTGGCAATTGAACTGAAATTAATTAAATGATGAATGGCCTTTCAAGATAATTATTATCATACAATTATTTTAGCACATTTCTGAAGGCCTACTCAATGCAGGATCATATTCAGCTGGGTTTTGATTATCTCCAAAAGTGGAGACAATACAACCTTTCTTAGCAACCTGTTTCAGTATTTGACCACTATCACAGTATTTTTCTTATGGTTGACTGAAATTTTCTTACATTTATGCCCATTAACTTTTGCCATGCCCCTGGATGTGATTAAGAACAGTCTGGCTCTATCTCCTTTACTCCTTACTATAAGAAATTTTTAGATTTTCCTATCTCTTTTTCAGTCAGCCTTGCATGGATTTTTGTGGTGGTTTGGAATGGGTTCGGGGAGGTTTGTTTCATTGTTTAGTTGGGCTTTTTGGGGGGGTTGTGTGTGTGTTGTTTTGTTTGTGTGTGTGATTTGTTGTTGATTTTATTTCTCATGCAGATTGCTTATGTTTTAGAATGAAAGTTACATATGATCAAAGAATAAAATTTGAGACCACACTATATTTGTTCTATTAGATAGCAATGGAAGAGAAAACATTTGAAGGCAAATTTCATGTTATATTTATCTTAGTTCATTGCATTACAACTTTAAAAGCTTAAAAATCATCAGTCTGTATTCCCCTTGAATTTGGGAATGTATTTAAAAGAGACTGGCATCTTAGTTTTCTGAGAATTTAAAAAATTACCTTGACAGAATACTAACACATTTCTTTAAAAGCATGATGAAAAGTGAAAACTGTAATTTAGGCCTTTTCAGACCAGTCTCTGGATCTCTTGAGTAATGCAGAATGTCTTTTAGTGTAATTGTTGATAATATGTATAACAACATCTGCATAAATGAAGGAAACTTTAAAATGTATTTCTAAGAAGTTTCTGTAGACTTCAGGTATTAAGAAAACTGAGACCTATACATATACTTTGTTCTATCACTGTTTTAAATCCTCTAAGTCTGTAGTAAACTTTTTTTCACAGAATAATTACAAATATATCCTTTTGCAGGACTGTTATTCACAGGTCCTTTTGTCTTGAATTGTTTTGTTATTCAGATACTTAATACTGTTTTGCAAACAGTGGTAATGGCACAAACAAGGTGTGTTTTACAGTTGTGGTGTATGGAGTGGGAAACACCTAAGTCAAAGCTATTGTCAAAGGCAAAGAATTGTATGTAGCACGAGATGAGCATCTCTTGGGGACCAGCTGTAGTGTAACTATTTAGTCTTGATTTGATGTTGTTTCATTCTGGAGGGAAAAAAAGGGAGTTGTGAATACTGACAGATATAAATAGACCTGCTCAAATAAATGACTGTTTGTTTTTCTATTTGTTTAGTTATTTTTTATTTCTTATGAGTTAAATGAGGAATACTTTGAATATTTTTTGTCTTGTCAGGTCTGGAATCAGCTCTCTATATAAAAATAGAAGGATTTTTAAGGTTTTATTCCCCTCAAAAATTCCTCATTTGTAATTCCTGACAGGAACAAGTTGCCATAGATTAAAAAAAAGAAAAATGTAACTGAAAGAGATTTGATGTTATAATTTGCTGTGTGGCACAAAATAGACAGGCAAACAAGCTTTCTGTTGAGTGTGTATATTATACTGGTAGCATAAAGATGTACTATGAACTCACTGCAAGTTAGAAAGCAAAGAGTCATTTAATCTCTGACAAAACTTCTAAAAAATCTAGGAGGTTTTACCAGGATTTCTTTCCTAAGAGCCTCCATCTGTCCCTATTTTATTTTTAGGCCGCACTTCATCTGCTGGTTTTGTGTTCAAATATGTTATCTCTCCTACTCCCCTCACTTGCAACTGTAGTCATATATCTTAGAATGCCTCACACAATGTCAACAACATTCACAGGAACAACAAAAAAATCCCAGAATTACTTACTCATTACTTGTTCTACAATAGTCATGAAAAAATATGAAAACTAAAGAGATGATAAATACAGATTCATAATTTATGGAGACTGGGAAACCTATTTTGGAAGCTTTTTCTTACAGAAATTGTGAAATTGTGAAACTATTCACAATTATATGTGAATATGTGTCTATGTGTGTACAAGCTTTGAGACCGTGTTCTTCACTTTTGATACTGACATTTTTTCAAAAAATAAAACCGATACTATGGAACAGTTTCCTGCATAGATGTACATTGAACCTAGTAAGACTGCATATCAGGGAAGAGTTTATGGCCTGTGAAACAGATTTCTGAACTATCCCCAGGAGTAAGTTTTGCAAAAGAAGTAGCTAAGAAAGTTTTAACATAAATTTCCTCTCGATGGTGTTGCCTAAAATAGAAAAAGCTTTCTGGACAATATTAGTATAGATAAGGTAGAAAACAGCTATTTTAGTAAAGCACTTTATAGTACAGGAAATACATAAAAATGCACACGTGTTTACAGGGGTTCTACAATTTTATAGCACTAGTCCATCCAATCCGAGAATTATCCACCCCCAGATCTGCTCCTCTGGCACACCTCTGCAGAATTGAGTCAGAGGTCTCAAGATCCCTTTCTTCTTCAGCTTCCTCCTCCTCACAGCATGTGCTGTCTTTAGAGCTCCTCCAAGATTCCTGGGCCTTCAAAGTTGCTTTGGCTACAATGGTATCTTATTATGCTCTTCTAGGCATAATTGTTCCAAACAAGATGTGCTTGCTAGAGTCTTTTCCCTTGAAAGACTGAAGAATTTAGAAAATTCAATATGAAGTATGAGAACAGAATTTGGTAACTGTTAACTGCTGTTCTAAATTGTTAGAAACTACACAGCTGTATTAAAATACTCTATTTGCTACAAATCTTAAGAATCTTAAGGGATCAATGAAATGGAGCTGTATGGCTTTGCAGCCTTCTTAGACCTGGAAGCTTTTGTAAGGAATCTGTAGATCGTTTTAAAGTTACTGCTTTGGGGTGGGGTTTTTTGGCTGAAAATATGAAAGGAACATGCCCAGATGATCTATGTAAATAAAAAAGGAATAATCTGTCTAAATTTGTTGACATCTGTGGCTAGTGTGAGTACTGCACATTTCTTTTCCTTTGTATTTTTAATATTTTAGAACAAAACATTCTTTTCACTTGTTTACACAACAGGAGTGATGAGATGAACCTGCTACACTGTAAAGAAATGGTAAATCCACCATTTCCTTTTTAGTGCTTGGGTCAGGGTACTTGAAAACTACGTAGTGACAAGTCATAAGAAAAAAGTCATGAGGCATCCAAGTGTGTGGTGAGTCTATATTGCCTTGTAGTAGAAGATATGTTTAGGGTTACATGTTTCCCTGATCAGATGCTAAAAGAATATAGCACATTCACAGCATAAAATACTTCTGTATGGAAAGCTATTGTTCTGCTAAATGTGATAAAATTTGCTAGTGTATATAGAATTGAGTCAACTAAACACTTTTTGCTGCCTGCAAGGAAGTTTTTGGGTATCAGCTTAGAAGTGTAACAGCTAAGATAACTTGAAATCTGCACAGAAAACTATTTAAATAGTTATTTTCTTATTGAAGAACACATGCTCAACTTTAAATAAGTTTACCTGAGCTTACATAAAGTCACACCCACGATCATTTAAATGAGATGTATTATGTTTGTCCTCAATTTAGCTGAAAATTAGTTGCCAAATATAGGCATTCAGAGTTGCTTAAACTTAATTGACTTATGCCATTTGAGACATCTAGAAATCCACAAATCGTAGTTTACAGATACTATGCAACCTGAGCTCTTTTGTAGATGGGAATGGTGAAGAGATAGGAGAACTCTAGGATACTTAATATGGAACTGGATGCCTGTTTTTAAGCAAGTGAATTGATCTCTCAGCCTCTTTACTGGACAGAATTTATCCCATACCTTCTATTCTTGACACATCTCATTGTTGGGTGGATTGTACTTCAAATATGTCATCTCCTTTTGTTGACTACAGGAGTGGGGATTAGCTGCTGAAACATTGGTATCTACTACCCAAGAGACTCATCTGATACACACTAGGTTCTCAACTATTTTTGAGTGGCATTAGGCCTCTGGAGTTGTTTTTCTTGCTTTATCTGCAAGGCTCATGCGCATCTTATGACTGGTGAAGCCTGTAAGTTACCAGGTAAGTTAGGCAAAGACCCCTTACTGAAAATGACACAGAACCATAGAATCACTTAGGTTGGAAAAGACCTTTAAGATCATCATATGGAACCACTACCCTAACACAGCCAAGTTTGCTATCAAACCACATCCCTAAGCACCACGACTACACATCATTTAAATACTTCCAGGGATGATGATTTAACTACTTCCTTGGGCAATCTGCTTCAATGCTTGATAACCCTTCCTTGAAGACATTTTTTCTAATATATAATCTAAATTTTCCTTGGCACAACTTGAGGCCCTTTTCTCTTGTCCTGTTGTTATGTGACTGAGAGATGAGACTGACCCTCATCTTGCTACAACCTCTTATCAGGTAGTTGTAGAGAACAATAAGGTCTCCTGTGAGACTCCTTTTCTCCAGGCTAAACAACCCCACCTCCCTCAGCTGCTCCTCATTTGACTTGTGCTGTAGACCAGATATGTTGCCCTTCTCTAGACTCACTGCAGTACTTCAATGTCTTTCTTGCAGTGAGGGGCCCAAAACTGAACACAGGATTTGAAGTGCTGCATCACCAGTGCTGAGTTCAGGGTGATGGTCACTGCCTTAGTCCTGTTAGGCACCCTATTTCTGATACAAAAAGGATGCCATTGGCCTTCTTGGCCACTTAGGCATGCAGCTGACTCACGTTCAACTGCTGTTGACCAGAATCCCCAGGTCTTTCTCCACCAGGCTGCTTTCCAGCCACTCTGCCCTAAGCCTGTAGCATTACATAGACTTTTAGTGACCCAAATGTAGTAGTCAAAACTTGGCCTTGTTGAACCTCATATCATCAGGCTCAGTCCATTCATACAACCTCTCCAGATCCCTCTGCAGAGCCTCCAACCCTCCAGCAGATTAACACTTCCATCTAACTTGGTGTTGTTTGAGAATTGACTGAGGGGGCAAAGTGATCCCCTCATCCAGATCGTTGATAAAGACATTAAACAGAACTGGTCCAAAACAGATCCCTGGAGAACACCACTTGTGACAGCTCCAGCTGGATGTAACTCCAGTCACCACCACTCTCCAGGCTCGGCCACTCAACCAGTTTCTAGCCCAGCAAAAAGTACACGTTCTCCTGGAGAATGCTGCAAATACATAGTGGAAGCAATGCTCCTGCAAAATAGGATAAAGCAAGAACAGTTCAAATAACATACTGACCTCACTTAGCAAATATATTACTAAAAAAAAAAATCCAAAAAATTCCTTACCCCCAAAAGTCATAATACAGAAAAAAATAAAGAAAAAGCTGAAAGAAATAAAATTGTTATTGGTAAATACCAACAAAAATATACTAAACTTTGCCATGTTATGCAAAACAATCTCTAAAACTGTGATGTGCTATGCAAAACAATACTGGTACAACCAACATCAGAAAAATTGGAGGTATTCTTATCGCATAAAAATTGGAGGTATTCTTATCGCATAGTTTGATCAGCAGCTACATGATGTGTTCTGTGGATACAAGCAAGCCCAAACAAGCCTGTATGCACTAATGCGTATTCTAAACATTTTTACTGTCCTAGGAGGTCATCCTCATTCTATCAAGGTAATGCTGGAAATTGGCCCAACGGTCTCTGTACTGACATAAATCTATTTAGCCAAATGCTTTAGAGGTTTGCTACATACTAAACCTAGATTAAATCCAGAGAGCTACTGACAAACAAAATTCCTGTGGTAAACTATTTGCAAGTAAATATGACCTGTTTCCTATTAAACACCCTAAACAAAAAGTGATTTGCTCCTTTGTTCATGCGGATAGCAATAATTTTAAGACCACCAAACACTATTATAGTAGCGAATCTTGAATTGTGCTGTATGAAAGGAGAAGTCCTGTTTGAGCAAGAGGTTTGTCCACAAGATTGAGAGTCAAACTAATACTATTTATGTGTTGTAGAAATATTAACATAATTTTAAGTGAGAGATGTCATATTCCAAAGGCTTAAAATTTAGTTCGTAGACAGTAATGAAGAAATTCCTGGTGAGACTAAAAGACTATATCAGCTTTCAGGAACTGCTGCATTTGCATCCATCCATTTCCACAAACTGAAAAATTATTTGCAATATTTTATTTGTAAAGTAAAATCGTTCTTTTTTTTTTCTTAGTTTAAGTGTGCTTGACACCAAAAAATGCTACTAAGTGTGACATGAATTTCAAAACATATGTAGGTGTTTCCACTTTGAATGTGACTATATAGACCTGCATCAAAATCCAGCATTTTTCAAAGAATGATGTTTGCAATCCTCAATAACTTGCCTGGAATACAATGTTATCTTGATGATGTCTTCATGAAAAAAATACCATCTATATTACTATGTATCAATACAGCAGGGCTGAAATTGAACTTGGCCGATGTCACTTGAGATCATCTTGTCTCCAATATGTAATTTTTTCAAACAGATCTAGAATGTGAACCATTCCACTCTTCTGCAGTTCTCTTATCTTGACATATATTATATTATGCTATCAATATTTACTCAGGACTCTGGTACCATTGTAGAACTACTGAATACAGTACTCTATATATCTTGAACTTTGCCCTGGAAAGCTACTGCTGTCTTAGGAATACAAACCCCAAAAATATGCTAGAAATAGTTCAGGATTTACCTTGTCTAATCATGTATCACTTATTATGGTTATTAATGTCTTAGATTTACAATTTAAAATCACACTACATGCTGACAATACTACATATGCTTAAAAGCTTTTATAGAAAATGATAAAAAGTATAAGTTTAGAAGGACGAACATGGCTATCTATGGATTCTAGAAAAAATGCATAAAAATATAATTTTTGGTCTAGGAATTAAAATTACACATAGGTCTTAATATTTTAACTACAAAAAGTGTAAAGCCAACTCTGGCATGGTGTGGTTCTTATTTCACATTTGCTTTTCAGTAGCGAAAAAGAAACATTTTGGTCATCTATCTATAACTGTTTTCTACCTACTTCTCACTAACTTTCCCAAAATAACCGCTCAAGGGAAGATCAAGTCTGACAAACATCTGCGAGACACAGTATTATTATTGGGTCAGAACAATTCAGGTATGTGTGTTCCTACCACTGCTTACCACATGAACTAGATATAAGTGTGAGAAAAGATGTGAAAAAGTTGAAAGGGCTCACTCTTTATAGAACTCTTCAGAGTTCATTGTGTATTTAAAATCGAATGGCTACACAATCTGAAGTAGCCAAATACTTAAACTAGTTAAAGTATTAAAAAAAAAAAAAGGAAATTAATTTGAATCCTAAAGCCCAAAGTAGCCCATGCTCAGGCATAAATTATAGTTGCTGTTAAATAATAACTTCATCCACAACTCACAACCATGCAACTTTTAACCATAAATGAGGAACTGCATCTCATGTGGAAGATGCTAAAAATGTTTACTCGTCCTCTCCTTTCTCCATTATTGAGCTCAATGTCACTCTGACATTTATTCACTACTTTGTTGGTTTATGACTTTCACCAGAGATAAAGTGTGTTGCATCATTTCTTAGCTGGATTCCAGGTGAATGTACAATGACAACAATCTGAAAGAATACAGATCTTCCAAGTGTGAAGAATGTTACTTTAATGTATCTCATGAAGGAGAAGTTATCTGTTTCAGCAGAATGTTGGAGGTCTAACTGTAAATGAGGAGAAAAAAATAAGTTTAAAAAAAGGTAAATATATCTTGCCTCTAATTAGGTAGAAGGAAGGGATTATATTTTAAACGTAAGCTAAACTGTTTGAAACTGAATGAATAACAAGTAATAAAGTGCTTTGTGCCTAAAAAGACAATGCCATAATAAAATGGTATTTTTTGTGACTTGTGATGTTTTTTCTTCTTTGTTTTAATATTAATAATTTAGTCTTCACACATTACAAAGGGTTCTGTTAATATGGCATTTTTTGCAGGCTAATATTTCATGTATGAATAATAAAATGCTCATGCTCTGATGGAGCTGAACCTGATAAAATCATGTGAATTTTAAATAACAAAGTTAGTGGAAAAGGAGCAATTATATAGGCCAGTTAAAAAGAGTCCTCCAAAATAAAGTGTTATGACTTCTTTTTGCCAGAAGCTTCTGATTATAAATATTATTATTAGAACTGGAAATTACAAAGGTTACTGTATATTAATATTGACAATTATAAGGTACAACACTAATTATATTTATTATTGCTCTGTTTATAATTGATTTAACATTTTTTGATTAATAATGTAAAAGTAAATGCAAGGTAGTCTTAAGTAATATAATATTTTAAAGAGGCTAAAATACTGATTAATGACAAAATTTTCATGACATAACGCATTAAACTACAGTTGTTACACTGAGGCAGGCACTGTGTAAACATTATATGAAACATGAATTATTTGCTCTAAAGACATTAGAAATTAAAAAAATAAATAAAATCTAGGAATTAAGGGTGCTTCACTGTTGAACTGTTTCATACCCTTAAGGACTGAAGAGATCAACATCTTTTCAAAAGGTAAGATCTTTGAGATGCCTCAAATTACTTATTACAAATTGAAAACATCCAGTTAATTCACTTCTGAAATTCCCTGACTTTTCTTGATAAAATATTGTTATCTGGTGGTAGTTAAAAACTAATACTGTTCTTTCAAATCTTTATGGATTTGTCTATATTTAATTACTGGATATTTTAAATATTTAAAATTTATCTTTACATCAGCTATCTGTCTTTATATCAAACTTCAGTATTCTTGATTCAAATTTTAGCATTAAATATTCAACAAATAAGAGTGATAGAATTTTATGAAGGTAGAAATATATGATATAGACTAGAATTTAACCACCACTAAATTACTTTGAGTCAATCTTCCCAAAGTCTCAATTTCCCTATCAGTAAAATGAAGATAACTATATTTATTTACCCCACATAGGGCAGTGAGGCTTTATACAAGTTTATGAGGGGCTTTAATATCCTCAGGTGGAAGGAATTAGGGAAATGAACACAAGTCCTCTTGCAATCTATAAATACAAAGAGGCATTTAAATGTTCCTAATGTGTATCATTCTTCAGAAATAGGTTCTTCCCATAAGTCCTTGCAAATTGCCATTCTGCAACAAGTTTAGACCATTAATTTATATTTTTAGACAAATGTACCCTATTTCAAATAATTTACTCTCAGCAAACATAGTGATAAGAAAGGAAACTTCACCTCAAGGAAAGTGGAATAAACTACCCCTGCTACGAGGTAGGACAGACAAGGACAGCTACTTTAGTAGAGCTCTCTACTGCAAATTCCCAGCCCATTTTGCCTGATCCTTTGCTATTTGTGTCCCTATTTCCTTGGCAATGGTGAGAAGTCCTGCTTTCTGTTGCTGTTGATGACTGATCCTTCCGTGAGTTATATGTATATGTACGTATTTGTAAGAAGCTTTGATTTGCAAGAAGCATTGCACTTCATTTTGTCCAATGACTCAATATAAAGGTAGCCAGGCATCATGTCAGGGAAAATATTACAGGAAATGAGTGAAAGATGAAATAGTCTGTTATATACAGTTTTCACTCTTCTGTATAAATGTCAATAGTTATGCACAGTGAAATAGAAGATAAGGCTTGCCTTCCCAAAATTGTTGTGATAATCATGCACCACAACTCCTTGATGATTTACCAAACCATAGGACTTTGTTAGAGCTCTTTTGTCTGATAAGAATGAGTCAAAAGAAAAACCCTGAAAGATGTCTTATATTTAATTATTAAATGAAGAGCACTAAAAACTGTTTTAAGATCATTTTAAAAGGTTAAGACGAGGCTCAAAAGACAGTTATCCACTCGAATAAATTCTGCAGTGGTTAGGAACTTCTGTTTTAGCATGTATAATTTAGAAATATGGTTGTTTTATTGTTTCAATTCTTCATCAAGCTCCCCATTTTATTGTATAGAGATTGTCATATGCTGACAGCTGGTGTTTGAACCTGTCTGAAAACATCCCAGCAATATTTTTATCTCAAATAGTCATGCACAATTTTTAGAGAAAGTGGAATTGTTCTCATAATTTTCAAGATTATGACTTTTCCAGTTTGCCAAATGCATTCTTGTGAAGCACAGTTTGCTACCAAGCAAGACTTTTTGTTTTACCAGCAGAGAAGATTAATCCCTGTGGACAACTGCATTTCTTCAAGGGAGATACTAAGACTGTAATGTAATTTTGTTCCCTTATTTCTCTTTGTGTGCTTTTCATAAACATGTACTATACTATTGCTCCTACAGAGCAATCTGCTTGTAAACATATTGAGGAAAAAATAAATTATTTTTTTTGACTACTATTTTTTTGAATTTTTTTGTTTGTTTCAAAAAAATTTGTTGAGAGATAATAAATGACATTTGTTTTATAAAGATACAGAAAAATTAATTGAAATTACGGCAGGATCATCGCATAAGCTCACAAACCAAGAGTCAGAGCTTGGAGCAAAACATTACTGAAGATGATCCAGGTCTTGAACAACTATGAAAACAAGATATTATTTACTCTCTTTTGGTGGAATAGCTAAAAGTTAAATATTCTGTGGTACTCCACAGTTTTCACAGTTTTGTTTTGCAACTCTTTTGAATACTCTATTTAGTGCTAACATAATTTTCCTTATATTGTAAGATGGTAATGTTTCAGTACACCACTACGCCTTTGCTAAAGGTAGACCATTTAATTTTGGCTGGTATGATTTTTTTAACAACTGTTACTCGAAATGGAATATTTACCTGAGAATTAAATGGGTCTGAAAAAAGAAAAAGTCTAGTGTTAAAATGTCTTTAGGTAGCAATGCAATGTAAATCACAATGTGAAAAGAAAGTAATTCACAAATTTTGTTCTGAATCTGTACTCTGCTTCTTCTGAAAACCATAATTAGACATGTTAAAGTTAAGTGTATGACATGGTGATAATATATCAAAATGGCACTATATGAAGTGAGATCCTACGTTGGAATTTGCTCACACAAGGGAAACACAGAAAAAGAGAGACCTTTTGTGAAATTAAAGAGAACAATCATAAGATATTAACAGAAAGAAAAGGGGGACCATGCACTTGAAAGCAAAGTTACATAAAATTATTTTTATGTCATGTTAGAAGACAGAAATAAATGGAGAGACAACTAAAAGACTATGGTGTGAGATGGATGGTTTAGACAAAAATATTGAGTCAGGAGATAATGAGGGACAAGTATGCAGAAGAGAAAAAACAACAAAATACAAGTTCACCATGTACTGGTTGTACTAACAAATCTGTGTTAGAATTACATCTTTCTCCACCCCCCAACCCCAAACCTCAGTTTCTGCAGCTCCATGATAACATCTTTACGTGCATTTAACTTTCTTAAAATATAACTTTCCTGGAGAGAAAGAAATTTATGCAAAAATGTTTACAAGCAGACCTCAAGTCCATCCAAAAATTTCAAAATCATATGACAAATACAAGGAGTATTTGTTTCAAAAATAATTAGAATTCCCTTTTTAGAGTCATCATTTTTCTGAATACTTGGTACAAGGTTTTTGAATAGTTGAGGTTGGAAATAGATTTGTCTGAAATGAATATCTGATGATTTGCTTACCGAAAATAACCAAAAAAGGTCTCATTTAACTTCACTCCATTTCAATAAAACCATATCTTTGTAAATTGAAGAAGAGAAGAATTGAAGAAAACTGCACAGTATAACACAGAAGTGACAAAAACAAATTTGGGAAGGGGGCATGGAACGAGGCAGGGTTTTCCAGTGTTGTGGAACTTTTTCTGTTACTGTAAATACATTTTTGATGTTGCCTCAGTCCAAATTTTGTAAACAACATTATAAAATTCCTATACAGTTCAACTGCTCTAATTGCCACACTTTCTTTCTTTTGGAGACTATAACAAAGCACAGGATTGAAAGATATATTTTTCATTGCTCTCCAATGGAGTATTTATGTAGCACATCATTCCTCATGTGCACTGTGTTGCTAATAAGGTAAGTGAACACATTGTCTTAATTGTGGGTAGCATGTAGGGAGAGGAGGAGTAGTATGAATGAACACCTTAATCAATCAACAGAGGAGGAAAATGCAAATTATTCTGAATATTTCTGCATAGTTCACAAAAGGGATTCTAGCAACATTTGTTCCCTCTCATGCCCAGATTTTATTCTCACAGCTGTCCCAGCTTAGGTTTTGTTCTCCCATCCTCTGTGAAAGCTTAAGTCTGCCACGGATTTTACAGCACAGACTGAGAGAAAGAAAAATTACTTCTGAGAATCACAGAAGCCAATGAAGTAACTTCACCCTGCAGGGTTCTAGAAGTTCTTAATTTAAACTATGAATCACTTTTGCCACGACCGAAAGGCAGAAACTCTTAAAGCGACATCCTTCGGGGGTAATTCTGCCTTTAGGTCTGCACTATATAATTCTGATATTTGGAACAAGTTAAGCATGTGAATCTCTGATGGTGGCCACTGCACTTAAAACAATAGTTGGTTATTCTGCCAGGCTGAAGGAAGCACACTTTTCTATCCTAAAGTCTTCATTTTAATGGTAGATCCCCTTTAAAAGTGATGAAAATTGATGCCAAAAATTACCATAGTCTGTATTTGACTGGATTTCTTTTCCCCTTCTTTTCCACTACTGTCTGCAAAAGTAAATATGGAGAAAGTGTTTTGAGTACAAATTTCAAGTGACCTCGGAAAGAATAATTTATACTCTTGGAGCTATTTAGAGGACAGGATCTGTTTAATAAAATGAGTTTTGTGCTTTTGTCACATACTTCAGAGATAAATAACTGTACTACCTGAGGATTCTTATGTATGGTTGATAACACCAAGTAGATGATTGGTAATAATAAGTTAAATAAGGCCAATGCAGAAGGTGATGAGAGCATGACCTCACATGGTGACATCCTTCAGTAAGAGACTAATGCCTCTCAGAATGTTCAAATGCAGCAACGTCAGTGCTTGCTGAAAAAATAAATTTAGGCTCTCTCAGGCTACTGAGTATCAGTATTCAGTCTTAGATTTGTGTCAAAACTAAAGTCTGGTTTTCAACTGAATCAGGGCTGCAGATAACATGAAGATTTAATATCCAATACTTTGTGTTTCTAGCCTTTCTTTAAAAGTGAAAATTAATCATCATGAAATTAATTTTTAATTTCCAATTTTAATTTTTTAAATACCTAACTAAATACTTTAATTTAAAAATCAAATTATCTGAATCTACATGTCAATGTGTACCTATCAAAATTTTTAAATCCTCCTATATCCTTGAAGGTCATAATCTCAATATATTGTCCCTTAAGGTTATGGTTTAAAAGCTAGTCACAAAAAAGACAATTTAGATGTATGGGCAGATTCTACATGAGAATAAAATCAGTTTGAAAGAAATCTATCTGGTTTAATTGTCTTTTTCCATAAGACCAGAGAACACTTTCTCTGATAGTTTTTTAATATATATTTCATTATGGGAACTTTTTAATTGCCTCAAAAAAAAAGATATAAATAAATAATATCAGGAAATGTAAACATCCAAAACCCACATAGAAAAAAGACACTTAATGAGTAGTATCCGTAAATAAATCTTCTGACACTACTTAAATGTAATTGCCTTAGGAAATTTTTAAAGACAATAGTGTTTTCCCCCTTGATTTTCATTCCCATTACATGTATTTTACTACATATATAGTTTGTCTGTTAGGGTAATAAGTTTAGACTGCACATTACACAAACTAGTTTTTCTTTTCCTGAATACAGGAAGATTTTTTTTTATTATTATTATTTTTTTCACAAGGATCATTACAACTGTATAAGGATTTTGGTTTTCTGTAATCTAGTTACAGTCATTGCCAAAATAACACAAAATGCCCTGTCAAAATCGTTAGTAGGCAATGACTTATACAAATGCTTTTATTTATTTAAAAAGAATAAATAGCCCCATCAATAAAAACTGTTGACATTAAATTACTGAAATATTTGTAACAGGTTTATGAAAAGCTCTCCAATGCAATTTATTTTTTAAAGATACTATTTCATGAAAGAAATACTTGACAGGGCTGTTTTGAAATTTAATGTTTTCTAATGATGGAAAAAATATATTAAGGAAATGTTTCCCATGACAAACAGTTTCCTCTGTTATATTGGCAAGAAAATGACTTTCCATTATTAATTAATTTATTCAATTAATTTAAATAAAAATTCTTTTGGAAAGATAAACACTGATTTTCAAAAATGATATGTATTTTCATTGTACATCATTATACACTGTAGTGTAGATTTAAGTAAGTATCTCGTAAGGTGTCATGAAGTGGCAGATAAAAGTAGATAAATTGTTAAAAAAGATATGTACCATGAAGCTAGTCACCTATGACTACTAAAACATAAGGCTTGAAAAAACATGCAATTGTTAAAGGAATGTATAATTCCTGTATTTTTATTTCGATACCTCTATTGGAGTCCTTCTGAAGAACAAATTTGCAGTCCAAAAATTATTTATTTTCCTTTACCTGAACATAACTATACAAATAACTAAAATATTTGTGATAATGAAACCATCTCCCTTATGGAATTTACTGTCTTATAAATTGACATCAGACTTGCATAATGGCTGAGGTTAGAAGGGTCTCTGATTATTCAGTCCAACTCTCTTGCAAGTCTGTCTTTGCTCCAGACCTCCCCATAGGTCTCAGAGGCCTAAGGCTTTTGGCGACAAATCTTACCAGTAAAGACCAAGGCAAAGGAACAGGCCAAGATAGTCAATGATTCCAGTTCCTCTGTCACCATCTCCTCTGCCCAATTCAGCCAGGGGCCCACATTTTCCAAAGTTCATTTTACTGCTGATAGACCTGTAGAAGCCCTTCTCACTGTCCTTCACAACCCTTGCCAGATTCAATATCAAATGGATTTTAGCCTTCTAAACCTCACCCCCACATGGTCAGACAGTGTCTCCGTATTCCTCCTGCTTCCACATCCTGTTTTTTTTTTCTTGTATTTGACTTCAATGAGGATGTCTTTTTTCATACATGCAGACCTTCTGCCACCTTCATGTGATAACCTAGTCATCACGATGGGCCATTCTTGATCTTGAAAGTAAATCTAAACACACACACATGCAGGCATACACACAAGACCAAAACTTGAAGTCCAGAGCTGTGATACTGCTATTTATCTTTTTCCTTCCTCTCAGGGTTCTGATCTTAGGCCCTTGAGGCTGAGGGGTTTTAGAGAAGATCCAGTCAATCTCTGAAGCATCAGACATGAGACAATCTGCTGATCTCCTCCAGCTTCCTTATTTCCCAACAGAGGTAGTCCACTAGTATGCCCATCTCCTGCAGACAAGAAATATTCCTCCTTGCCCCAGCAAGAGGCCACAGACACTCCCTACAACTCTATTGCTGTAGAGCTGTGTTCTTCCCCAGAAACTCTATCTGGGTCAAAGCCTCTGATGTTACAGGCACAGCTGCTTGCAGTGGCTGCTCTGCAATACCTCATCACCATCACCGAGTATATATATGCTACCCTGAGCAGAGCCCCTGATCCCTTTCTGCACTGAAGGCTACATCTGTTCCACAGATGCTTCCAGGAGCTGTACTCTAGAACAGCTCTTATATGGCTTCCTCCCTTGCATCTGCTGCAGGGATGCCTGACTGTTCCTTACCAAGGGTCTTCTGGGACAAATCTGACTCCTTTTGTCAAGGACATATGACAGAGCTTGTTAGAAGCTGCTAGAGCTTGGCAGTCACAGCACCCCATGGTAATCCTTTGCTGTCAGCAGCAGGCAGTCTGATGTTCCTCAGAGACCTCCTGTAAGTTTTCCAGTGATCTTGGACAAAGTTCCTGGGAGATCTAGAAGACTGCAAAGCAGAGCCCAGGAACTGCTCCACAAACTGCTGTGCCTGCTGGCTTAAAAGCCTTAATTGCCTTAAATTTAGGATGAAGATATATAATGACCATCGAGATCAGATATGATTCCTGGGATGCACTGCAAAGAGTTGTCATTATTTTTAGAAAATCGTATTGGAAACTTAGCCGATGATTTACAACCCTTATTAAATAGTTTTGGTTTTTTACCTCGTGTACTGAAACATAATTAGAAAATTACAAATATTGTTATTCTCATTGTTACGGCCACATGTGAGTATATAACAGAAGTAAATGTCTGGTACAACATGATGATGATTAGTTTTGGAAATGAAATTATTATTCAAATAAAAGTCAGATTTCTTATCTATTTCCTTCATATAGATGAGAAATGTCAGATTAAACAATTAGTTGGTTATATAGTATACACCTCAGATCATAACCTCTAAATGCTATATGGAGCCAACACTCAATATTATTAACCAGTAATGAGATGACACTTTAAATCTCATAACACATTGTACAGTTAGGGAAAAACAACCAACGCGTACATACAGACATGCACACACACACACACACACACACACACTGATGCTTGAAAAGCAGACCACTGAATTAGTTTTCTAAAACTTTCTAAGAGACATAGATACACCACTTAACATCACTGTATACACTCCTGAAGAAGAATCATCCTCAGTGTAATTGGATAAAAATTTTGCATTATAAGTTATTTTAAAAATGAAGCATTATAAGTGCAAAGACCCTAATACAATTAGGTAGGATGTAATTACTGGTGGAAAAATAAATATTCTAACTGTAAGTCTAAGGCACTGAAGGTAGCCTGCAAGACTTTATAAATTAGCCAGGAAAAATAAACCATTCTTTGAAATATATTATGTTGCTATAGAAAAAGATGATATAGAACATAATATATTTTAGATAAAATCTATTATGTTGAGATGAAATAAAAAGAGGATACAGAACAGAATATATTTAAAATAAAATATCTAATTGTTGTTAAAATAATTACATAATACACTTGGAACCACTGCCACATTCTCTCCTGACATCATTTCAATAACTGACATCATTTCAATAACTTCCAATAAAGCTAGGCCAGCAGAGAATTTGCTTCTTAGAACTCTTATAAAGCAAGGTGAGAATTAATTCCTGCAATGTTTTTACCAGACACTCAATTTTCAGCTTATATATATATACCTTAAGAAAACATGTCCCTAAAAACTAGAAGACAACTACTAAACTCAGCTACATAAACTTAAAAAAACTTAATATGCAAAATGTAACTTTTCATTTCTAGATATAATTCAATTAAAAGTTGAAGTATAATTAGTTAGTGGCTTGGATAATATTCTACCTATATAATTTTATCTCTGTTTAGGGTACTTTCTCTGGTTGTTTCTCCATGAATTCTGTTTAGTAATTTAAATATCATTTGACAAGTTTTTGGTTGGTTGTTTGGTTGGTTTTATAGATACTGCATAAGCCTTCCTTTTTTCCTTTTCCAGTACCTATGCAGAATTTTTATGACAAAACTTCAAACAGTCTTATGGCTCAACAAGAAAAATAATATAAAATAACTAAACCCCCTGCAGAATACTTTTCTTAGCACAAGCCTACCAGCTCTGGAAAGGCAAATTATTCTATACAGAAAGCATTGGTGTAAATAATATATAAATAATAAATGAAAAATAGTAGTTCATGACATAGATATCTAAAGTCAATAGGGTCTCCCTCATCAGCCCCTCTGCTACCTAGGTTAGACTTCTGATAAGCCTGTAGTTTCTCTACCTGCTTCCTGCCAAAATTTTTTCTGAGTGACAGAGACAGGGACAACCTTCTAAATCTTCAGGAGTCCTATCTGACAGCTATTGTTTAAAATCTAGAGAAGTTATCAGAATATTGATTTTACTGAAATAGAGCTGACACATTGGGCTTAATTCAGTTATATAAATATAGTAACTAGTGGCATGTGAGAATCCCTTGGTTGTCCTATCTGGCCTCTAGCTGTCATTCTAGCACAATACAGCTCTCCCGAAGGTTATGAAATTCTGTGAAAAACGAGATATCTCTGATGATCGACTGCATCTCAAATAATGGTTAGAGTCTGGTGCTACTAATGCCAAGGTTGTCCCCGTTTACTTGAGTTCACAGAAAATGAGGTCTCATAAATAAGCATGCTCTCCATTTCCTTTTGTTGAATGAAAATCAGATCAAAGAAAGTCTCTGCAGCCCTAATATAGCATAGATACGAAATTATGAATTTCTAATATCTGAAAAATTTTTATGCTTCATGTTAAATAATTTTTTTATTTAAAAAATGAAATATTCGAAAAGACCCATGTGCTGTGATAACACCTTTGTTCCCTTTTTGGGAACTCAACTCATGAACCTCCAGCCATGTCACAACCTCTCATCCTCCTCTAACTTCTGCATTTGATATCCATGGAATTTATACTACAGTGTTTCCCTCAGTACACAGAGACATCTGATTTTTATTTTCAGGCTCCAGGAGTATCTCTGCTCTGGTGCCTGGAGCACATCCTCCCCTGCTTCTTTACTGACCTTGGTGCCTGCAGAGCTATTTCTTTCACATATTTTCACACCTGTCCCCAGTTGCTGTTGCACA
Source organism: Lepidothrix coronata (assembly GCF_001604755.1). NCBI lineage: Eukaryota > Metazoa > Chordata > Aves > Passeriformes > Pipridae > Lepidothrix > Lepidothrix coronata. The sequence goes on from NW_016690212.1 coordinate 827,563, forward strand.
GCAGTATTTCCCCCTTCTTAAATAATTTCGACCGCCTTTGCTCATGGGCTGGGTCTTCTTGGAGCCATCTGATCTATTGGATCTATTGGACATGACAGAAGGTTCTACACAGCTGCCCGATAAACACATAAGGATGTAGCAGTAAATGCTTTGCTATGGGGAGATTTCCATCCTTTCTTAAAATCAATGCACCACTTCTCTCTTGGTACCTTATTGAGGTACTGTACTCACATAATATTATGTTTGTTTCCTGCAGAGAATTTTGATTGGGAAAGATCTCAATATGTGGCTACTTCCAAACTTCCTTGCGGCTCTAGACAAGATAAAGTCTCCAACTTTTTTCTTCCTTTATTTTTCCCTTCTTTTTTCTTTTTTTTTTTTCCTTCCCATGAGTCTGAAAATTATAGAGGGTTGAAATAGCAGATTTGTTACTTACAGGAAGTAGAATGATAACACTACCAAGAAATTCTGTAAAAATTATAGGCAAAATAGCTTATAAAAAGAATATATTAATTATGGACCTTATTTATAGCTTTAATTAGAAAGTCCAATGTTTTAGGATTCAGTGAAATAAATTTTCAGCTAAATTTTCTTTATCAGAGGGCAAGTGAGCAATGCTAAATTTCTTAATTAAATTCATATAGAGTGCCTGTTTGTTTGGCTCAGGCTGTCTCATGTTCTGCCCCCAATTTATTTATTTTGCCACTTATAGTGGCAAAACTCCACTGGGAGTTATAACTACTGAATGTTCCCTGGATGAAGGAAAATAGTTACATCCCTGAGGTTTCTTGGTTGGTAGAAGAATAGCACATTGAATTATTGTGTCTGTTAAAGATTTTTTTTTTGCCTCATTTTCAGTACTTTGTGTTATTACTGTTGTTTTACTGTCATCAAATAGTTTAATATTTTCATTACTTAAGGTGTTAATGCCACTGGTGTATATTAAAAATACCAAACCTCAGATTTCAGATATGCTATTGTGTTGACTTATTTTATATGAATGTCCACTTTTCTCTACCTAGCAATTTTACTTGTGTATTTTTCACTTACTTCCTCAAAACAAAAAACCCAAACAAAATCCCCATTTTTTTGCAAGTGAAAGCTTAATTTAGAGAAAAAAAACAATACTTGCTTGCCTGGAGCATGTTTATATTCCAGCTGTGTAATAGAGTGCAATCTGTTTCCATGACCACAATTTCACTAATATTCATTCTGTCGTGTCTTACGAATGTATAGATTAAGTTGATTACTTATTAATGGTAAAAATCAAAAATAACCCCCTTTTTTTCCTTAAGAATTATAGATTTGAGTACTTTTCTTTATTGGAAAGTTAGCAATGTGGTTTTTTTGTTTCCCCACACATTTTTCAGTATAAAGTTTTGCTACTGATTGAATACAAGTGTTCCTGCTGTTGGTAAAAGAATGTCATGAAACTAAGCTAATGTGGAGAGTCACACAAATTGTTGGAATTTCATGATGAATTTTTAATGTGTTTCTGTTCAGAGAATTTAATGAGTATTATTACCTATAACTAAAACTTCTGAAGAAAATCTGAACTACTTGTGTAATAAGTAGTCAAAACAAATGGTCGTGCCAACACTAGTTAAACATCTCAATGAAGGAATGAATCGCTACTAAGTGTGGCTATATGAAAGATTTCTCTCTCTCTCTCTCTCTTTGAAATTCTTCCCTGATTAACCAGGTATGTTAGGATATTTTGATTTTTAAAACAAGATCTAGCAGTATTAAATTATGAATTAGAGGAAGATAACATAATTTATTCCTTCCTATGTATTTCTGACCTAAATAAATATTTGGATAACTCTTTCAAGTGAATCAATGAGATGATATTCAAACATAAGAAGATGATAAACAGATCAAAAATGAGAGATAAATAGAATAGAATCATATAATATCCTGAGTTAGAATATTCTGAGTTCGAAGGAACACAAAGGATCATTTAGTCTGACTCCTGAATATTTTAGATATTAGATATTTTAGGTCATAACTCTTCCTTAACCAGAGCTCCTGATGATAAGTTGCTTATCTGAAAAGTGTTTTCATACTTGCATTGCTGTTTCTTCGGCAGAAGCTACAACCTGAAAACTGTGTAGTTAACCATAAATAAAATGACAGCAGGGGCTAGATGGAAAAAAGTCTTGGTATATTTAATGTAATTTGCTGTGGAAGCACCTAAGTCCAAAAATTCTGAAGGGAAATGCTTCAATCATGCAGTCTCTGCCGTTCCTGAGATCAGTTGTCTCCAAAACCTGAGGCCAGAAGCACTTAGAGACCATAGATTATACTTGAGATGATCACAGCCCAAAAAAATAGAAGTGAGATCACTGATATTACAAAAGTCTATGTAATAGCTTGTTTCTAGAAGCCTGGAGTATTATAAGCCAGAAAGTGACAATCTCTCTGCAACAATTTTCTTTCCTCGGGTGACTGTTTGGAGTGAGGATCTCTATTGAGGGACTCTTTCTGGAAATTTGCTGGTGTTCAGAAAAGGGTTCAGAACTCTTGGAAACCAAAACAGTTTCCAACCTGAAGCCCTGTGTCTCAGGGTCTAACTGAATTCTGGATTCTGTTCTAGAAGTCAGCATGCCTGAGCATCAGGCTAATGAAACTAAAATCCTTTAGTTTAATTCTTTATATGTATATGAATACAGATATATTTGCTGTCAATTAACTTAGCAGAATATTTAAAAAGCTGCTTTTGTTTACATTTAATTCACTTTGTTGTCTGTGCAGAGACCTTTAGAGCAATTAGATGTAAGATGAAGAAATTTTCTAGAGTAAAATACCCATGGTATTTCTGTCTGGTTTTTTTGCTCCTGAAATGATTTATGTCAAAATACTCCACAGTTCTTTTGAAGAAGAGGCATTTAAGATCTTAAACATGTATTCGCAAGTCTCTCATTCAAGAATATTATTTCTCCTTACAATCTCTAGCAAAGACTAGCACAACTCAAAAGGGGAGTTTACAACTTATTCACAGAATATTGCTCTGATGTGACTTTGAGAGTGATTATACTACATTTAAGGTGCAAAAAATCAAAGCAGTATACCTGTCATGTTTGAGTGCACCCATAAATAATAAAGTTCTATTCTTGTAGAACTAATTGGTACAAATGTTGGCTTGTTCCAAAAGCCAGTACAACATATTCATAATCACCAAGGATTATGGAACTCAAGCATAAGAAATCATATCCGGCATAAAAAAAAAAAGTTAATCGGTTTCTTGTAGTTTCTTTCAAGATATGAACCATTAACACTGAATAAGAAGCATCTTATGCTACCTAAATGGTGTGAACTAGTTTTTTTATACTTTTCCTTATCTATTTGTGTCTCTACAAGTTGGTTTGTGGATCCTGGGGTGAAATTACCCTTTCTGGGGTGAAATTCTCAAGTCAAAGCTAGCCACACAAAATCTATATACCATGAGGGTATAGAATCTTTTGTCTAAAGTTCTCAACAGCCAGCTTTCTTCTGCTAGGAAACATAAAAAGAACATTTGTTGTCCTAAATTCTACCTTTTTTCAGAGCTTGTTGGTGTCATTTTTACCCTGTCATAAGTTTCTACAGCCTGACAAATAGGGAGTTGTTTAAAATCGTAAGGGTAAGGCAAGCGTTGATACACAGTGTCCAGTGTTCATGTTTGACAGCGAGTGGTTTTCTACTAAGTGGTGTGTGACAGTAATTGCTCCTTTTTTTTCCGTGTAAAAAAAACCAACCAAACAAAAAAACCCACCAACCAATTCTCCATTAAAAAAAAGTTTCAAACTGAGACTCCCAATCTTACACTCATGTCTAACTTAGGGCTCTGGGAAATATAAATTATGGAGATAATTTCAGCAAATATTTTTTAATAATTTTAAAACTTTGTTTTATGACTTAGTCTTCCTTCCTGGCTTTTGGGAGCTCCACTTGTATTTACTTACTTTTTTTTCCCTGTGATTCTAAGAGGGTAAGAGTTCTTAGTCATGATTTCTAAGTTATGAAAGTAATAAAAACCAATTCTTTCCAAGTTGCCTGTAATTACATGCAAGTTAATAACTAGAGGTGCAACTGTTTTCAAATTTTCTTCTGAGATGTTTGTGACTTTTGGAAGCCATTTATCTTCTATGTAAATGTTAGAGACAAATATAAACAATGAATTTTTTGTAAAGTAAAATGAATATGTTCACTTATGTTTTTCTTTCCCCCTTTAGTAACTTCTTACAGACTATTAGCTCAAGTAGTATATGCATGTAATCTAAGGAAATGCCAGTTTATTATTATCATTGCTATCAGCCCATTATATCTAAATTTATCATTTTTAATAGTTTTAACAATATAATTATATGGCTATTTCTATATATGAAGCTTATTAATTATATTGTTAGTGATAAATGAATAAATTATACCTCTTATATGTATGAATAAAACGTCTAATTTAGGTCAGTAATAAAATATTCATACATTTATATTATTGAGAGATACATATCAATTTTTAACTTGCAGAACAAAGCAGTTCACTTTGGTAACAAGGAAAAGGAAATGCACTACATCGACATAAGTAAGTATAGGTAAATTATAAACAGTTTTTAATTAGGTAGAAACATAATTTTAAACATTTTACATGTTCTTTTAGCATCTCACTTTCTTTGGTCCACTTGCACAATTCTTTGACAGACTCGGTTGTCTTCTCTATTTAGGTAGAAAGAACAGTATGGCTATTGATAACATGGCAACACACCATAGCACTGTATATTGCTTTATTTAGATGATGAAAATTCTTTTCTAAAAAAATACATTTTGGGGGGATTTGGGATAGGTTAATCATTATATTTTTCATGCATAATAGAACAGAGAGAAAACAGATTTTTTTCATGGAACATATATAGGATGAATTTCATGTGAATCTGTTACGATTCATTAGCTAAACTGTCTTTTGAATATGAACAAAAAAGTGAGTTAGGGACATTTCTGCCACAAAGATTGTTATGATAATAAATGACCACACAAAAGATGAATATGATTTCAGAACTGAGATATAAGCCTACTTCAGTTCACTAAACTCAGTGATTCAAATCCAAAATGCACTCACCCTTGAAATGTATCTCAGATTCCATTTTATTCCAAACTGCAAATTTGAGAACAATTGTGGTGCCTTGAATGCTGAAGGAGAAGTAATGAACAGACATTATTTTTTTTGAGCGTATATAGAGGCCTCTGTCAATATAGTACATGTTCATAGTAATTCATTGTTTCAATACATGTATTATAAAAAGGTGCTCCTCAGTGTACCTTCCCTACTTTCCCTTAATGTACATTCAGATGTCTTGATAATACGCCAGAATAATAATATGAGCACATGTAAAATATACTTGGATAGCAATGAGGTTTGCCCATTCTGATCTCCAGTTTAAAAAAAAAAAAAGACACCAACATAAAAAAAAACCAACAAACCGACAAAACCAAAACAACCAACAAAGAAAATCCCCAAAAAACAGAAGAAGTTCCAGATGTCAAACCTTTTCATAAAAAAAAAAAAAAATCAATCCTTTTACATCCAAAAGGCTCACCTCTAGTAGTAAAACTTACTTAATCTAAGGAGGAATTTGGTTTTCTCTCTCCTCTCCTAAAACGTGCACTGCTCTCGAGCTAACTATGGGCAAAGAATTCTCAAGTAAGAAACTCTTTGAAGGAATCTTTGCAGCAAATATTTACTAGATTGTATTACTCGAATTATAGAAACAAGAATCTCTTACAAGGAAGGACATTATTCTGTTTAGTACTACGAGAAACCAAGAAACCAACAAATCAAATACGCATGAGGGTGTGTCTGGATACTGCAGGTTGTTGATCATAAAAGGAATTTTCTATTCCCTCTCCTGTCTGAGTGAACTGAAGATGTAGAACCTTTTTCCCGTCTAAATGATTGGTCACAAGGATTTGTCCAACCTTCATGGTACCTCACACCAGCAAACCTGCTGAGAATGTTGTTATTGAAATCACTGGAATCACTATGGAACTTGCATATTGGAGGGCTTTGACTGCTCAAAATTTATCAGGAGAAAAATGGTCATATCTGTGGCAATCTATTTACATGCACCTGCTCTTTAAACAAAATCCTTCTGTTCATCAAGTTTGTGCGTAATTCAGTTAATAAGTAAATTTGTTTTAAATTAAATGTTTTTAAAATCAGCTTATCCCTGACTGTGGTAAGCCCTAATATGAAGTTAGTGGAGCTTAGACATCTATTAGAGATCATTCTGACTGGTGTGCTATTCACCAGACACTTCCTTACACCTTAATGTTAATTCAGAATTAATCACTGGAATAACGCACGGTCATGCATTGAGTGAGTTAGTTTAAATGAACAACTAGGATGCTACTTCTAGGTACTCAGCAAGTCTTTGGATGTCCCTTCAGTACGTTAATGCACTGTATTCTATCCTGGTTTCTCTCTCATGGCATACGTCATTATGAAATTCATTCGCTGTGGTTTTATACCAACCTTAACTGTAGCAGTGAAACTGTCAGCATTGAAAACAATTACCTTTTTGTGCTGTACTGAAGGTAAGTTAGCAATTGTAATTGACTGGTATTTTGACCAGCTTACCCCAATGAGATTTATCGAAGAACGAATATTGTTAAGCAAAATGGAATTCTATCAGTAATACTGTAATGACTGTTATGATGAATTATTAATTCGATTCTCATCATTTCAGCATTGTCTTTAATGAAGAATGTGGAAAAAACATGAAAAGAATTATATTGTCTGCTTTGTGAAATATCTGATCCTTATGCTTTAAGGATAATGAAGCCTCAGGAAGAAGTATAGAGCAAGTTATTTAGGACATGGGTCAGAATCAGGCATGGTCTTTTTACTCTGTGTTTCTGTATTGTCACAGGCTCCATGAAGATGGCTTTTATGAGTCAGTTCAGTACCAATGATGAATAACAATTATAACAATATAACATTTTATACATACTCACTGAACAACCCCTTGCCCCAACCCCTCATTATCTTATAAATAACTGACTATCCTTTACCAAATGAAAAGCACAAATTTTTAAACTTTCTTTGAATAGTGGATCATAGTTTACCTGACTTGCTATCACGATTTTCAGAGGTCAACTGAAAACACTAACCATACTAGTTAGGCTATTAATGTCCCAGAGAATGAGTAGAGTAGATACTAAACCACAAGCTATCTATAAGATTTATTTTGTACTCAAAACTTGTAATTTATTAACCTATTCATAGGATCTTTGCTTCAACAGCTACTTCTTTTAGAAAATCTGGGATGCACATCTCTCTCATGTAAAGAAAGTAGACAAAACAAAGAAATGTAAAAATTAAAAGGTTCATGTTCTGAGGTCCAAAAGTGAGAGTGATTAAAATCACAGGGATAGAAAAAGTAGTATATAGAAAAATACTATTCTTAAATTTACATTCACTGTTTATGTCTTCTCACTTATTTTTCTATTTTCTTATTGGCTGCACAATTGTCAGTATTCCTTTGTTTTTCAGACAAGTTTTCAGCTTTTTAGATTTTCAATTTTCTTTTGGTTTAGACTTGCACTTTCTTTATTAGTAGAGCAATTATGCAATTTAAAAGTGACGTATTTGATTTTGTGGTATCTTCTTATAGACAAATAAGAAAAAAAAAGAAAAACTTTTAAGAGAGAAGAAAAGATTTAACACTTTGTGCAAGTTTATCTATATAGCACTTGGAGGATTCATCTTGCCTAATTTTGTGATCTGAATTAGGAATGTTGCATAAACCAGGCTCCTTCAACAGTTAATGATGTTCCAATATTCTGATTTTCACTATTTAAGAGACAAGAATAAATAGGTTTTTGTGTTACTCAGAGTCAAATATGTTTACTTAAAAGCATAGATTTGATGTAATGAGACAACATAAAATACCCAAATTCATTACTGTTATAATTAACTCTAAATATAGTGGTTGTTTTTTGTGCCTGAATGGGCATTTCTTACCATTCTTGTGGCCTAAAGAGAATATCTTTGTAGCTGAGAAAAGCATTTCTAATTCCTGTTGCTATTTGTTTAATTTTGCCATCACTTTCTTCTAGAAAAAGATGGGAAGGAAGGAAGCAAGGAAACTATGTTCTCTTCCATTTGTTTCTCTCTTTCTTTCTTTTGTTCCTCGCTTTCTTTCTCTTTGTTACAGCCTCTTGTTGGCGAAGTTTGCGTAGCAGATTCATAAAATATTTTTCATTGTTACATGAAGGTTAAAAAGAATGCCAGAGAAGGAGGACTGTTTCTCTGGGTGGGTGCTTAAACTGGTCTATACTTTCTCTGCTGTCCTTGAGGATTTTTTTAATTTCACAAGAACATTTTCTGAGAACTCCCCATCTTCTCCTGAAAGAAATGTGTTTGAATTAGCTGTTCTTAGTCACAGTGACAAGACAGGGAGACACAAGACATGGGAAAGTTAGATAAAAGGGCAGTCTGTTTTTATCTAGTTTTTTTTTAAAAAGGAAATAAAAGTGAATGTGACGCCCGATTACCCTTTCTAACAAGGAGTTGAACATTTCAATCTTTGATGAGAATTCTGAATGACAGATCCTGAATTAATAAAGGCTGTAACATATATGCTTCTCTCAGATATCTAAATTCAGACATGAACAGGATTTTAGTTGTTTTGAAACCTAATGTCACCTTTCATTCCCTGATCATGATATAGTCTTTGTCCTAGGTACTTATGCAATTCCAGCCATTGTAATGACACCTTGTGTCCCAGGAACATATATCCATTGTGGGATATAAGACATAGGACTGTAGCCATTAATTTGACACGTTAAAGATTATACCAAGGGACACGGTATTAGTTCAGTCTTTCTCAAGATTATATTTTAGCTCTTCCTTTTCTCTTTTCTCCTCGCATCATGCTTAAAAATTTAAGTCTAGACATAAAAATTTAAAATTAATTCTAGTGTCATATTTGCTGTCACTGTATCTATTAGTTTTATGTGTGAGGGAGAGAGATAAACTTATAACCATGCATTATCTTTTCTATTTTGCATTTGTGCTACTAGTAGCTGCTTGTGCTGTAAAAGGGTGCCCTGATAAAAGAGATAATACTATACATCTCAGTGGATTTTTTGTATGAATATGTTTACACAAATATTAATATGCATACACATTGTAATTATAGCTCAATAAAGTAAGGTTTCATTTTAGAATCTTCATAAACTAAAACTCTAGGACAAAATTATTTTAATAATTGTAGACATTTTCAGATATTTTTTTACGTTTAATTATAAGAGGAGCATGAAACAATGTCATTAGCACAAATACTGTCTGTGCTTTACATATCTTGACTCCAATAAATAAATAATGGAAAGTTATCACCAGAATTTAATAGTATTAAATACTATTATTTAGTTGATACTGCATAGCTTAAGGAAAAGTACAATCTTAAAGAAAAACAACAAATCTCCAAAGATAAAGTAATCCCATGTCACAAAAAGACATTCCTTTAGGAACCCACAGGTATATACATATATATGGACATATGCCTATTCCAATTTCATATAAATTTTACCAAGCAAAGAAAAATTAAAATAAAGTAAAAAATAGAGTGTTGACCACTGACGGTTGCTATTACAAGCTCCAAAAATCTCCAAGCAGCACAAATCCAGAGTAATCCTGAGGTCCTGTGGTCTGCTACAAGCAGTGCCAGCATCTTATTTTCTGCGACTACAAGGGCACACAAACTTACCTATAATCTCTACTCACTTCATGAAGAAAAATTTGGATTTTTTAAAAAATATCTGGAGACCTACAAATTCTTAATTTAATATGGTGTAAGTAACTTGGTTGGAAGATGTCCAGATTCATAATCACAGATATTTAGGCTGTATCTTGGGTACACTGTTGTCTCCATGACATGAGGAGTCACTAGGGAGAAATCTGTTTGGGTTTCCAATTCACTTTTCTTCTAAAGGGAAAATAGTCATCTACATTTTTCTTTTAAAAATATACTTTTTAATGCCTTATATTCAAATTTAACAGACCATGCACTATAAAGGCATAAAGACACTTGATTAAAAAGCTGAGCTTCAACAGAACTCTATCAGCTCTGTTGGACAGTTTATCTGCAGAGCATCCCATAACATTTGATAAATGGAAAATGTGATATAAAGTTTTAAAACTTGAAAACAGAGATGGACTTCAGCTGCAAAGCTAGAAGTTTTTGCTACAGAAATGTCTTTTTGACCCAGCTGAACTACTAAAGCACAAGTTTCAAGCAGTGGTAGCATGCTGCTGCTGCTACTTTGTTCACTTTTTTTGGTTAGAGGACATCAAAGCTGTAATTGAGAAAACAGGTCATCCTAATTTTTAATGAGAAAGTGATCAGATTGGATGAATGGAGTGTGGATATCAGATGCGTGCACACACACAGAGACTAGAGAATTATTTTGGTTAATTTACTGTTTACATATCTTTAATTAAAATGCTATCTTTGCAAGACAAATGCTGTACATAATCCTGGGATTATGTGCTACTGATTTTTAGATTTCTTTCTTAATCCATTTCCTTTATTTATTAAACACAAATGTTGATCTATTACTTTGTGACCTAATAGTAATTTATTTCAGTAAGATGTTTTTCCTTCTCTGGAATCATAAAAAATAAAAAAAAAATCTTCTTTTCTGTCTGAAAGAGGATAAGAGAGAGATGTAGCATATTTTGCCAGATAATAAGCTTTATAAAACTTTCTTATTAGACATTTTCATAAGCAAATGACTGCCATACAGTGTAGATGGTTCAACAGAAAGAGATGTGCATTTAATGAGAAACCTCTATTCAAAGTGTAAGGAAGAGTTATAGGATATGTTAGGTGGATTTTTATAGGGATTGGTTTTGGACCAGGCAAATTTAGTTTTTAAATTAGTAATGAGAAAGAATGGATAATACTAAAAATGGAAAGCTTATAAGAACTTCAGAAGACATAACTGGAACTTGTCACCATATTGAAAATTAAAGAAAAATCTGTAATAGTTAGGATACAAATTAACTAGCAGTTCTGTAAGATATCCAGAAGACAAGAATCTAGGTTAAAAAAAGCCCAACAATTATTTTTCAGTATAAAGGTCTCAGCTGGGTCACTGTTCTGTACAATTTTACATTAAAAAAGTTTTTGCAATTGAGAAGTTTAAGCTTCAAAAAATGGTATAATAATAATTTACTTAGAAGTCTAAAGGTCATGGTGTATAAGAAAGAATGAGGGACCTAAATTAGTTTAATACAAAGACTACAGGAACATGTGACAGAAGATTTTTTGTGTGTAGAAAGGGTTAAAACAAACCAAAAAAACCAAACCAGCTCGCTAGATCCACTGCTAATAAAATAGGAAATTATGTGCTTTTGTGCAGTAAAATGGTACTATTACACTTTTTAAAAAATGTTATTGATAAAGGCTTAATGATTCTTAATGATTTGAAGAAATGCTAATTATAAATGTAACAGCTGGAACTTACATAGACTTCATGAACTGATGCCTTTCTATAACAGTGAAAATTCTGAAGTAAAATTTGCAAATCTGAGGGTATGTCTTTACTGAGATATGTATACTGTACTTGTATAAGTACCATATATTTACGCCTTTTATGGAATGATCAGTTGTATTTAAAAAAAAAAAAAAAGATTGTGGACCTGCATTTTCATTCGTGTGGGTAATAGATGAGATGAGAGCAGACACTGTACATGGTTAGGAAAATTTAGCTTGCAATGACAATGCTAACTGCATCTGGGGTAGCTTAATTCAAGATTACAATTTAAATCTGTTCAATAAGAATTCCCATTCTGTATTAGAATTGAAAATTACTTGAATTACAACTAACTTTTAAAGTTGCATCAGTAAGGAGATATTTTCTCGAAGATAAACACTAAATAACAAGGTGCACAAATATATTAATCCCTGAGTTTTAAGATCTTCAGATATAACACAATCTTGACTTAATTATATTTTTACAGCAAACAACTGACCTTTACTATAAAAGCTGACGTTAGAACACATATTAGTAAAAAGTAATATCTCTCCAAATTAGGAAGCAAGTATTTTGATTTCAGTAAACTCATCAGTTATGTAATAAATATTTCAAAAGAAAAAGTTAAATGCTATTGCTTTTAATCATTAGTATAAAATATTTTTTAATGTAATGGCATCAGTTCTTTTTTGCTACTATAATACTTATACAGCCAAAATATTTTATTTTGCGCCTTTAATAACAAACCTTATCTCGTTAAAATGTCATTTTCTACTGAATTAACGGAGTATTTTTTCTTTCTTTACATTAAGTTCAGCAGATGTTATTGAGTTCATTCCATTTTTTATATAAGATGATGACAATACAATTAAGATTTTTTTCAAAACTGTAATTGTAAAATTGACCTTATTAAAATTCTACTTCCTCCATAATTAAAAAAAAACTAATTACTTGTAGTAATTGGACCAGAAATGACATTTTCAGTTCATTAATATTCAACAAATTGTTTTTGAAGATGTTCTTGCATGGTTAGTAGTCAGTCTTCAACATTTCTGTTAATTTCTTATTTAAAAGTCATTTGGAATAATAGTTTGCATTTTAATAAGACAAGGTTTTCTGAATTGATTTTATTTATAAGGTTTTTAATTGCTAATTAATGTGTGAAAATATCTGCCTCCTGTAATATTTGTAACACATGAAGTGAAAGGTGAATGTAGTAGAACAATAATTTGCACATGCTGCATCGGTCTAAATAAGCATAAAAGATACCATATTTCTCACTCACAAATTTTCATTATTCTTTCTAGAAATGTCAAAACCAGGTTTAATATGTCATGGTACTGTGCACCTGAATAAAATAGTCAGTTTATCTAACATCATAAAGTGGAGGCAAATCAAAATAATGATGCGTGAACAATTTTATGAACCAGCAAAACACAACTGAGATCATTTCAAGGTGTATACTGCTTATATTATTTGATGTAATGACATTTGAACTGATATCATAGATGCACTGTAATTCTTTTTATACATTTTTGAATGTATGTGTCTATACATATAACCTTGAAGTGTAACTCCTTTGATGTCCCTGAAAGAGTCAGAGCTCAGACAGGGCTCAATCACAACTGTGAAGAGATTTCCCTTCTGATAAGCCTGATCCATGAGCTGTAGTGATCACTTTTAAGGGTAAGTGTCAAATTGCCAATAAAAACTGTCAGATGAAGTGAAATGTGAAGTAATTTTGAGTGACATGTCTGCATCAGAGGCTGAACTGAAGTGATTGTGTACTTTCTTTTTGTCAGGCAAAGAATCTTCATGTGATTTTGGAGTTTATATTTCCATAAGTAGATATAAATTTTGAATAACTCTGCTTCTGTTTCTTAAACTTAAAAATCTTCAGATATTTAACCTGAATGTAAGAGTGGAAGACTGCAGATCTTTCAGGAATTTTGGGAGCTTCTAAAGTTAGATTGCATCTGAGAAAGAATTTTAAGAATGACAATATTGCACTGAAAGACATTTTTAAAAAGATATCCTTCAGAATCACCTCCAAACCTCTTGTTTTCATGTCTCCTTTTTTTTCCCATGGAGCTTTCTTTACTCTAAGAATCCTCCTTTCAGATCTTCTCAACTCCAGTTAATGCTTTTCCAGATTAAAAATAGATATACTCAGTAGATATATATAAAAAAAAAAGGTTTTTGATCTGGGGCAACCAATGTTGTATAGAACCTACTACATTTTAAACATCACCAACAGTTACTTAAATTTCTGAGTAATTTCCACTTTAGTCTGCAGTATCATAGAAGCAGAAGCAGAGAGAGTTCACAGCACTCAGGACTAATTACCAGACATTCTGCATTTGAAAGGGAGATTTAGGGCTTGACTACTCTAGTTTCAAAATAGACTGTTTATCACAACTTAAATTCCAAGTGTGGTGATGTCCAGAGTACACACACACATCTTGCTTGAAGCATCTCAATCAACTCTCCTGTGCTTTCCAGAAGGAATGTACAGACAAACCCACTCCCACAGAAACATTTTGAGTTTGCAGATGATTAAGGTTTATACAGCAGGTTTATCTCTTAGTTTATAGACTGTTGGAAAGCATCAATTTGAAAAAAAAAAAAAGTAATACCAAATCAACCTTTTTGAGGAATCTGCTTCTTCATTGCAGTTTCTGAAAAAAAGGATTCAAGAGATTCATGGCTGCAAATCAAGGCCAGTAGTTTCCAGTAGAATATCAGAGAATGAGATGCAGGTATCACCCTCCCACCTTTGAGATTAATGTCCTGTGAAACAGAGAAGTCTCTGTTCATGCAATCATCATCCCCTCATTTCATTCAGGTAGGGATTCATATTCAACTACTACAACTGAAGTTTCTCACTACGTGACACTCACAGATTTGAATGAGAAAAATACACCTAGATAAGAAAGAGGCATTCACATTTTTAAAATCAGAACATGATTTTTTTCCTTATTACATATAATTTCCTGACTGTATCCACTTAACTTTCATGGTAGTTCAAAAGAGCTGTTAAGTAAACAGGTGTCATCACTGTATTTCAATGGTTTCTTTTCTTTCTTTCTTTTTTTTTTTTTTGTAAAATGCTGAAAATTCATTGTTTTTCAAACTTCTGGTGTATGCAGAAGCCTCACTTCTTCACAAGCACATCAATATTTTCAGCTCAGTCTGCTTTAGTGGGAATATTTATTAGAATATTCAAACTGATTTGTAGGCATGTATAGTAACTCTGGGGTAAAGGAAAAAAACAAGAGAAAGAAAAAAAGAAAAGAAAATGATAGCTTTCTTAGGTCTACAGTTCCATAATAGGTCTAAAATACTAGTTCTGGCATGCAAGAAGAGAATTATTTCTATCACAGTTTTGAAATAATAATGATTTTTCTCACACAGTTAATTTCCACAACAATCAATTACATTAATCATGATGTAGTTTGTGTACAATGTGTATACTTAAAATTTAAACTGCACGTCGTTTGAATAACATGCTGCAGTAGCTGCTATATATTGCATGCACCATGTTTGACGGCTAGGAAAAATAATTAATCTGATGTGTCCTTCATAGTCTATCAGGAGAAAGTGGGTAGATTTCATAGTCTTCATACTCTAATATTTATATGACATTCAGAACCACATTTACAACAGGAACATCAGCTGGGCATTTTGGAAAAGAAGTCTAATTGTAATAATTTAAAATCATTTGGAAAAAAACCAAAACCAAACAAGTAGATACTATGTTCTAGAAGCACTATTTCGTGGAATGAATATTAAAAATTGTGAACTGTGGATATTATGTTCTCCCCCCTTAGTCCAAAGAGATAAAGTAGTGGATTAAATCTTTGAAGGTTTTGAAGGCATATTAGGAAGTCATAGTTCATGATTTTTATAAAATAGCTTGCTATTTTAATTGATTTTATAAAAATCACATGTTAAATTTTCTGGTTGTATTAAAATATATATACATAATATTTACTGCCCAAAAGGCCAAGGCTTGCATGATTTCTAATGCCTTTGACTTTAGATTGCCCGAGGAGAGACCTATTTATTATGTTTTCAAAGGTTTCAATAAATTATTAACAATAATAGCAGTAAAGGCATATCTGAAGATGACTGACATTCTACTAAGAAGGCAGAATGGAAGTTACCCTGTGCAAGCCACGTGCTGAGCAAGAATCCAATTACCCTCCATGACTGAAGGTGTGCAGCTCATTGCAGCAGACCTCAGAACAGTGTTGCACTGCCTTTATATCAGCGTCCTCAATGCTGCTTCCTTTTGTGCCCCACTGGCAGAGGTCGTGATGTTCCTTGTAAATTCTTGTCAGGATGAACAAAGACACCAAACCACGTGTCAGGGGACTCTTGTAACTTTATTCTACAGTCATCATAACTCCAGCAACCAGTCCACTGTTTAGATGCAAAAAGGTATTGGTTAACAAGCCCTTAAATTCTTACAATACACTTCTACAAGTGGAGGCTAACAAGCCCTTAATTTTGTAAAATATACTTAAATAAGCCATCAACTCCTCACAGGAAACTTAAAGGTACTGTCTACTAAGCCACAACACACTGCCACAAGCTCTCCACTCCCACAGCAAACTTCAGTATGGAGTACAGGGTAGAAATGATAGCTGGGCTTTGCCCAGGCAAAACAAGGGGGGAGAGGAATAAAGACAGAAAAGGGAATGAGAAACCAAAGAATATCACCAGTCCTTAGATCCTGAGCTGATTCTGCTGCACAGACAGTCCAGAGTTGAGGTAAACAATGGGTGAAAAAGAGAAGAAAAAAAAAGAGAGTGGGCCCAATTCACTTCTTTTTATAGTTAACCTGGTGCCTACCTCTTATGTAAACTAGATTTTTTGTGCCTTTTTGTTCATGCATGCACAGCCAACCTTTTTAGCCTGCTCCAGGAAGCGAGTCGGGGGGAAGCTGAGCATGAGCCTCAAGGTGGAGTAGGAATTTGGCTCAGAACAGCAATCCCCATCTCTGTGGGACCCTCTCTTCTGATCATCTTTCCTGTCACAACAGTCAGAATGTTTGATACATGGTCCATCACAGCGACATTATTCTTTGAATCCCTTCCAAAGAACTTTGTAAGTCCATTAGCTTAGTTTTATTCCCACTTCTCTTTCTTAACTAATTTTTTCATGTGTCAAATGCAGTCACAAGCAGATTTTATTCTGGTCAGTAGCTTTATTTTAAAATTCTGCACTATTGCAGAGTAGTTGCAGCTCTACATTCTTATGCATTTATATTTTGTCATGTGTTATTTACTCTTTCCACATAGCATTTTCATACTGCAACCCCTGGCCTCTGTTCCATGTAGATTTTTTCAGTAATGCCAGATAATACATTTGCTGCTTCTTATGAGTGTTTCCATTAACCAAGATTACTGACAGGAAACTTGCACCTGGCAGTTCCACACTAACCTGTACAGTGGTAGTTTGCTCTCCCACACAACTTTGGAAACAGAGCATGCACTCCTCTCTGCTTATATCTACTGCTCTATCAACGTGAGTGTATCTTTCATGAATCCACCCTTTCTGATCAGCTGATCTTCAGAACCAGCAGGAGGTCCAGGAAGATTGTCTGAAATAAAACCTCAACTCATCGTAGCAAATATTTTCCATTGCTTGTAGGAAACTGACCTGCTTCTGAAAGTCAGGGAAATAAAGTACAGCATACATCTGTTTTAAGCAATTATAGAATATATAGTGTTTTTCTTCATTACAGTATAATTATAATTTACTGTATAAATTTATATTGTTCAGGTCTTGAATTATCCAAGTTACTCGTCCATTTCTGTTACATTTACCCACAAACTTCACTCTAACTGCCTGTGGTGCAGTACTATGGAGTGCACAAACACACCAACTTTAATAGCTTTCTTCGCTAAGGAGGTCAATAGAAATAGCACACAGTGACCCATAATTGAATGCAAGAGATTTACTGAAAGTGATTAAGCTTTCAGAGTCACGCACAGGTAGCTGTGCTCATACATCTCAACCACGCTGTAAGTGCACATCTTTCCTCATACTGACTTGCAGATTTAGCAGTCATGTCCTAGGTCAAAGAATATACTCACAATAGAGGAACCTGAAAGTGCCTGGATGAATAATAATAATTACAATTAATAAAGTACTTTGCACAAGGGATGGCTGATGGCATTGCCAATCTTTCAAAATATGTTGTGGTTGATAACAGTTGCTTAGGTCTGCAAATCTTCTCTTCTTCATTTAAATTAATACTGTAACTTAATTTAAAATGCTAAGTTAAACTCAAAGCATGGGGCCAGATCCCAGGCTGTTGCAAACTATTACACATTGAGTGATTTTACCACTTAGTAGGAAGCCCAATTTCTACACTAGGCTTTCAGCTTTCCTATAAAGTAAAGACAGAAATAAACAAGAAAAGAAACTTTGAGTTTCTTTTCCAAAGTGGGTGTCTCTTTGTCTTTTTTTTTTTTTTTTGGACCGAGGAAAACATAAAACACAGAATTTAAATAACTGTAAAACAGAAAGTTATTTAAAATGTTTCCGTTTTCACTGAGGGAAAAAAATCCATGATGCTTTCTATCTTGAAAAGTCACATTTGAAATAATCAGAAACCAGTAATGACTCTATTCTGAATCAGGTACACAGTAAAAATAATTATCCTTTAAAGACATCAAAGCAGTGAGGGTAGAATGGGCTTTGTATAAGCCATGGCCAATTCTAGTGGCTAATGTGTTTTAGATACTGAGATCTTTCTTTTACTCAGATTAAAATTTGTGCTTCCTGTTCCTTTATGTTCTGTTTGTTTGTTTTAATGGATTTGTGATACTTAGATTTAGGTATCTAAAATTCTGATGTCTGTGTCTCCATATAAAGTAGTTGTTTTGTAGTTCTTTTTCTTCTTAATGAAAGAAAATTGACATTTTTCGTCACACTGATTATCTGACAATTTTTTAATATTTACTTCAAGGTAAGATGGGTCATTCTTGAAACTTTATTTTCTGAATCTTCAGTGATTGTACTGAGACCCTGAGGTGAGAAGTTAAATGCAAATATCCAGACTTAGGGAACACAGTTCACCTGTAATAATCTCCCATAGTTTTTCAGATAGGTCATCTATATACTCCTTTCTTGTCATATACCTGTAGAAATGTGGACTCAGAAAGCAGTTGCACTACAAGTATCTTGCCCTCTTTTTCTGTCTATACACTTGGACAGTCATAAAGTTTTCTTTAGTTCATTGTTTACCTTTATTGCACCCTGTAGTATCCAATGGGGAAGCCTTGAAGATATAAACAACTTTTCAGTTTAAAAGGTAAAAAATATTAGTCACATTATGCTACGCTTCTATTAGACTGTGTCATAATCAATAGGAGGTCAAATGCTTATAAATAATTTAAATCTAAATCTAAATTTTTTTGCAATCATATAATTGTTGTGGGTTGACCCTGGCTTGATGCCAGGTACTCATTACAGCTGCTCTCTCACTTCCCTCTGCAACTGGACAGAGGAGAGAAAAAAAACAGCAAAGGACTCATGAGTTAAGAGCTGAGAGAAATTCACTTACTGATCACCATCACAGGCAAAACAGACTCAAAGTGGCAATATTAATTGAATTTATTACAAACAGTATCAGAGAAAAAGAGTGAGAAGTAAAATAATCTTAAAAACACCTTCCCCCTATCCCTCCTTCCTTCCAGGTTCTCCCTCCTCCACCCCAGTGGTGCAGGGGTACAGGGAATGGGCTCTTAGGGTCACTTGTTGTTTCTGCCACTGCTCAGAGAGAGGAGTCCTTCCCCTGCTCCCAGGGGATCCCTCCCATGGGAGACAGTCCTTGATGAACCTCTCCGATGCGAGTGCACCCCACAGGCAACAATTCTTCCCAAACTGCTGTCCCATGGCTCACTACTCCGTGGGATGCAGTCCTTCACAAATGAGCTGTACCAATGTAGATCCTCCACAGGGGTCACAAGTCCTACCCAAGAAAAATCTACTCCACCATGGGCTCCTCTCTCCACAGGCTGCAGGTCCCTGGCAGGACCCTGCTCCATCTTGGGCCTCCCACAGGGTCACAGCCTCCTTCAGATACCCCCTGCTCCAGAATGGGCTCCTCCATGGGCTGTAGGTGGGTCTCTGCACCCCGATGGTCCTCCATGGGCTGCAGGGGCACAGCTGCTCCACCATGGTCTGAACCACGGGCTGCAGGAGCCACGGCTCCAGCACCTGGAGGACCTCCTGCCCCTCCTTCTGCACTGACCTTAGTGTCTGTATTTTTGTTCCCATGTCCTCACTCCGCTCTTCCCTGGCTGGAATTCTTTCTGCGCAACAAATTTCTGTTCTTAAATATGTTATCACAGAGTCGTTACTGTTACTCCTGATTGGCTCGGCCTTGGCCAGCGGCAGGAAGTCCATCCTGGAGCCGGCTGGCATTGGCTCCATGGGACAGGGGAAGCTTCCAGCAGCTTCTAACAGAAGGCACCCCTGTAGGCCCCCTGGCTACAAAAACCTGGCCATAGAAACCTACTACAATGATACACTGAAAATGTTATGTTAATGTAAATATTAAGAATAACTACTCTGTCTTTACACTTTAATCAAGCGTTCTGGAAGAATAAGCTTCCTTTCTGCAACAGACTCAAACTGTATATTATTTTACAGTCTCCTAAGAAAGGCATTTGCAAGAAGGATGCATCGTGTCCGAGACATTTGTATAAGCATTTATATAAAAGTTTTCTACGCTTTGTGACTTCCTATGGACTTGCAGTTTATCTTTGAATTTATGCCTGACAAAATGGGCACAGTAAATGAAATTCTTCTATGAATACATGAATCAGATAACTTACTCTGTTGACAGTATAAACAAAATTGCCTTTGGGTCTAAATAATCTGAGAGATTAGTACTTTATTAAGTATTCTTTATTTCTAATCCATGAGTATATTTCTGAATTGTGGTGTATCTTCTAAATTCATACGTATTTTATCACAAAAAAAATTTGCATATCTAAGCAAATAATGACATTAATGAAATAAGACTACATCAGAAGAGATAGAAACTAATAGATTGGTTGTTTTTAAACCGAGTTTTGCTCCTCTTAGAAAGAAAAAGTATTAAAAATAGATTACACTGCATCTAACAGGTCTGCCTGAAGTCTCTTTGTATGTATGGGCATATGCTTAGATCTAAAATGTGAGTATCTATACCTATATATGCTGTGTTATATAGTATAGCATAACACATATTTTATTAAATTAATTTAATAAAATATAGATTATATTGACATCAATATTTAGTAGTCACATATGTTTGCCCTATTCGTGTTGAAAACTCATGATATTCTCACAGAACTTTATGGTAAATCTCCTGTTAGAAATGCATTGTGCATGCAATATGAGAGATTCTTTAATTTATGAAATAAAAAATGCCAAGTGCCTGCTTTTTGCCTAACATTACTGACATAACCAGTACGTACTCTGGAAAAGAGAATTATGAAACCTTCCAACCCTTCTTTCATTGAGATCTTGAGGTACCAAAACACTTCATTGAGTTACACTCAGAGTAGAATATAGAATAAATAGAATAGAGCTTGTACTCTAGATATAGAGTGGCAGAAGAAGGTTTTGTTACCATTCTCTGCTTTACTGAATATGTCAATGTGAGTTGTGAGTCACTGCAGATGTTCTGAGATCTTCCAGCACCTTCATGACTTCATTCACAATCAATGAACTATTAAGGTTAACATCTAAATTTTCATTGCTAGGTTCCAAAGTGACACGCACCTATGGCATTTCATATAGCTCAAAGCAATAACTACAGATTTGGAAACATTCAAATTCCAGTAGCAGCATTATTACTGTCTACTTATAGGTTCAGAACTGTTGTTTCAAACAGTATTTATGAGAGGCTCCTTTTTTAAAAGATTCCGAATCTCTGGACTCAGCTTTAAGGGGGTTCTGTTTTCTATCAGTCATGTCAGATCTGGAATAAAAGGTCCATTATTATTATCCAGCATAAAATCCTCCCCTTTTTATTTTTTTTTTTTCTGGTAAGTAGCATATAGCAGTTTCAATTATAGCTTATTTTTTACTCTGACCTGTACTTTTTATGCTTTTCCTCTTTCAACTCTCTCTCCCCATCCCACTGTCAGGGAGTGATGCTTAGTTGCAAGCTGAGGTTAAACCATGACACTCTAATAACCCTTTCGGTGGTAGCTTATTTTTTATTTTGACTGCTACCTACAATTGCCAGTTAAAGACAGACCCAGAGCTTGCCATACATATTGTTAGTTTTAATTCAAATAGATATCACATAGAAATGTTTTAGTTGAGTGTACTGTGCTTTTTATAAAAATTAGGAGCAGGACTTATGAGGCTCTAGTTTCATATTCTTTGGTAATTTAACCCTATTACTCATGCAACAATACAAGATAAAAAAACACTGGGAAAAAGGAATTCAAGTGTTTGATGCTTAAAACACTTGATGATCTAAATACTGATTATACGGAGTTCTTCATAATTACTATCTATCTTTAGTTTAATCTCTTGATCTCCTTGTATGAACAGTTCTTCTAGGTTGTGATTCAGAGCAACAGTTCTGAAGCACCCCCTAGATGAATTGAATTCCAGGGTAGAAGAGACTAAGATGCAATTTATATTTCCTTTTTCCTCTTCTTCCCCTTTTTTTTTTTGGCCTAAAATTTATGCGAGAAGGTTAAAGTCTAGTATACATGAATGGTTTTTCAGATTTCTAATAACCATTTAGTTCAATGTTTATATTTGACCCTTTTTATTTGATATTAACAAAACGGAATGAGAATGTTATTTCCATGATCATAGATATCAGAAAGAGCAGTCCTGAAGGATGACCTGTGAAGTGTGAAGATTTGTTAGCAAAACAAACCAGTTGCTTGGTCTTGTTTGTTATTTGTCATTTACCACTCTCCTGAAGTCTTCTGTCAATTTTTCAAAGAGCAAAAATGCTATGTCACAAAAATTGCCATAAGTCTTAGTGCCTTGCAAAACTGAGTCTTTAGTGAGACACCCAAAAGTCAGATTTTTGTCTGGCTACACTTATTGAACAATGATGCCTTTCAAATACATCTATACAAATCAAAGCCTATTTGTGAAATAAACAATTCAGTAACTCCAATATATATAATTCAACCCACCCCAACTAACTGAATTACAGCCTCACCTTTAGAAGCTGTTCCACCACACTGGTGCTGGGGCACAATGATAGAATCAATTTGAGTGGCTTTCCCTGGTGCTGCTCCTGAGCTATTTGATCAGCAATCAAATATCTAAAATGTTGCTATTATTAATGTTAATTGCATAGCTATGGAGGCCAAGTTCTACTCTCTGTTTCAATTACATAATCCCCTGACTTTAATGGGCCTTTACAGGTAGGAGCGAGGGTAGCACCATGGGTGGCACACATTATAAAAGGGTGTTCCTTCCACACTTTTTAAATCTGGGCTACTCATAGTCCTGGGGACCTGATCCTCAGCCCCAAGCCACTACTAGGATTAATATTTGGATTAGTCTTCAGACAACCATTAGGCCAACAGCTCCATGGACACTAGGGAGGCAAAATCCATGCCAAGGGGATCATGGCACTGTACCATGTGCCTTGATCATGCTCCTTCCACAGTTTTTATACTTGTTTTTATTTTATTCCACAGTTTTTATTTTTTTATATAGTGCTGATGACCTCAGCCTCCAAATCTAGAGTTCATTAAGTTTAGGATTATGGTTCAGAGAACCATGAAGTTTGCACCTCCACGGACAGTAGGGTTAGGAAAACATGCAAATGTGTGCACAGTAGTTCACTAACATTGTTCCTTCCACACCTTTTTAATCTGGACCATCCATGGTGCTAGTGGCGGCTCAGATTCTAGCCTTCATTCATTTTAGGATTAGGGTTGGAGTTCAGAGATCTCTCGGAAGCCTTTTGTCTTTATAGGGGTGGAATATATACATGTACAGGAGTAGTAGTTGAATAATGTGATTTGGTTTGGTTTTTTTTAAATCCTTTTTTCATGAGGTCTATCTTGCAACTGTTAATGAGCTACTGTGGGAGTCTAAATCAGGAAAGAAAGGTAACTGGGGAAAACTTGCATGAGGTCTGCAGAAGGCACAAAGAATAACACGGAATGACAGCTTAGTCGCTGAAAGACCAGAGTATCATCCTGTTCCTGCTCATTCTACCTTCACCAACACCACCTCCTTCCCATGTGAATATTACCCCAGGGTAGTAGGATCCATTTAAAAATTTTAGGATGGTTAAACAAGTATTGAATTGCTGTAAGAATTATTGATGCCTATGCAGACAGACACAATATCACTTCCATTTCTCGATAGATGCCTAGCTAGCCATCTACATCTGTTTGAACCTTCTTCAAAACTGACCTTTGTTTTCAGGTTTTTAAGGTGTTTGTTACTGAGTGACAGTTTTAACATTATATTTATTATTAAGTTAATATTATAAAATAATCAGAACTAAGAGGCGGATAAATTAAAAAAAAAACAAACAAAAAAAAACAAAAAAACAAACCAACCAAACAAACAAAAAAACCCCCAAACCTTACAGATATAAACATATGGAGTATATGTTGAATATGGGAGAGAAATATATTTGATTTGTAAAAGTAATCTCTTCTAGGCTTATCCTCTTGTACTAACAGTTGATTTTTGTTGTTTAATTTTCAGATTATTTGCTCTGCTTTTGAGCTAGTTTAACTGCTGATAGAAATTCATCTAAAGAGAATATCATAATGTTGACATGAAAAAAGCTCATTGATAAGGTTAATATGATCACAGCTTTTACACAAGTGATGATTACTAACTGTAGCCAATGTTATAGTCTCAAGGATGAGATGAAGAGCCGAGCAGAACCACCTTGAATGAGACATTCAATTAAAAGAACCTAACCTGAAGAAATATCAACTAGAGTAAAATCGTGTACATGACATCAATGATATTTTTGTGTCTTATTCTTGCGTTTAGGCACATATGTCGAATCAGTTTCATTTCATCGCTGCATAGTTGGTTAGATAGACATGGCTTTTTCTTGTTGTTGAAAAATCTCTTTCAAGTAGCAGTAAGAGGGCACATATCCTGATTATAAGGAATTGAATTTTAAAATGGAGGACCGGAAAATATATTTTTTCAATTTTAACAAGAAAAAGGGTTATCTTATAGAAATATCCTTTTTGTTTTGTTAGTTTTAATGCAATATTTCAAAGAATTTCAAGGAACAGTGCTGCACCAGACAGATGAAAAACATTCTGACCCCAAACATTTCAAAAAATTGTATGGCAACTGTTTAAGTTAATATGGCTTTATACCAAACAATGCAATTGAAATTACAATTTTAAAATATTATAAAAAGGAAGACATAAAACTGAGTTTCTGCCAAAAAAAGATAATGGGGGCAGTTGTCTTTGAGTACATAGTATTGTGTGGAAAATACTCATGGAATTTTACCTTTGTGGAGTTCGTTGTAAGAAAAAATAATGAGTTTTGTTTAAAGTATTCGGGTACAGGTATCTACCTAGAAGTGGTTAAAAATCATAGAAAGGTGCAAAAAATCTTGGAATCCATACCAGACTACAGACTGATTTCTCATATTTTTATTTACTTGCAATTTCAGAAACATTGCCCTAGATTTGTTTCCATTACATACATAAAGTTCTTATACTTTCATTACTGAGGAAAGACATTTTCTCACTGATAGTAGGCCGATATCTTTTTTCCTTCCTTCCTTCTTGCACTGTCTCTGACTTTCCTTTCCTACCTTCCCTCTTTTCTTCCTTCAGAGTCAGGAACTGGCACTGGAATAGGTTGTCCAGAGAAGCTGCAAATGCCCCATCCCTGGAAGTGTTCAAGACCAGGATGGATGGGGCTCTGAGCAACCTGATCTAGTGGAAGGTGTCCCTGCCCATGGCAGAGGAACTGGAACTAGATGATCTTTAAGGTCACTTCCAATCCAAACCATTCTATGATTCTGTGATTCTATGATTCCTCCCTGCCCTACTTACAGGGGCCAGTACCAGTTTATCACTATGTGGGTATAACCAACACCCTCTATGTCATTTCTGATGGACTGTTAAGAAATGGATCATTTACAGCAGCTGCCCAGGGCACACCTGACACCTCAGGCTACAAGCTAGGCAGCAGAGTGTTTCTTTGTCTTCACATCAATGACCCAGCTGTGATAACTCCCCTCTGGGGAGGCATCAGCACCTTCACACCCAGCCTGAGGGGTCATCTCTGCTAATGGCTCATACTGGAGTGGCATAAAATAGGCAGCTTCAATGACCTAGACCATCAAGGATTCCAAAAATATCCCATGACTCACAGAGTGAAATCACCCATTGTGAAACTCCCCGCCCTGGGGAGGGGGGGGTATTGGGCATTCCCACCTGAACCTGAGCATATATAATCTTGGGATTTGGGGACTTCTGGTACCACTGGTCAGATCAAGAGAAGGACCAGAACTCCAGCAGGACTGCCACTGCCACTCTGGACAAGACTGTGATCATTATCTCAACAGAACTATGACCGTCATTTGGACCAACAGGTTTCCTTTCTTTTTACTTTTTCCCCAGGGGGACCACGTGGTGCTCAGCACAGGGGCCAACGAGCACTGTTCTGTTCTTGTCCCAGGGGGCTGGGTTTTACATCTGTCTTTGAGTGTTAAAAACAGTTTTCTCTGTATCATTGTATTTATTGTAATCTTTCTACTAAATCTTCTAATCTTTCTTGAGTTGGAGTCATTTCTGCTTCCAGTTTACTTTTAAACCAGCACACTCCTGCACTGTTTGGGGTGGGGAACAGCAGTGATGGAATGAAGCCGAGCCTGGGAAGGGTTGTCCTTGTTGCCAAGAGAGAGTTAATTTTTGCAGTACCAGGGGAGGCGGCATGGCTAGGACCTGGAGGTTATTCTCTACTACCTAATGTAATGAGGGTCTCCTGCAGGTCAGATAGTGGGACAGAGGGAGTCATCAGGTATTGTAAGGGGGTGAGGACTCGCATGGGCATCGTTTCTTGTACAGTTTATTATTAGCATTTTCGCTCTTACTATTAATTTTCTTATTTCGTTGCAGTTTGCAGTAAATTGTTCTTATCTCAACCCATGATCTTTACCTTTGGTGCCTCCAGTTCCCCTTTCTATCCTGCCACAGTGGGAGGGGAGGGGAAGGGAGAGTAAACAAGCATCACATGATTTGGAGTGTTTCACTGGGAACACTAAGTTGGGGAATACCATTCCTAAACCAAGACAGGGTGAATAAAGTTCCTGTTTTATTGTTTGACTTTTTGTTTCCCAACAGTCAAATCTATTTAAATTGGCAAAAATTTTGCGTGTTTTTCCAAGTTCAATCCATTTTGCCCACACTTCTCAGTTATAAGCAATCTCCCTGTCTTTATCTCAACCTATGAGATTTCTCATAACTGCTTTTTTCCTATTTTCTCTCCCTTCCTGCTATGTGAAGGGCTGTGAGTGAGTGGCTGGGTGGCAGTCTGGCTGTTAGCCAGTTCTGGCCCACCAAGACCGTTTCAATTGTAAACTGAAACTGTAAAACGTGACGCACATATAAAATATATTCACTGCCCCTAAAAGCTTGAAATCTGCAAGAGGAAAATAAGTTTTAACAAAGACATTAGGACCTCAGGTACTATGTTCTCAGTTCCCTGATCGTGAGCAACAGAATCTAAATCTGTATTAGTTCATAATATAAGCTTAAAAACAATCAGCTTTTGTAAAGCATTGACATTAGTAGTTGCTCATGTAGTCAGTGTCTCATTTTAGCTCCTTTGTTCACTGCTTCTTTTTTATTTCTACAACCATGAGACATGTGTTTTGTTGAAATTAATTTTAATCTGTTGACCTAAAGGGACTTACCTGGGATATTTATAAACAAAAAACCATATTTTTGAACCTGAAGAACTGAATGCAAGTCATATGTATATGATATATCTATATATATATATAATATTTTCTGTTTTATAAACTAATTCATTCATTCTCTGTGAGTGTGGCTTTCAAAGGTGCCCTATGGAGACTTCAACTGTTTTTGTCTGGGTGAAAACTGATATGTGTCAATTCCTTTTCATTTTCTTTTCGGAGTTAATTAAGAAGTATTAAGTATGGAGGAGGGCAGGGGGTAAAGAATTTTATGAGACATATGCCAAACAGTTCTACAGCTACTCTAATTAGATCTAACTTCCAAAT
>NW_016690212.1:855364-890368 GCF_001604755.1 Lepidothrix coronata
AGAGCCATCAGAGAGAGGTTATTAGAAGAACCATACTGAACAATTTAACAGTAAGTTGGAAGTTGAAGAAATAAAATGCATATTCCAGTGGGATTTATTTAAAAAAAATAACAGGAGTCTGTTTTGACTGATTGTATTTGTAAAGAAAATTAACCAAATGCTTGTTAAGAGTGAGCTGAGGTTTCTTATTTCGTTTTTAATAGAAAACATCTAGGAGACTGAAAAATGCTTAATGTCTAGTACTGGGTGCATATTCCTAGTTTCAGGCTGGCTTGGCAAAGTGTCTTGGAAATTAACACCTAGGTGACACTGCAAAAGAGTAAGCAGAAAAGGATAAGTTGAACCTGAACTCTCTATGGTGCCATGAAGAGTGCAGAGACTCAGCTAGATTTGACCATTAGCACCATCATGTATGTGATCTGTTTTGCAGAAGTACTGAAGGAGGCACCCACCAATTCAGCCCCAGATATTGCAACATTTTGAATGGCAGGGACTTGATGAAGACTGACAGAAGTATTAGGTTTTTTGCCAAATGCAACAAAATGAATTCAGTTTTATTATATGTTTATTAACAAACAAGATAATTTTGAGAGAACATCTGTCCTGGCAGCAGGGAGAAAGGGAAGAGAACAGCTGCTTTGAGCTATTGCCAGCTGTCTCCCCATTTTTAAGCTCAGATCCAGAATCAAATGACTGTGCAGAGCCCTAATGAATTTACAGAGTAAACTGCTTAGGACAGACTCCTCCCAAGGAGTCTCACTTTCCCTTAGAAATCACTTCATGAGCCATAATGGTCAAAAAAATTGGAGCCTTGTTAAATTCTGAATGTCCTATGGAAGGGGTATGGCAGATAGGACTACACATAAAGTTATAACCCCATATTGAGACTTGCCTCAATTTGACAAAGCCACGACCACAGAAAAGCAAGGTGAGGCAAGGCAAGGGAAGAGCACATGCTACTGTATGAAAGAGGGTAGAGGGTAAGGTCTCAATATCATAATTTCTCCATAGGTAAATTTAGATAGCAATGTCGGTTCCAGCTTTCATTTAGAATATGTCTGTGTCATGGTTTCATTCAACAAGCAGCTTCACAGGGCCTGCTATTCTCTTATCTAACCCAGTCATGCTATAGTTGTGACTTCTAAAATATCAAGGTCTGTAAATAATATTTAAGGATAAAATAATGGACAAGCAATGTAAAATATCCTATATTTATCTTACTTGTCCTGATATCCTTTTTTATTGTCTATTGTGATGAGCAAGGCATAAAGAACAGTAAGTTAAGGCTATCTGAAAAGGTCAAAGGTCTGTCTAGCCTTGTATGTAATCTGAGACTCTGGTATGTACTTAGGAAAAACAGACAGCTAAAAGAGAAGTATAACCCCTCAGCTACCAATGAACCTTTTTTGCCATTATTTTTTGAAGATTTTTGAACCTCTTTACGTTTTCGATGAGTCCAACAGATTTTTATATCTTGTATGAAAATAGAACAACTAAGCCTCCTGCCTAATCCTTTATTCAACTACCTCAGTTCTCTAGCAAAACTAGGTAATAAACCTGTGGAGTTCTTAATGCCATATGTGGCTTTAGAAATTTGTATCTTATTTTTTTTCTGTTTCCGCTTTCCCAGAATGGTTATAACCTTTTAATCTGTCCTCACACAGCAACTTTTTCATATATTTGATTATTTTCTTTGCTTTCCTTCCTTTCTATTAGAGTTCTGTTCCAGCACTTTTGAGATGGGAGGACAAGACCTGCATACAGTCCCAAAGACAGTGAAAGAACAGGGGGTTTCCACATAATGGAATAATGGCATAATTAAATTTCCATTTTACTCTTTATTTCTTTCTTTCTTAATAATTTGTGATGTCCAGTTTAACTTTTTGAGCACTTATGTTCGCTTAGCTAATTCAATCCAATTTTATAAATCAATCTGCTTTAACTTCAGGATCTTTGGACCCATCATAGTCTTTGGATAACTAGAATTATTTTTTCTATGTGAACAATATTTTATTTGACATTTTATTGTGCTCGCCCTTTTCTCTGGATCCCTCACTAAACTCAAAGTTTAAATGAAAGTATTCTTTGTGCACAAATCACTCTCTGAGGGCTGCAGAATTCCTATAGGAAGTTGGGTACGACAGAACTAGGAGAACACAACTGTGCTCACCTTTAGTAGACAAAAAATAATATTGTGTGGGAATGAAGAATGGTTTCACTTATGTTTTTCTTAGGTTTGACCATTGCTAAAACCAAATGTCAGGGAGTGGAACGCTATTTTCTATCAGAAGCATCTGTCGTCTTGGCAAATTCCTCAGACAATTGTATTGGCAGCTTTGTAGTAGCCTCCAGGTCTGTCATGTAGCTACCCTTCTCCTTGCAACACTGTTTTATAGTGATTCAATTTGTTTCTGAATAATGTCTGCAATTTTTATGCAATTAAACTGCAACACAAATCACTTTTGAGATCTCCAAGCCAGTGTTTTTATGGAAATATGTAATATTTATTAACTATTGACATTACCCCTACCAAGCATCTATTACAACACAAATTGTTATTTGGTCAGCCTGGAAATATTCCAGCCTTTACATTGATACAGTCCTTTGTCAATATTCCTGGTTTCTTCTTAGAGTTACACAAACATTTTTCAGATTGTTGCACTCAGGTTTAAGCCATGATAGTCTTATTTATTATTGGTTAATCTACGCAGTTAAAAATGCCTGCCTCTTGCTGGATGTTGTGATCAGATGACTCTCTGTAAATAGGTACATAATAGTTTTTTTTATATAGCTTTTTATCCAGCATCAACTTATTCTTGGATATTAACTATTAAAAATATAATTGCAAAAGCTTTACAGTCCAGATTAAAAACTGGTGATAAATATGTAGAAATTAATTTTGTATTCATTCGAGAATCTGACATTTAAATATTAAAACCAATTATAAACTGCTTCCTTGAGTTCACATACAGCAATATATTTAATAAGCAAAATATAGATTTGTGAAAAAATATCATCTTACATAAAGATTGCCTGACAAATCCAGAGGTTAAAAAAGCCACAGGCCTAAATTAACTTTAAAAACCTACCTTCTACTGACACGTTGATTTGAAACTCTTTTTGTTCTTTTAGCAAATAAATTCACAAATAAAAAGAACATTTTCCAAGAAATACTGACAGATATTTTTATAAATATTTCTCTTTGAGAATAGAAAGAACCCTTTGTCAGCTTCAAATAATTCAACATCTCATCAAAATTCTTACTGATGGAGAATTAGATACTTTATTTCTTTGGAACTCATATTAAACAGCTTTTGCATAGTTAAATATCTGAAAATTTGCAAAGTAGTTGTTCAGATTCTAAAGAGGTTTGAATCAAAATATTTGAAGAGTTATGAAAAAATAATTATTTTTAAAAATTGACATATTTACAAATCAATTTATTTTTGTCATCAAAAGTGCTGAAGTTACATCTTATTGAAACATAGGCTAAAAATTAAAATATTTTTTAAATTAAAGAATATCCATTTTTCTAACATTATCATCTTTTGTATTAAGGCTCAGAAATAATTACTATGCAACATGTGTAAAAAGATCAAGTAATGTAAAAAAATATTGTTTATAAAAGGAATAAGAATAACAACCATATAATAATACCTCAATCATTAAGTGTTAGTTGTAATGTTAAGGAAGGTATATTTTTGTTAATTGACTGTTTAGTTCAAACAATATGTAGGAGCAAAAATTAAGGATAGCTTAGCATAAAAATATGTAAAATTCTTACAATTTTTTTGACAGATTATTGAAATACTCATATAAAATCAAAATAAAATTACTCTATCAAGTAACAGATAAACCATAAAAAATGTGTTGGAGAGAATACATCATAAAATTACAGAGTCACAGAACCATAGGATCATTTGTGTTGGAAGGGACCTTAAAGATCATCTGTTCCAGCCCCCCTGCCATGGGGAGGGACACCTTCCACTAGATCAGGTTGCTTAAAGCCCCATCCAATGTGGCCTTGAACACATGAATACATCTTGAACGCTTGAATACCTCCTGAATAATGCTTACAAACATTTAACTGAAGTGTTCTCTGGGGATAGGAACATGTAAAATGTCACTACTTCCACAGGTTAAGATGCATGATATATTTGCCTCACTCCTGCTAAGATGGTGAGTTCATGATGATAAATGGCAATATCTTTAAGGTATTTAGGTTATGTTATGTGATTGATTTTCACAATAAAATGTTTGGTTTTTATTTTTTTTTTTTTACTTTTAGTGGAAATATTCACTTCTTAATATGTGATCAAAAGAATTGGAGAAAAAAATAATTTTAATTATCAGAATCAGGTGATCACTAGTGGCCTACAGACTGTATTTTAGGACATTAAAATGTAGGTGTCCCAAATTCAACTTCTTAGAACAAAATTTAAAATTTGCCTTTTGCAGTGGATCAGTGGTTGTAGATCAATGTGTTCTTCATTAAATCCATTGTTGCATTGATTTGAGCTAGCAAAACGTAACCCTAAAGCATTTAAAAATCAATTAGTTAATGGCAGGATGCAATGTCAGTGCGTTATTAAGGGTTGAATGCTGACTTTGATCTCATTTAAATTATTGTTTTCACTTTATCCTGCTGCAACTTCTTTCTTTCGCCATCCTCAGTCCATCTTATAAGAGTAAACTGCACTTCAGTATTGCTGTGGCACCAGTGAGTCCCTAAGATGGGTGCACTCTAGACATGTTTTCTTACCCACGTTCGTCTTCCGCTCCTACAATGAAACCCAGATGAGTAAGAGAGCACTTTTCCCCTCATGGATCTTGGGTGTTAAAGTAGTGAAAATATCCAAGGACTTGAAAATTATTCAGATAGTAGTATTTGCTTACCTGCCATACCTCCTTCAATATGACAACAAAACCTAGGATGACTTAGCTGGAGCACTAAACAGTTGTATAAGAATTTCACAAATGTTTGCTGTTTGTTATTTGGTTAGACTAACTTTCATATAGTTCAGAATATTCTGCAAATGTTGCAAAAAAGACAGAAAAACAAATGTCTTATTTTCAAAATGTGCAGCAGAAAGCAATTAGTATCTGCTTAAGAGATTAGAAAGAAATGATAAAATTTTTATTTCTCTCCCCCCTCTCAAAATGATGTTTGCAAGGTAACCCTGTTCTTGACCCACTTTATCAAATTCTTCCTAGATCCAGAATTTCTCTGTCACAAATGAGAACGGTTTTCAGCAGTGAGAGATCAGTTTCTCACTATTTTTTGAGGTTACGCTTAGGTTGTGTAGAGCAAGAGGCTAACGGCTCGTAACATTGTTAGAAACCACTGATTGCAGACGGCAACTCTTGCGAATTGCCATTGTATCAGGGTGTAATACTTTTAAGTTCTCTACGCTGTTAAAATTGTTTAAGTAGTTTTGCTGTGATTAATCAAACCGATCAAATAAAAGTGCAGTTAAAAAAAAAGATTTGGACTACCCATCAAAAAGTGAAAACTGAGCAAAACTAATTCATAGAAATGTGTCTGCATAAGTAGAGAGCAAAACGAGCTGCATATAATATGGGGGAAGAAAGGAGGTGGGGGAAGAGAAAGAAAAAACCAGAGAAATTGTCTCTCAAACATTCCGTAGATTCACAAAGATATATGGGTACCAGAAAACAATCAATAGCCAACCAATTTGTCTTTCAAGTGACTAGGAACATATCCTTTCCAATTTTCTGGTTTTTAATGTGAAGAAAAAAGGTTCTGCTACACGCTTTAACTGTGAAAAATGTCTTTTTTGTTGTTGTTGGTATAGTATTTTATTTGAGAAAAAAAACATGTTTTTCTGTTTCTAGTTCATAATTTCTATTTCTGACTTCAGATTTGATTTACTAAGGAAGATTTGTGTGTGTTGGATATGATTTTGCTATAGCTTCCTCATATGTTTGATAAAAGAAGTTAAGAATTACATAGATACTTACCAGCATATAAATGAAGCAGAAGAAAGAGTATATGGAATTTAAATGTGGGCATAAAAAAACAGCCTTTGTGTGCTCATACTCCCAGTAATCACATTAGCAACAGCTTGAATTTAGAAAGTGCTTTATGTAAAAATGTATAAAGGACCACCTTTGTAATGCACTTACAAAGAATAAACAAAATAAACAAAATGATGGACTATAGAGAATTGTCATGGCATGCATTTGGTCAGGCTCTTCTCCCAAACAGGGATTTAATACCTCTTTTTCCTCATTCACCCAGAAGCAATAAATACAATTCAGTGTTCAATCAGACATCCTTTTACTTACATAAGTGTTTTTCTTTGATTTTGTAGACTGTCACAATTAGTACTTCTGGACTGGGAAATGGATATTGGGTAGCCAGTCCTTTCTTTTGTCATCATTTATATAATCTGTGTACTTCCCCAAAGAAAGAAACTGTCCAAAGTATTTAAATACAAAGTTTTTGAAATTGAGTCTAAAGGGAGAAAAAAACCACAAACAAACAACCCCCTCCCCCCGAAAAAAAAAAAACAAACACAAAAAAACCAAGACAAAACCAAAAAACCAAAACAACAAAACTGAAAACTAACCAACTACAATAATTCTTGATTTATTATTCTCATTTCTACTCCCACAGTTGAGGTACTGAGGTCCCAGGCCACAAAAGTATTTGAATATATTTGACAAGATTTTCCTCTATCAAAAACAAAACCAGAAATGAAAGCACTTATTATTTGTCTGAGACTTTCACTCAAATATTGCTCCACAGAATCCAAAATCCAAATATAATTTTTTCATTTTTAACTCCATCAGATAAACCTTATTGATGATGACTGCCTCTGCTTAAAGCATAATCTTTGGAGTGGCTGCAGGTCAGTTTACCTCTCCTCCAACTCACTTTCTTCGCATTTACCTGCCATTCCCACCCCTGTAATACATGGCCTGGGACAGGTCTGCAGATCACCATACCACAGGGGTATGGACTCCCTGTATATGGCAATTCTTCATCATTACAGAGAGTGTACTCTAGTCTAGGCTTTCCAGTTTACTTTTTGTGACCTTATAGCTGCTTTTAACTGTAGATAAATGTTTAAATTTGTGTTTATGCTGTAATTTACTGCTTAGTATCACAGAAGAATGTAGTTTGGAAAGAATCTCTGAAGATAACGTAGTTTCTTCATACTAGAAACTACCCTACATTTGAGCAGAGACTCGTCACAGCTTGCAAACTCTTTGGTTTAGGGCCCGAACAGCTTGGAAAAGGGCAGTGGAATCTATGCCTATATGGCATAGGTAGACAAAAGACACTGAACCTGCCACGTGCTACCTGGGCCAGGTATCAGCTGTGGACCTCAGAGTTCATCTATTTGCCAGCAGTCTTGGCAGTATCAGTGCTTGTCTTACTGAAAACTGTTCTGATTCGCTGATCCAGATCCACTGCAGGAGTGGAGCAGAGTACAAAGGACAGGAGGCAACTTTACTAGCAGAGCCACAGATGTCAGGTACCTGTCTCAGGTGTGAGAACGTGCTGCAAGTTTTCACCCAGAGTCAAACACATGCTATCTGTGATTTAAACTGATCTACTTCACTTTGCCATGGAACACATTGCTGGAGAAATCTTATCCATTTTATTGAATTCATATGTGAAGAAAATGAAAATCAAACCAAATGACCGTGCTTTGTTATTTAGGTACAAGTGTGCCAAACTAAAGTCCAGAGCTCGAGTACTGTCTTATATTCAAAGGCAAATAACTTCTGAAATGGTTGTTTCAAAATTTAATTAGAATCCAAGACACTGGGCTGCATTCAGAGGAATGTTACTAGAAGTCAAGGAGGAGATCCTTCCCCTCCACTCAGCTCTGTTGAGGCTGAATGTAGGGAGCACTGTGTCCAGCTCTGGGCTTCCCACTGTGAGAGACACAGATGATAATACTGCAGAGAACCCAAAGAAGGGCCATCAGGAAGATGAAAGGACTGGAACATCTGTCATATGAGAAAAGGCTGAGAAAGCTGAGACTATTTAGTCTGGAGAAGAGAAGACTCAGAGTGGATTATATCAATGTATATAAATACCTCAAGGAATGATGCAAAGAAGATGGAGCCAGACTCTTTTCAATGGTCCCCAGTGACACAACCAGAGACAATGGTCACATAATGAAACACAGAAGACACTATCTGAGCATAAGGAAACATTTTTTTTGCAGTGAGAATGGCTGAGAACTGGTACAGGTTGCCTAACAAGGTTGTGGAATATCCCTCCTTAGAGATATTCAGGGGCCATCTGGCCATGGACCAGGGTAACTAGATGTAGGCAGCCCTTATTCAGCAGTGGGGCCGGACCAGATGACCTCCAGAGGTCCTTGCCTTCTCAATCATTCTGTGACATAAGAATAAAATCTGTGTCTTTGCTGTATGCAACAACAACCAGATATTCTTCAAAACTCAGTGTTAATTTACCAAATTGGATGCAGGCTCCTTCATTCCATGTTTACACTGCTTCCCATCAAGCCCATCAAGTCGGCATGTAATATGTACATCTGATGCTTTGGTCTTAACTGTTAGGTCACTGAAATTTTGTCAGATTAAAATTTTGGTTCTGGACTCTTCATTTCTTATGACACAAAAGATGAAAAACTTTTCTGAATTTGACAACCAGTCTCTCCATATATGGGAGCACCTCTACTATGAAGACAAGCAGAGAGATTTGGGGCTGTTTAATATAGAGAAGAGAAGGCTCTGCGAAGACCTTGTAGCAGCCTTCCAGTACCTGAATGGGGCCTATAAGAAAGACAGGGAGGGACTTTTCATTAGGTCATTTAGTGATGGGAGAGAGGTAATGGTTTTAAACTGAAAGAAAATAGATTTAGACTGGATATTAGAAAGAAATGCTTTACTGTGAGGGTAGTGAGATAAGGAACAGCTTGTCCAGAGAAGCTGTGGATGTCCCATCCCTGGAAGTGCTCAAGGTCAGGTTGAATGGGGCACTGCACAAACAGTTCTAGTGAAAGGTGTCCCTGCTCATGGCAGAGGATTTGGAACTAAAAGATGTTTAAAGTCCCTTCCAACCAAACCATTCTATAATTCTATAAGACATTGCATAGAAAAAAATTCTACATATCATGAAATTGAGAAGACTGAGTTTTATAAGATTAAAGCAGTACTTGTAAGAAGCTTCTTTCTTCCCCAACCAAATCAAGATGTTTAATAGTTTCAGCTGTGAACAGCTATTCTACTGTTTCTTCAAAAATTTCTAAAGCCAGTCACTGGGCTGATCTATCATTCACAGTTTTGCTTTTGCATGTGTTTTGGCTACTTTGCTGAATTTTATCTCTAAACATATTTTACCTTCTATGTTTTCACCTTTAGAATAAAACTTATATAGTCAATCAACTCTTGTCAGGCTTTTAGAGACCTTTTTTTATAATTTAAAATAAATCTGCATTTAACATCTAATTTTTTTTTTTTTAGCTTTCACTCTTCTATTGTGAATAAAGAAATTAAGCAATTCCTCTCTAATTTATATACTTAAATTAAGTATATACAGGGATTTACAGCTTTATTTTGCTACCTCTCAAAAATTCCAATATTGGATTAAGATCCTTAACTATTTTATATGAAATAAATCACCCAAACCCTTTTTTTTTATTGAACGAATGATATACAGCCATTTTTACAATTGAAGTTGTTAGCCTTTTGATACCTTTTGTGAAATAGAATATTCTATTGGCTGAACCTTAGAGAAAATTTGACATAAATTTCTATGTGTTTCAAACACAATGGAATGATTATGTTCTCACCATAAATACAAACTGTAGTGTAAAACATATGGCAACTGGGAAACTGGTTATAAAAGAGATATATCAAAATGTTTCAAATTCCCTACTTTTCCCCACCACAGTACGTATTAATGGAAGACCAAATCAACTGTTTAAAGAAGTGATATTTATAAAAGGAACAGTTGTGGTGAAAAAGGCCTCTAATTTTACATACCAGTGTGAACATTAGGTTGTTTCAACCAGCCTCATTAAAAAAATTCTCTGAAACTAGAAAAAAACACTAATGGAAAGATATTTAAGTTTATATTGTCAGTAGTACCAAAATAGACCAGACAAAATTAGATGCCCTGCATTAAAAAAAATCAAGAAAATAAAGATATTTTTAAAAATGCCTATTAAAAATATATATATGCTCAATCCTGTTAATCCAAAACTAATGCTAATTTCAAATCACAAACAATGATTATGCTGATTTCTTTTACTCTGCTGAAACAAAATATTAGTGTAGACAGGGCATCATCAAATGGTAATAAATGTTAAGCCAGAGGAAACTAATTCCCTGCAGTATCTTAGAGAGGCTTAATTTTTTAACTGAATCTTTAGTGGTGAGGTTATTGTCTATATGACTTTTTCAGAGCAATTAAAACATAATTATCAGATGTGCCCTGCATACTACCTATGACTCAAAATAAATTACAGAAAGATACTTTTATAATTTTCATTTTGTGTTAAGCATATATATTGAACCTGGAACCATCATAGGGGAATGTGAGTGATGTTTTTTTTCCCAGTGCTGTTTTGTGAGCTGTAGAATTGAGACATTTCATTGGTTATATGTCATCTCCTTGGAACACCTTTGTTGTGAAGGTATTTCAGCTTGATTTACCTTTTAAATCCAGGATGAAAGCCTAGTTTCTTGATGCAGCTGTAACTGTTCATTGAATTGGTGACAGAGATGTTACTTCCACGTGTATTTCTTTGGTTTGGTTAGTTTTATTATGCTATGATGTTTTGCCTAAGAGGAGTAGTAAAAAGTCTGATGGTATACAACATTGTCTGGGTCAAAGTACAGCAAAAGCACACAGAACATTCTGCAATTTCTTTGAACACACAGTCCTAGAAATACACATAAAAACTACATGAGCATCAGACCAAACATTACATACAGATTAAAAAAAAATCTTTCTGCTTTTATTCCTTTCCTAATTAGTTTCAGTCCCAAGGCAACCAATTAATTACATCCTTTGAAAATGAACTTTTCCCCTTTTAAATTCATTCAAGCCTTTCCTTTCCCCAGTCTCCAGGCTCTGCATTTTCCATTTCAAAATTTAAATCACTTGTAAATACTACAAATAAAAATGTCCTTATATTTTTAATGTTCTACTCTTAATTTTGAAAGTTTTAAAACAAACAAAAAAAGAATCATTTTTTTTCAAAGTGCTCTTTCTGTCTAGAGAAATAAGTGTAGATATCTCTCTTATGAAAAAGCAAATTACAGAGAAGCTTGAAGTTGAAAGCAAAGAAAAAGTTTTTTTCTAGGGAATTTTCATGTGTGTGTTTCAGCTTAATAAATAATAGTGAACAAAATATAGCAGGCTTTGATAGAAGTTCATTTCTAGTCAGTTAATAATATTTCACTTTTTTCATACCTCAGACACTTATACAAACAGAAAAAATAGGGAATTGAAGTCCTGTAATGTATATGTCTTCATGCAATCTCCAATTTCATTATTTGCTATTTCTGTTTCTGAAGCATCACTATGTAGAGGCCTGGAGTGGCACAATAGCAGTCAGCTTCAACAGTCACACACACACTGCTTTGTGCGTAACCCTCATAAAAACAAGGATACAAATAACCGTAAGATTGGCTGTAAGCAAAGACTGCAGCAACTAAATTGCTATACAACCCAGCATTGGAAAAATATTGGAAATATTGGGATACAGTTTGTGGCTTGACAAAATGCTGAAACGTTTTTCATGAATAAGAAAAAAAATTACAAAGCGTGAAGACTTCAACATTACATAATCATAGCATCATACCTTGGTTTGGGTTGGAAGAGACCTTAAAGGTCATCCAGTTCATAGCTAATAATGCCATACTCTGTGCTATATAATACTAATATACAGGAAGCTTTTTTTTTCATATTTATGAGTCAAAAGAGTACATTTTGTTAAAAGAAAAAAGAAAAAAAAAGAACAATTAGGCAATGGAATGTCTTGTATACTTACTAATGGATGAATTTAGGCTGTAGTAATGAAATCAGGAGATAAATAGTCTAGATCTTTGTAGTTTAGACATGGAAAATCCCACAAGTCTTTGTATTTGATTTCCAGCACTTTTTAGTTTGTCTACGGGGGCAGAACCATGAAATATCAGTTGTCCAATCTCTAACTAGTTCTGAAACTGAGAAGGAAAGAATTATTTCAGTCCTGCTTGCTTTCTTTCCTTTTTTTTTCTTTTGTATAAGTAAATCAAATCTAATTG
The DNA here is from genome assembly GCF_001604755.1 of Lepidothrix coronata. Taxonomy (NCBI): domain Eukaryota; kingdom Metazoa; phylum Chordata; class Aves; order Passeriformes; family Pipridae; genus Lepidothrix; species Lepidothrix coronata. The sequence goes on from NW_016690212.1 coordinate 867,629, forward strand.
AGAACTCAGTATAAGTCCTACCTTGCAAAACATTTGATACCACATTAATACTGCTTCTTCTTTTTTCCTATTATCTTACAAATAGTTTTCATGCAGTTATTAAACTCTGTCACAACAAACAATACGGACAACTCTCCTTGCCAAGAGCTTCATCAGAAAAATAACTTTATTTTTCTATCTCATAGATATATTCTTCACAGACTGGTTATTACGGTTAAGATTCATTATTTATTCATATTGACTGTGTGAAAATTATCCAAGATTTATAAGTTGCCCTCAGGTAAAGATATTCAAATCAGAATCAAAAGAGTTTTCAAATATTGAATAACACATTTTTTCATCACTTCTATCTGAAATTGAATTGAAATTGACTGAACACCAAGAGTATTGAGATTTTAGACCAAGTGCCTGGTCCTGCACTTTGGCCATAACAACCCCCTGCAGTGCTACAGGGTGGGCACACAGTGGCTGGAGAGCAGCCAGGCAGAAAGGGACCTGGGAGTTTGCATTGACAGGAAGCTGAACATGAGCCAGCAGTGTGCCCAGGTGGCCAAGAAGGCCAATGGCATCCTGACCTGGATCAGGAACAGTGTGGCCAGCAGGACCAGGGAAGTGATTCTTCCCCGGTACTCAGTGCTGGTGAGGCCACACCTGGAGTACTGTGTCCAGTTCTGGAACCCTCAGTTTAGGAAGAACACTGAGGTGCTGTAGAGTGTCCAAAGAAAGGACAACAAGGATGGTGAAAGGTCTGGAGCACAAGTCCTATGAGGAGAGGCTGAGAGAGCTGGGGTTGTTTAGCCTGGAGAGGAGGAGGCTCAGGGGAGACCTCATCACTCTACAACCACCTGAAAGGAGGTTGTAGCCAGGTAGGTATTGGCCTCTTCTCCCAAAAACCACTAATAGGACGAGAGGTCATAGTCTTAAGCTGTGCCAGGGAAGGTTTAGCTTGGACATTAGGAAGAAGTTCTCAGAAGGGTGATTGGATATTAGAATGGGCTACCCAGGGAGATGGTGAAGTCACTGTCCCTGGAGGCATTTAAGAAAAGACTGGATGTGGCACTCAGTGCCAAAGTGGTGTTAGGTCTTAGGTTCGACTTGATGATCTCAGAGGTCTTTTCCAACCTAGCTGATTGTGTGATTCTGTGATAGGTTGTTTTAAAAGTCCTCTTAAAAAAAAAGTTAAACTATTTTGAACTCTTTTTATTCTAATTCTGTAGGGAGATTTGCAAAACATTTAGATAATTAACCTATGGTAACACCGTGTAAAATTCCTTATAGTTTTACTTAAAACTACCAAATAAAGACAAAAAAGACAAATAAATGTGATTCTCCACTGGTTTTAACTCAAACTTCACTGATACATTAAGAGTACTCTATTATATTTAAACAGAATGGACCAAAACATACATTAATAGGAAAAAAAATCCTGTTTGGTTTTCCTTAATTTAATATCAGTATACAATATGCAATGTAATTAATATATTACTTTAGTAACTCTCTGTGTTTTAATTTTTTGTTCTGGAATAGATGCTTTTACTAAGTATGGGCTCATTCTGGCATGTCAGTGAGGATTTTGGTGTAGCAAAGTACTTGAATTTGTCTGTATAAACACATGAATGATTAGTCCCATTGAGTAGGGAATTGTAGGAGTTAGTAACATGCAGTGTGAAAAAACCCATACAATTTATATTAAGGTGTCTTTACCAGAGTCTTATTGCATTTAAATGCAGCCAAATGTATGAAAGATATGAACTCCTGTGAAAATCTTTGGGAAAAAAGGATTTAACTACCACTAGATATAGGTAAAACTCTAAAGACTGACAACATTATTCAACAAGTTTAATTTGATGCATTGTGATCTGTTTTAAGACAGAGAAACCCTCTTCTAGTGTCTATGTGGAATCTCTGTTTTATAGACCCTAATCAGATCACCTTCCCTTTGCCAGGTCTCAGATTTCCAGTTAATTTAATTTTCTTCTCATCTGAACATCTTTCCATACTTCTGATCAATTTTTTGAGGACAAGAACAAGAGCTATAAGATTTAAAAGAAAGATGCCTGGTGGATTCATGCAGTGTCATAATGATGTTTTCTATTTTGCTCTGTATGTGTTTCCCAATGATTCCTAATTGATTCAAAAAATAGAAAGTATAGAACATGAAATTGTAGGTGGGTCTGATCTAAACACAAGAAAGATCCCTAAATGTAATTTTCCACATAATAACAATAAATTTTAGCTAAAATACAATATAAGAGGACATTGCTAATATAAAAAAAATATTATGTTTTGTCTGGTTTTTATTTTGTTCGGTTAGGTCTAAATAAGGTGATATAAACAAAAGTACTTATGACTCAAGCAATGTAATAAAATAAGACCTTTTTAACTGTGAGACAAAATCTCTTCCTAGTTTTAGTCATAATTGTAGGCAGCAAAAATCTAGTCCATTTTCTTTTCACTGAAGTGTGAAGATATATATAATCTGGACATTAAATAAATTTATGGCAGTTCTGTGTTCAAACAAAGGAAAGATTATGCAAGGAAATAAGTTGTACATTAAATCTACTTTTTGGTTCCTAACTGAGATGTGGGAAACATCTATAACAACACCTACACTCCAACTCTAGTTGATAAACAGAGATGTGGACTTAAGAAGGTGTTCTATTGATTTCAGATTTGAAACCACAATCTGATTTAGAAAAGCAAGGTTTCTTCATGAAATAACAATCTCAATTTCTCCACATAAGATTCTTTTTGGTGTTTAGATTGTTCTTAAGATAAGAAAGTCAGTTTACCTGAGAAGAGATTTGTGTCATCTCAGTAACCAGTATACCTTAAAATTGCACAATGAAAGAATGTTCTGCAAAGACTTTCACTGGAAGGAAGAAGAGCAGGTAGAGAGGAGGAAAGAGAGTGAAGGAAGCTGATCATATTGCTGTAACCAGCATTTGTGAAATCAGGGTTGTTGGGTTTTTCTTCTCCTCACCCCCCTTATAATTATATATACACAAGAATTGACAAGCTTTCAGACCCAGGATTAAAGGTGGATGTAAATAACTGATTTAGCTTGAGATCAGAAACTGCTGCTTTTCAGAATTTACACACAGCTTTTTACTCTTTAACCTGTTAAAAAAAAGCAGATGCAATTGGTCTGAAAACACAGTTTAAAATACCTTCCAGATTGCCAACAGGATCTAACTGTCAGTTTGCAGATGCACTGATTGCATACACAGAAGAGCGTTACATTCTGCCAAATAATCCCAAACCTATAAAGCTGATTTTTTAATGTAAAAAAATAATACTTTTCCCCTTGAGATAGTGTCATCAAATACCATCTGTACTGGCTGTAATTTTAGTCGTAAATCCTTGTTGTGTTTATCAGATATTTGTTTTTCAAAATAGCTAATTTTCATCTCAGATTCAGACACACAGTAATTCTTTGCTTCTTTCTTGCTGAAAAGTCTGATATAATAGTTTCTTATTGAAAGGATTTGGCATTTGCCCAAAGCAAACTAGGCTCATCTCCTTACATGGGATTAGTTTCCTTAATAGGGCTAGAACTTAGAATCATTAAATACAGCAATAAAAAAAATTCCCTTCATAAAACAGAAACTATTAAAAAGCCTGTGGGAGGTAACATGACAGTGTTCACAATGAAATTAATATTAGAACCAATAAAACTCTAAGGACAAAATCATCATGCAACTAGAAAAAAATTAAGTGATTGATACATAAGAATGGAAGGGACATGGTAACATTACTAAGTCTGTGCACCATTTTTTTTTTGTCACTGTCTGTTGAAGATGCTTTATCATATTAGTAGAGTCTGGATGACAGAAAACATATATAGATTGAGTGTCATTTAGAGCATTGATCATGTATGACAAATTCCCTACATAATTTTTTTGTAAATGAGGTACTTAGAGAGCCCTCAGAAAAAACTGGTACATCACAAAGATAAACAGTAAAAAACATTTTTTCCTCAAATATTTTAAAGGATAATAAAACATAATAGACATATTTGTCTATTCTATTTCGGACAAAAAACCCCCATGTTTTTGAAGACCAGAGTTCGGAAACTCATGAGAAAAATCTAGAATTCACACTAGTTTTATTACTTTTAGAATGTTACTAATTTTTTGCACTGAAGTATATTTTACTTACTACCAAAGATGGAATACCTTCAATAGAATGAATGGAGAAATGCCCTAAGGTAGTATTCTCAAGCATACCCGTTTAATCTTTTATCTCACATTCAATTAATGTTTGTGAATTTAGGCAAGCATTCTCATTTTTGTTAAGCCAAACCAAGTTTTCTACACATTTCTTCTTATTGAAGTGACACTGTGGTGAGTTAACATACACAATACCATGTACTGCACTGAAGAAAGCTGCTGGTCTGGTCAGGAATTATTTGCCTTCATAAGTCCATACATGTCCTTTGCCACAAGGTTCCCTGCAGTATTCAGGAGCAGGCCAACATCTTCCTTCAGCTACTGGTTCACCTGTAGAAGTCCTTCTTGTTAACCTTCACTCCATGTTAACCTTCAGGCCATTGAAAGATTCAGTTCCAGGTGGGCTTTAATTCACCTGATCCCAACACTGCATGCTTGGACAGAGCCTACATTCCTCTGGAGCACTTGTTCTTAGTCTACCTCCTGTAAATTACTTTTCATATTGAAGTTTTTCTTTGGAGCTCATTGTTCAGCCATGCTGGCTTTCTGCCACCTTTCCTTGATTTCCTGCTCATTAGGATAAAACATGTTTGGAGTAGGTGATCCTTCAAAATGAACCAGCTTTCCAGGATCATCTCCCATGGGATTATTAGAAGTAGAGTCCCAAATGGGTCAAATTATCATCTCAAATCCAAGGCTGAGATCCTTCTATTTGCTAATTTTACCCCTGAACTCTACTATCTCACAGCCACTGCAGCCAAGACTGCTCCCAGATTTCACATGTAAGGCCAGTTCTCCCTTGGTTTTAAGTATCAGGTCCAACAAAACCTTTTTTATTTTTTGCTCCTTGGTCACTCATGTCAGGAAATTATCAGCAGCCCTCCTGGAGCATAAAATTACTTCAGCCTTATCTCTGAACAGATTTTGTCTTGTAGTTGATTTTGAGCACCAAATAAATGTCATTTGGCTTCAGCACTCATAACTGGATTCTCAGAGACAGAATTCAGTTTAAGACAAGGACAGCAACCGACATGTTTACCTGTACTTTAAGTATCTAATTTAGGAATAAGTGTATTGCTTTGTGTGTATAATTTAATGTATTTAGTATGTTTCCATGGGTTATGACAATATGTTTTACATTTGGAATATATGAAGACTTCCATATGTAAGCGTCTACATTTAGCCATGCTAATCTCAAACTCCTGTCAGACAAGATATGAACTCCCACTATGCCTTTTCCCTCAGCTGACATAACACAGGATATTAGTTTGTATTTTAGACCTTCTGTTGAATACAGCTGGGGAAAAAAAAATCCACGAGAAAACAAAAAATCAATCGGATAAAGACGAATGAAAGAAGCAGATACATACAAAAGTATTAGAGGATAGAATGGTCCAAAAACCTTTACATTAGAAAATCAGCTTAATGATTTTTATGAGATGAGTTTATTCATTAAGTAAAAAGTGGGTGCTAAAATCAGATGGAAAAGAATAAAGATAATTTTGATTAAGCAATTAAAACAAAATACAAAGTGACACAAAAAAAAGATACAGAAAAGCTAAACAACTTTTCTTTTTTTTATGTAAATCACACACACAAAAGTGTGACAGCACTTTCCTAGGTGAAGAGAAAAAAAGGAAAGAGTGATGATCATAAGAATCATGAAAAGTGATCTACAAAAAGTCTTTGGGGCAACCTGATTTTGAACTTCCAGTACCTAAAGGGAGTCTACAAGAAAGCTGAAGAGAAACTTTTTACAAGTGCAAATAAGGAGTCTGGATTCATGTGAGAATACTGGAAGATCAGAATTATGCACAAGTTTGGCAAAGTGCAGAACAAGCAGTGAACAACATTGCACTGAAAATCAAGAACTATGAAAGAAAATAATAAATTATTCATTACTGTACATCACAAAAAGTTACTATTTTTTTTCCTCATTACTGTACCCGATTTGAACTTTTTGAAAGCTAGGCTCCAAATTAGGCAGCTGTTCATAACTTGTGGAGAGAACAAGTGGTTCCAAAGGGGATCTCATGAAAGCTCTTGGTTCTCCTTTCTAAAGTGATGAACACTTCACTGCAGAGGAAAAAGCATTACCTTCTTGCATGAACAGCAAGTAGACAGGTATATATTACCAATTCCACTGTCCTCTCAAATGGAAAAGTCTTGAAAAGACGTGAAGGAAAGTCTTTATTACATTAAAGGATAGGTGCTGATGGTGAGTTTATGCATATTTGTTGCATATATATGCAGACAGTGCTTCAGATGCTTAAAACAAGAAAAAAGTTATAACCTGGATGCTTTACAATGTGAGTTCAGTTTTCTTTGCATGAGAGGCTGAGGAGAACAGAAAAATCGAGACAAATTATATNGTAACTCTCTGTGTTTTAATTTTTTGTTCTGGAATAGATGCTTTTACTAAGTATGGGCTCATTCTGGCATGTCAGTGAGGATTTTGGTGTAGCAAAGTACTTGAATTTGTCTGTATAAACACATGAATGATTAGTCCCATTGAGTAGGGAATTGTAGGAGTTAGTAACATGCAGTGTGAAAAAAACCATACAATTTATATTAAGGTGTCTTTACCAGAGTCTTATTGCATTTAAATGCAGCCAAATGTATGAAAGATATGAACTCCTGTGAAAATCTTTGGGAAAAAAGGATTTAACTACCACTAGATATAGGTAAAACTCTAAAGACTGACAACATTATTCAACAAGTTTAATTTGATGCATTGTGATCTGTTTTAAGACAGAGAAACCCTCTTCTAGTGTCTATGTGGAATCTCTGTTTTATAGACCCTAATCAGATCACCTTCCCTTTGCCAGGTCTCAGATTTCCAGTTAATTTAATTTTCTTCTCATCTGAACATCTTTCCATACTTCTGATCAATTTTTTGAGGACAAGAACAAGAGCTATAAGATTTAAAAGAAAGATGCCTGGTGGATTCATGCAGTGTCATAATGATGTTTTCTATTTTGCTCTGTATGTGTTTCCCAATGATTCCTAATTGATTCAAAAAATAGAAAGTATAGAACATGAAATTGTAGGTGGGTCTGATCTAAACACAAGAAAGATCCCTAAATGTAATTTTCCACATAATAACAATAAATTTTAGCTAAAATACAATATAAGAGGACATTGCTAATATAAAAAAAATATTATGTTTTGTCTGGTTTTTATTTTGTTCGGTTAGGTCTAAATAAGGTGATATAAACAAAAGTACTTATGACTCAAGCAATGTAATAAAATAAGACCTTTTTAACTGTGAGACAAAATCTCTTCCTAGTTTTAGTCATAATTGTAGGCAGCAAAAATCTAGTCCATTTTCTTTTCACTGAAGTGTGAAGATATATATAATCTGGACATTAAATAAATTTATGGCAGTTCTGTGTTCAAACAAAGGAAAGATTATGCAAGGAAATAAGTTGTACATTAAATCTACTTTTTGGTTCCTAACTGAGATGTGGGAAACATCTATAACAACACCTACACTCCAACTCTAGTTGATAAACAGAGATGTGGACTTAAGAAGGTGTTCTATTGATTTCAGATTTGAAACCACAATCTGATTTAGAAAAGCAAGGTTTCTTCATGAAATAACAATCTCAATTTCTCCACATAAGATTCTTTTTGGTGTTTAGATTGTTCTTAAGATAAGAAAGTCAGTTTACCTGAGAAGAGATTTGTGTCATCTCAGTAACCAGTATACCTTAAAATTGCACAATGAAAGAATGTTCTGCAAAGACTTTCACTGGAAGGAAGAAGAGCAGGTAGAGAGGAGGAAAGAGAGTGAAGGAAGCTGATCATATTGCTGTAACCAGCATTTGTGAAATCAGGGTTGTTGGGTTTTTCTTCTCCTCACCCCCCTTATAATTATATATACACAAGAATTGACAAGCTTTCAGACCCAGGATTAAAGGTGGATGTAAATAACTGATTTAGCTTGAGATCAGAAACTGCTGCTTTTCAGAATTTACACACAGCTTTTTACTCTTTAACCTGTTAAAAAAAAGCAGATGCAATTGGTCTGAAAACACAGTTTAAAATACCTTCCAGATTGCCAACAGGATCTAACTGTCAGTTTGCAGATGCACTGATTGCATACACAGAAGAGCGTTACATTCTGCCAAATAATCCCAAACCTATAAAGCTGATTTTTTAATGTAAAAAAATAATACTTTTCCCCTTGAGATAGTGTCATCAAATACCATCTGTGCTGGCTGTAATTTTAGTCGTAAATCCTTGTTGTGTTTATCAGATATTTGTTTTTCAAAATAGCTAATTTTCATCTCAGATTCAGACACACAGTAATTCTTTGCTTCTTTCTTGCTGAAAAGTCTGATATAATAGTTTCTTATTGAAAGGATTTGGCATTTGCCCAAAGCAAACTAGGCTCATCTCCTTACATGGGATTAGTTTCCTTAATAGGGCTAGAACTTAGAATCATTAAATACAGCAATAAAAAAAATTCCCTTCATAAAACAGAAACTATTAAAAAGCCTGTGGGAGGTAACATGACAGTGTTCACAATGAAATTAATATTAGAACCAATAAAACTCTAAGGACAAAATCATCATGCAACTAGAAAAAAATTAAGTGATTGATACATAAGAATGGAAGGGACATGGTAACATTACTAAGTCTGTGCACCATTTTTTTTTTGTCACTGTCTGTTGAAGATGCTTTATCATATTAGTAGAGTCTGGATGACAGAAAACATATATAGATTGAGTGTCATTTAGAGCATTGATCATGTATGACAAATTCCCTACATAATTTTTTTGTAAATGAGGTACTTAGAGAGCCCTCAGAAAAAACTGGTACATCACAAAGATAAACAGTAAAAAACATTTTTTCCTCAAATATTTTAAAGGATAATAAAACATAATAGACATATTTGTCTATTCTATTTCGGACAAAAAACCCCCATGTTTTTGAAGACCAGAGTTCGGAAACTCATGAGAAAAATCTAGAATTCACACTAGTTTTATTACTTTTAGAATGTTACTAATTTTTTGCACTGAAGTATATTTTACTTACTACCAAAGATGGAATACCTTCAATAGAATGAATGGAGAAATGCCCTAAGGTAGTATTCTCAAGCATACCCGTTTAATCTTTTATCTCACATTCAATTAATGTTTGTGAATTTAGGCAAGCATTCTCATTTTTGTTAAGCCAAACCAAGTTTTCTACACATTTCTTCTTATTGAAGTGACACTGTGGTGAGTTAACATACACAATACCATGTACTGCACTGAAGAAAGCTGCTGGTCTGGTCAGGAATTATTTGCCTTCATAAGTCCATACATGTCCTTTGCCACAAGGTTCCCTGCAGTATTCAGGAGCAGGCCAACATCTTCCTTCAGCTACTGGTTCACCTGTAGAAGTCCTTCTTGTTAACCTTCACTCCATGTTAACCTTCAGGCCATTGAAAGATTCAGTTCCAGGTGGGCTTTAATTCACCTGATCCCAACAGAGCCTACATTCCTCTGGAGCACTTGTTCTTAGTCTACCTCCTGTAAATTACTTTTCATATTGAAGTTTTTCTTTGGAGCTCATTGTTCAGCCATGCTGGCTTTCTGCCACCTTTCCTTGATTTCCTGCTCATTAGGATAAAACATGTTTGGAGTAGGTGATCCTTCAAAATGAACCAGCTTTCCAGGATCATCTCCCATGGGATTATTAGAAGTAGAGTCCCAAATGGGTCAAATTATCATCTCAAATCCAAGGCTGAGATCCTTCTATTTGCTAATTTTACCCCTGAACTCTACTATCTCACAGCCACTGCAGCCAAGACTGCTCCCAGATTTCACATGTAAGGCCAGTTCTCCCTTGGTTTTAAGTATCAGGTCCAACAAAACCTTTTTTATTTTTTGCTCCTTGGTCACTCATGTCAGGAAATTATCAGCAGCCCTCCTGGAGCATAAAATTACTTCAGCCTTATCTCTGAACAGATTTTGTCTTGTAGTTGATTTTGAGCACCAAATAAATGTCATTTGGCTTCAGCACTCATAACTGGATTCTCAGAGACAGAATTCAGTTTAAGACAAGGATAGCAACCGACATGTTTACCTGTACTTTAAGTATCTAATTTAGGAATAAGTGTATTGCTTTGTGTGTATAATTTAATGTATTTAGTATGTTTCCATGGGTTATGACAATATGTTTTACATTTGGAATATATGAAGACTTCCATATGTAAGCGTCTACATTTAGCCATGCTAATCTCAAACTCCTGTCAGACAAGATATGAACTCCCACTATGCCTTTTCCCTCAGCTGACATAACACAGGATATTAGTTTGTATTTTAGACCTTCTGTTGAATACAGCTGGGGAAAAAAAAATCCACGAGAAAACAAAAAATCAATCGGATAAAGACGAATGAAAGAAGCAGATACATACAAAAGTATTAGAGGATAGAATGGTCCAAAAACCTTTACATTAGAAAATCAGCTTAATGATTTTTATGAGATGAGTTTATTCATTAAGTAAAAAGTGGGTGCTAAAATCAGATGGAAAAGAATAAAGATAATTTTGATTAAGCAATTAAAACAAAATACAAAGTGACACAAAAAAAAGATACAGAAAAGCTAAACAACTTTTCTTTTTTTTATGTAAATCACACACACAAAAGTGTGACAGCACTTTCCTAGGTGAAGAGAAAAAAAGGAAAGAGTGATGATCATAAGAATCATGAAAAGTGATCTACAAAAAGTCTTTGGGGCAACCTGATTTTGAACTTCCAGTACCTAAAGGGAGTCTACAAGAAAGCTGAAGAGAAACTTTTTACAAGTGCAAATAAGGAGTCTGGATTCATGTGAGAATACTGGAAGATCAGAATTATGCACAAGTTTGGCAAAGTGCAGAACAAGCAGTGAACAACATTGCACTGAAAATCAAGAACTATGAAAGAAAATAATAAATTATTCATTACTGTACATCACAAAAAGTTACTATTTTTTTTCCTCATTACTGTACCCGATTTGAACTTTTTGAAAGCTAGGCTCCAAATTAGGCAGCTGTTCATAACTTGTGGAGAGAACAAGTGGTTCCAAAGGGGATCTCATGAAAGCTCTTGGTTCTCCTTTCTAAAGTGATGAACACTTCACTGCAGAGGAAAAAGCATTACCTTCTTGCATGAACAGCAAGTAGACAGGTATATATTACCAATTCCACTGTCCTCTCAAATGGAAAAGTCTTGAAAAGACATGAAGGAAAGTCTTTATTACATTAAAGGATAGGTGCTGATGGTGAGTTTATGCATATTTGTTGCATATATATGCAGACAGTGCTTCAGATGCTTAAAACAGGAAAAAAAGTTATAACCTGGATGCTTTACAATGTGAGTTCAGTTTTCTTTGCATGAGAGGCTGAGGAGAACAGAAAAATCGAGACAAATTATATTGCCTATTATTTCCTTTTCCACCATATTCTTTTGTTCTCTGTGTCTTTATGCTGCATTATCTTTATTTTGAACCCTTTGTGTGCATTTCTTATGATAAGTCCTCTGTCATTTTGTTCTACTATTAGTCAATTTAACTGTCAATCTGTAAAGTCATCTTTCAGATTAAAGCTGTATTTTAACCTTCATTTCAGATTTATTGGAACTGAAACATTTTAGTATGAATTATGCCTAAATAATATATATAGATATGCTGTCACTTTCAGAATCCAGTGGAAGACAGTTATTGAGAGATAATTGTTGCTATTTATGGGAAATGGGTTCTCATTAAAAATAAAGGTTAAAGGAAGAAGTTAGTTCCTTCCTGGGAAAGAAATTTACATTTCTTTGTAAAGTGACAGCTTTCAATGATAATAAAATATAAATTCAAATTTGTTATATAATAGACCTTCTTCCTTATTAAACTTTTTTTTTTTGATGCAATAAAACAAATTTCTTAAAGTTTATTCCTGTTCATGCTTGGCTTGCTTCCTAAAGAAAATATTTCTGGAACCTTAGAAGAAAATCCCTTCAGCCATTTCATAATTATAAGATTATGAAATATATATTCCCATATAAATGCTAAATTCTGACTATCAGTTTCTTGATGAAATAGATAATTGAAAACCAGTTGAACTTTGCAACTTCCAACTAGGATATGTAAATGCTCCAAGGGTAAAAGTAAAATAATCAAAAGACCACACAAATCTGTGAAAAAGGTAAAGAGGGGATCTCTCCCAGTAAATATGTCCTACTTTTTTTTTTTTTCTCCAGCTCAGGTAAAAATTGTGATGCTTAGATAGTTTTATAAGGGAAAGGATTAAAGTATACGTTTCAATGAGTCCAGATGATGATGCATTATATTGTGACAGCACCACTGCTGAAGGAAGTTTCTGCTCCTCAGTGACAGAGCAAATCCATATCCATAATGACAGGCTATATATTAGAAAAAGAAAAACATTTTTCTAGATAAAGTTTATTCCCAATAAAGTTGCTAACTTTAAATTGGAATATTTTTGAAAGTAATAACACATTAAGTCTTGATTGGAGATATGCAGAACTTTTATGACAAATATCTTGCAAATGATATTTGATTTTTTTTGATGATAATTTCAAATTGTGTATTCTGAATCAAACTGAGGGTCAACTTTGCAGTGACACTAGTTGTGAGGATAATCTTCATGCAGTTACAAATATCAATTTCTATATTGACAATTCTTGGTACATGGGATATAGAAGCTGTGAAAAGAATCACAATGTGGAAGGAAATAACCATTGATAAAAAGGTCCTGTAGAAAAATGCATGCTTTTGCTGAAGTACTTGCTTTGAAAATGCTAGGAGAACTACAAATATAAGCACTGCATTAAAAGAGTCTTGAAGAAAGTTTATGATTAAGCTTTTGTCTTTCCCATTGTTTAGGCATTAAATGAGTGCTTGTTTTTCATTATGTGATACTAACATATTTTACTTTTCCGTAGCTGTTTAACTCTAGGTGAAACGTTCTGTTTGGATGTTTCTAGACTGTTTTATTTACTTTTTCAAAAACTAGAAAAAAATAAAACAGCTAAAAAAATTCCATGAAAAGTAGCTTACAAATTGGTGACAGCAGGTTGCTTAACATAATGGAGCAAAAGTAACTGAGACAAGAAAAAAATAAAACTCTCCCAACTATAGCAAAGCCAGACCTCCCTGCATGAGATCTACCTGGAGAGCAAATCTTCTAAACCTAGCAATTCTTTCTCTTCTATCTCTCTGAATGCATGTGTTGCCTTCAAAACAATTTTACCCAAGAGAGATAAAATTGCTGTTTTAATTACAACTCACAAAAGAGAAAGCAACAGATGTATAAACATATTTTAAGTATTTATTAAATATCTGCTGAATTGTTATAGTCCTGTTGGCTCATTAGTGAAATCTCCATGGATTAACCACTGATTCCCAACACCTTCATCTACAAAAGCGATGGAAAGATTTGCAGTTTCACCTTATGTACACTCATTATAATTTCTTTCATACATTACTAATTATAAGCCATTATATTTCTTTCTGTCTTCTTTTTGTTAAGGGCTCACAGAATTGCTGACTGTATTAAAAACCAAAAGGATCCGTAAAAGAATCCACTGAATAAATATACCTAACTATTAGGTTCTTTTTCAAATTGATCAAGGTTAAGAAGCTTCAACTAACAAATAAAGGAAAAAAAAAAAGAAAAAAGAGGAGAGGGGAAAGCAGAAAAAAAGCACCTCAGTTCTTGGAAAATTAAAATACTTTGGTGATTTTTCTTATGATGTCAAGGTTAATTTTGACCCCACACCATAGAGGTTTAGAATTTCCTGGAAGGATTTTCTTTTTTTATATTATATCTCTGAATATAATTCAAGACTGACAAACAGTTAGAGATGATGATTTCTTAATATGTATAAATCAGGAATAACTGCTGTGTATTTTGCCTAATAATACATAAACTTTTCAGAGGCCACATTGCAAGTTCCACTTTCTGGACTTATGAGAGTTTGCGTTAAAAGTGTATGACCCCCAGAAGGGGAAGATGGAGTTTTTCCCATTACTTTTCCCCATCATTCCACAGAATAGACAAAGGTAATAAACGAATTTAATCCATATTATAATAATCTCTCTCTGTGCTTGATATCAAGAGAAATTAGTGGCTTTATCCCTTAGCTTTCATCCAAATATTGCAACTAGATACTATGCTTCCTATTTTCCTCTACTGTTCAAGGATTCCATTCCATAGGTCAGTACTTGAACCATCAGTGCAGAGACAAGTCTATCCTGAAGAAAATCCTAAGCAGGAATGACTGAGATAGATTGAGACAAGGAAGGATAGAGGCTGTGGTCCATTCAGCACGTGTTGTCTCTCCTGCTCCTTCCTCCTCTGGGGGACGACTCTTCACACCATTTCTCTGCTTCAGCATGGGGTCCCTCATACAGGGTGCAGATCTTCATGAACTGCTCCGGTGTGGATCCCTTCCACAGAAAACAGTCTTTCAGAAAAGGATTGCTCCACCTCGATGGATCACCAAGTCCTGCCAGCAAACCTGCTCCATTCTGGGTTCCTCTCTCCGCAGGGTAACAGGTCCTGCCAAGAGCCTGCTCTAGCATGGGTTTCCCATGGGGTCACAGTCTCCTTCAGGCATCTACCGGCTCCAGTGTGGGGTCCTCAACAGGCTGCAGGGGTATCTCTGCTCCAGTGCCTGGAGCACTTCCTCTCCCTTCTTCGCAGACCTTGGTGTCTGCAAGGCTGTTTCTCTCACACGTTCTCACTCCTCTCTTTGGCTTCTGCTTTGCAGTAATTTGTTTTCGTCTTTATCAACAGGCCATCCCAGAGGCACTACCACTGTCGCTGATGGGTTTAGCTTTGTCTGGGGGGGTCCGCCTTGGAGCCAGATAGCATTGGCTCTATTGAACACAGGGGAAACTTCTGGTGTCTTTTCATGGAATTCACTCCTGTAGCTGAACTGCTGTCAAAATCTTCTATTGCAAACACAATACAGAGACTTATATTGAATCACACTCCTTTGATGTCAGGAAAAACTGTACTAGAATGAAATTTCATAATCATACCTGAAGACCATATTTGTACATTGATATCTATGGCACAAACTATGATTAGTTTGTGAGTCAAAAACAGAATTTTAGGGTATTTCCATATTGCTATTATGATCTAAAGCAGTGTAAAATCAATTTCAAACATTAAGACTAAAAGGAATAAATATTTCCTTTATCCAATGAAAGGCTAAGACTTGATCACAATCAAGACACACAGAAGGCAAGACTTCTGGTAAAAAGCAGCTCTTTAATTGTCGCCTAGAAGACATAACAGTTTTCAGCGTTTATAGAGTAAAGGAAGTTCCTTCAGATGATGAAACAAAACATACAATTTTGGCAGTATAGGTGAATGATCAGTAGGGCAATATGCCTTCTGATTTAATAGCTTCTCCAGTTACTCAAAAATCACCAAACCCTTGCTGTTTTTTCCTAAATCAAGTACTCTCAGTCCACCAGAAGTTACAATTTCATAAAGAAATCACTTTGCAATTCACAGTCTTTCCCACTGAGGAGGACATGCTGCCAAAGCACTGCTGCATTCCAGTCATCTCTGTCTAGTAAAACATTTCATTGTGCTCCATTACTGAGCAGCATAACTCAGAGCAGCCATGTGGGTGCCCTGGTAGACACTGCAGGATACACTGGCCCCCAGCTGTTATGACTAGTGAAATGCTCAGCTAAGCTATGTATCAGTGACTAAGTAATTAAAAATGGCCAGCTTCCTTGGGCTTAGTAAATTAAATTAATCTGGGAAGATGGGAAAAAGTTAAGAGTTTCAAATACATTTTTATCACAGGACTCATTTTTACTGTCCATCACACAGGATGATACATCACTGCTTCATCAATATTCAGCAAAACTGGCAAAGGACTCAGTCATTTTATCGCCAGGAGTACTGATTCATTTTCTGCAGAGTGGCAATCCGAGTTGTATTGTTTACTGCAGGAATTGCTTTGGGAAATAATTTTAATAATGGCATGATGTGTTGCTAGGGGACGAACATAAACAGATAGGCAGAAAAAATTTATATTCAACAATCCAAAACAATTGTGGCTAATGAATTGTAAATGTAAGCAAAAATGGGCCTGATACTGATCCTCTGCTGCTTGGTAGTTGTATGTGGCAGTGCAAGCACAAAAGTCCTTCCCAGCTTGACCTGTTTTAGATTTCCAGAGGTTAGAAACTACACAAAACAGCAGAGGGAATATTGCCCTCTAACATGGAGAGCAGGAGAATACACACTAATCTGAATTAATGGCTATCACATTTCTACAAGAGAATGTTTAAGGACGAAAAATCTGCTGGTTGTGCACGATTCTTGGATGACATCCCAAAGAACAGTTGGGAAAAAACAGCAAAAATATTCTAAAACAAATACTATATAATTTTTTTCAAACAGATGATCTATAAGAAGTTTGCAGGGTAATCTTACAAAGATCTCAGATGACAATTTGGATATAAACCAATCTTTCAAATAAGTCAAATACACCACAGAGAAGCCAAATGACTTTTTTGCATCAGTGTTCACTGTGGAAAAATCAAGGAGGTTCTTCCAGTGGAACTCTTTTTTATTGGGGACTCAGCAGTTGTGCCTGAAATTGGCTGTAAAAGGGGTTATGAAGCAGACTGACAAAATAAGCAGTAACAAATTGGTACGACTACATGGCATTCACTCAAGTGTTCTAAGATAACTCAAGGATGAAATAGCTAAATTACTAATGGTAGTGTGTAACTTCTGTCTTCAAAATTGCTGTTGTATCTTAGGACTGGGAAATGATAAATGTGATGCCAGAGGAGTTCCACAAAATTTCTCTCTGTGATGAGTTGACTATGGCTGGCTGCCTGGTGACCAACAAGTCTCTCTGTTACTTCTCAAGAGAACAGGAGGAGAAAAATACAAGTAAACGCTTGTGGGTTGAGATAAGGACAGGGAAACCACTCAGCAATTACCTCTATGAGCAAAACAGACTCGACTTGGTGAAATTAATTTAATTTATTGCCAATTAAGCAGTCTAGGATAAAAAAAAATAAAAACAAATCTTAAAACACCTTCCCTTCTTCCCAACCCCTGCTTTACTTCTCTAACTCATCCTCCTGACCAGTGCAGGGGAATGGGGAGTAGGGACTGTGGTCTGTTATCACACTTCATCGCAGCTCCTTCTTCCTGTTCACACTCTTCTTCTGCCCAAACGTGGGGTCTCTCCCATGAGAGAGTCCCCCATGAATTTCTCCATCATGGGTCCTTCCCATGGGCTGCAGTTCTTCAAGAACTCGGGGACTTCAACTTGCTAGATGTTAATTGGGAACACCATGCAGCTGGCAGAAACAGGTCCATAAGTCTCCTAAAACACCTGGATGCTAACTTCATGGTACAGGTACTAAAGGAGCTGACTAGAAAAGATGTCAGCCTTGACTTTTTTTCTTGTTAACAGAGAGGGTGTAGGGAAAGAAGGTTAAACACAGAAGATTTATTTGAGGAGGGAAAAAGATTTTTGCTCAAGGAGGTTTTCGCTGCTGGGAAAACTAGGCGTAGAAAAAACCCTTCATGGAAGAAATGCTTTCACATGAACCTGGTTTTGCCTGTTTTGAGAAATTAACTGCCCTGTTGCAAGAGGAGATAAAAGTTCTCGCACTTGTTGGAGGCCTCTCAGGGATAGAAAGAAACCAAAAAAGCACAGAGGAGATTACTGCTTTGAAGTTCTGGACATGCGAAAGATGTTGTTACAAAAGCACCAGAACTGGTCTGCTGGGGCTGTTCTTTTGCCTGCTGCATGATCTGTATCCAGGGTTTCCAACTTTAAAATAAACTTTTCCTTAACACCTTAGCCATGGTTTTGTTCTCTGGGTTTACCTGCATGCATGTCACTTTTAGCAGAGTCTCATGAGTGAAATGGTGATCGGTAGTTATCTTAGCCACAGCAACGACAAAGCAACTGAGTTTAAAATCTCTGTTGACAGGAAGAAAAGTAGCAACAAAACTTCAACCCTGGACATGCGGAGAGCAAACTTCAGGCTGCTCAGGGAACTAATTAGTAGTTTGCAGGGTAATCTTGCAAAGATCTCAGGGGACAATTTGGATATAAACCAATCTTTCAAATAAGTCAAATCCACCACAGAGAAGCCAAATGACTTTGGCTGGGAAAATGCTTTTGAAAGTGCTGGGGTCAATCAATGCTGGTCACTTTTTAAGCACCACCTCCTAAGGGTACAGGAACCATCAATTCCAAAATGTTGGAAGTCAAGCAGACGAGGTAGAAGGCTGAGCAGGGATTTTCTCTTGGAGTTAAGGTAAAAAAGTAGTATGTCCAGTGGAAGCAAGGTCAGGTGACATGGGAGGAATATAGAGATGCTGCTTGTTGATGTAGGGACAAAATTTGTGTAGCCAAAGCTCAGCTGGGGTTAAAGCTGGTGAGTACTGTGGGGGACAACAAGATACATTAATAACAAAAGGCAGCACAGAAATATCATTGGGCTGTTACAGGATGAGGATGGTCACCTCACAGACAGAGACAAGGCAGAGATATTTAATATTTTCTTTGCCTCTGTCTTCACTACTGATGATGGGCTAAGGGGGTCCCAGTTCCCTGAGCTAGAGGACCATGGCTGTGAGAATGACAAACTCCCAGTCAACCCTGAATTTATTGGCATCTGCTGCTTCAGCTGGATTGCTATAAATCTATGGGGCCTAATGGGGTTCACCTGAGAATACTCAAAGAGCTGCCTGATATCCTCACTAGACCTCTCTCAATGATTTTTGAACAGTCTTGGGAACCTGGAGAAATTTCAAGTGACAGGAAGCTGGCTAATGTTGTCCTAGTCTTCAAGAAGAGCATGAAGGATGACCCCAGCAACTACAGGCCTGTCAGTCTCACTTCAGTGACTGGTATAGTTATGAAGAAGATTATTCTGGGAGTTACTGAAAAATACCTGAAGGACAATGCAGTCATCAGTCCCAGCCAGCACAGGCTCATGAGGGGAAAGTCCTGCTTGACAAACTTAATTTCCTTTTATGGCAATGTAATCCACTTAGTTGATGAAGGAAAGCCAGTTGATGTAATCTTTTCGGATTCCAGTAAAGCTTCTGATACTGTCTCTCACAGCATCCTTCTGGAAAAAATGTCCAGCACACATCTGGATAAACACATCATGACGACATGTGAGCAGCTTCTAGTATCTTCTCACAGTAGCCAGTACCTGGGCACAGACACTCATTATGTCTGAATATACAAATGAATAAATAATTGGACAGAGGAGACAAAAGTAAGCACCCTTCTATTGCAGAGTAGTGAGTTTAGTGTAGATTTGTGTTGGCAGAATATTTTTTTTACTCTCATTTGTAAATCACCTGAGAAAAAGGATCAACAGTCGAGTGACAAAGTCTTCAGGAGTGTGAAGTGCAGTGATGATGGAGTTTGGATTTGAAAATTTTGATGAAGTTGGTAAGAATATGAATGAATATGTAAAAAAATGGCAGACAAAATATAGTGTTGATATGTATGATATATATGTTGAAATATAATGTTGATAAAACACATGGGGAAACCAATGAAGGGCCATGAGGTGTCCATATTATATGGGAGAAGATCTTAGGTTTATGACAGTCTCTTCTAATACCCAGTGATTGTGAAAAAAAGAAATCAGTTGTCAGAAAGTAATACAGAAATAGAGAATGACACAGGAAATGTCATTATACCACTGTGTAGGTTCATGTTTCTCATACATTTTGATATTTATACAACTCTAGTCCCCACACCTCAAAAGGATATAGTAGAATTGGAAAAAGTTCAAGAAGGAGTAAAGCCTTGTGATTAAAATTGTGTAAACATTTCCATACAAGTAATGATTTAACAAGGTGGTACTGAACAGGAACCCTTGTGGAAGAAATGAGGTAGTGGATATGATAAACTTCCACAAAATCATGAGTGCCATAGACAGTTTAACAGGGATCAGTCATTCCTGTTTCATTCTTATCTACTATCAAATAAAGCTAGTGGGAGGTAGGTTTAGAATAAAAGATGGCCTTTTGGGTTTTTGGTTTGTTTTTTTTTTTTTCCTTCCATGTAATATGTAATAGAATAATGAAACTCTTTATCAAATAATGAAACTCTTTGTCAAAGAACGCTAGGGACTGTAAAAATGTAAATAGGTACAAGGGCTTATTTGATAGTTCTGAGAAAGAAAAGTTTATTAAGCATTAATAAACACATCTGATTCAGGTTATTTCCTGAAATAGAAGAACACATCTGATTCAGGTTATTTCCTGAAATTAAAAAAAAAAAAATTAACAATAGAGGCAGTGAAGTAATTCAGGAAATTTCATATATGCT
Source organism: Lepidothrix coronata (assembly GCF_001604755.1). Taxonomy (NCBI): domain Eukaryota; kingdom Metazoa; phylum Chordata; class Aves; order Passeriformes; family Pipridae; genus Lepidothrix; species Lepidothrix coronata. Next base: position 888,144 of record NW_016690212.1, read on the forward strand.
TGCTCCATTCTTCCTCCTGTAGTGCCTCCTTACTCCCTTTGCTAGGGGAAAGATATGCGGAGTGTTCTTTAGGTCTGAATTAATGCCATCAGTCTTGTATTCTGTTAAGTCATTTCTTGACCAGGGTCAGACATTGGTTTGGTCAATATCCCATTCTTGCCATTAGGTCAGTGTAGTGCATAAATTCTGTGTGATGCTTCCTGAGAAGGGGAGTTGGAGAGAGAGGTGCTGATCTCTTCTCCCTGGTATCTGGTGACAGAACGTGTGGGAGTGGTTTAAAACTGCATCAGAGGAATTTCATATGTGACAACAGGAAACCTTTATTTGGGGTGGTCAAATACTGTAACAGGCTTGCTAGAGAGATGGTTGATGCCCCAAACCCATCAGTGTTTGAGGGGCATTTGGGCAATGTTCCTAAAAACATGTTTCAACTTTTGATCAGCCTTGAGGTAGTCAGAGAACTGGACTAGATGATCATTGTAGAATCCTTCCAACTGAACTATTCTAATCTATTTGATTCTAAATCTATCTGAAGGATTCTCAATTAGAAAAACTGTAAAATCTATTTAATTGTCACATATGTAAAAAAACCCCTATGCATAATGTGGGAAACATTTCAATGTCATTTTGAAAAGCAACAACACTAATTAATTTCACGCATCAAACCCTCATGATTTTGAGGTCTTACAAAGGAGAGTGAAGCATAAAGCAGCAAAAATTGAGTAGTGAGTGCACTCCCAGATTTCTCTCTCTTTAGAAAAACACAAAACTTTAGACTGTAGCAGCTACATCTCAGTTTAACTTAGGTGGTCTTAACATCTAAGAAGAGTAAAAAAAAACAATGAAATTCACCAGAACAAAATTATTTTCTTCTCCTGGTGCTATATAAAAGACACAAATTTTCCTAGACCTTTTCTGTGTGTTTGAGAGCTTTTTGATTAGTTTGGAAGGATGGCTGATGATTTATCTTGGCACTGACAGCAATCAAACCATAGGAGGGAAAGCTGAACATGACAAGACAATTTCTGATACTAGTTATATTAGGATAAATCTAGACTAGTCACCTTGATTTCTTTCACTGTTGTACGTCTAAATCTGTTTCAGTAGGTTGATTTTCTTTAGAAAAAGATTTTTAAAAAAAGTTACAAAATTATCTTGCTCTTTCAGCTCTTTTCTCATTAAAGTCAATCTGAGTATCTTCTACCTCTTCCAAGATATTAGAGTCAGACATAATCACACCCAAAAGACCAACACATCTATCGTTGTTCAGCTGCTCTAGAGTTCTTCACTCTGTGGGGTAAGATTATTTTATCAGCAGGAGGTTTTCTGCTAAATCCATTGAAAAGCTGACATTCTTGAGGAATCTTTTATATGATTATACCGAAGAATCAACAGAGGCAAATGTCAGCAGAGCTAGCAGCATTATACAGGGTTACAAACAGAAGAACTTGGGTCATACTGAAAGGGTTGTCAATCTCAAGGAGTGCTGATAGATTTGAAGGTTTCAGTTAAAGAACTGTTATTTATATTTTCCAGTTCCTCTTGATTTATTTTTCTAATGATCATTCTGTGAAATTTTAAGAGATAAATTATATGCATGTTGTACACAGCTAGGTGACCTACTTGACCATGTTTTGATTTGCATTCTATAAATAAAGGACATAAATTCAATATAAAGAGTATATTGTCTTCTATTTTCCAGTCCTATACTTTTTTTCCCAGTGATTCCTATGATGAAAACAAGTCCCTATGATGAAAACAAGCATATTCCGTAACTTAGTCTAGGTACTTTTTTCAGAAAGTTTTTCCTTGATTCTCTGCTAAAAGCAGATCCAATCTCGACAAAGTTTCATGAACAAGCAGAATAATTAAGATTTTAGCAGATATATCTTGCTCTGGTAGATGGAGATTACTTTCAGTGTTAGAGAGATTAAGGCAAATCTATCACTGCATGCCTATGACCAATGTTCAGAATTTCTGTTTGGGGTTTCATACAGATGGATGTTTAAAAATAATGAAGGTATTGAGTAAAATACTCTTATGTTGGGTTGCTTCTTTTTTTAAGTAGCAGACACAGTGCCAATTTTAAAAAATGCCCATTCTTATTCATGTAAGGAAAACAATCTAATTACAGTTTCCAGCAGAAACCATATTATAAGTCATTCATGACCAGTCTTCGCAAGCGAAGATTTGGGAAAGGTCTTTACCCTTCGAGCCTGAGCAGT